>NC_092726.1:73268000-73600560 GCF_047496885.1 Scyliorhinus torazame | reverse complement strand
CTCTGTGTGTCTGCGAGTGTGTGCTAGTGTCTCTGTGTGTCTGTGATTGTGTGTGTTTGTGTCTGTGTGCCCGTGAGTGTGTGTATTAGTGTCTCTGTGTGTCTGTGAGTGTGTATGTTAGTGTCTGTGTGTCTGCGAATGTGTGTGTTAGTGTCTGTGTGTCTGCGAGTGTGTGTATTAGCGTCTCTGTGTCTGCGAGTGTGTGTAGTAGTGTCTCTGTGTGCCATTGAGTGTGTGTATTAGTGTCTCTGTGTGTCTGTGAGTGTGTGTGTTAGTGTCTCTGTGTGTCTGTGAGTGTGTGTTAGTGTCTGTGTGTCTGCGACTGTGTGTATTAGTGTCTCTGTGTGTCTGTGAGTGTGTGTATTAGTGTCTCTGTGTGTGAGTGTGTGTGTAAAAGTGTCTCAGTGTGTCTGTGAGTGTGTGTATTAGTGTCTCTGTGTGTCTGTGAGTGTGTGTGTTAGTGTCTGTGTGTCTGTGAGTGTGTGCATTAGTGTCTCTGTGTGTGAGAGTGGGTGTAATAGTGTCTCTGTGTGTCTGTGACTGTGTGTATTAGTGTCTATGTGTGTCTGAGTGTGTTTGTATTAGTGTCGCTGTGTGTCTGTGAGTGTTTGTATTAGTGTATCTGTGTGTCTGCGAGTGTGTGCTAGTTTCTCTGTGTGTCTGTGAGTGTGTGTTAGTGTCTGTGTGTCTGCGAGAGTGTGTGCGAGTGTCTGTGAGTGTATGTATTAGTGTCTCTGTGTGTCTGTGCGTGTGTGTGTTAGTGTCTGTGTGTCTGCGAGTGTGTGTGTTAGTGCCTGAGTGTCTGTGAGTGTGTGTATTAGTGTCTCTGTGTGTCTGTGAGTGTCTGTATTAGTGTCTATGTGTGTCTGCGAGCGTGTGCTAATGTCTCTGTGTGTCTGTGAGTGTGTGTATTAGTGTCTCTGTGTGTGAGAGTGTGTGTAATAGTGTCTCTGTGTGTCTGTGAGTGTATGTATTAGTGTCTCTGTGTGTCTGTGAGTGTGTGTCTGTGTGTCTGTGACTGTGTGTATTAGTTTCTATGTGTGTCTGAGTGTGTTTGTATTAGTGTCGCTGTGTGTCTGTGAGTGTGTGTATTAGTGTCTCTGTATGTCTGCGAGTGTGTCCTAGTGTCTCTGTGTGTCTGCGGGTGTGTGTGTTAGTGCCTGTGTGTCTGCGAGTGTGAGTATTAGTGTCTCTGTGTGTCTGCTAGTGTGTGTATTAGAGTCTCTGTGTATCTGCGAGTGTGTGTTAATGTCTCTGTGTGTGAGAGTGTGTGTAATAGTGTATCTGTGTGTCTGTGAGTGTATGTATTAATGTCTCTGTGTGTCTGTGAGTGTGTGTATTAGTGTCTTTGTGTGTCTGTGAGTGTGTGTGTTTGTGTCTGTGTGTCTGTGAGTGTGTGTATTATTGTCTCTGTGTGTCTGTGAGTGTTTGTATTAGTGTCTCTATGTGTCTGTGAGTGTGTATGTTAGTGTCTGTGTGTCGGCGAGTGTGTGTGTTAGTGTCTGTGTGTCTGCGAGTGTGTGTATCAGTGTCTCTGTGTCTGCGAGTGTGTGTATTAGTGTCTTTGTGTGTCTGTGAGTGTGTGTATTAGTGTCTCTGTATGTCTGTGAGTGTGTGTGTTAGTGTCTGTGTGTCTGCGAGTGTGTGTGTTAGTGTCTGTGTGTCTGCGAGTGTGTGTATTACTGTTTCTGTGTGTCTGTGAGTGTGTGTATTAGTGTCGCTGTGTGTCTGTGAGTGTGTGTATTAGTGTCTCTGTGTGTCTGCGAGTGTGTGCTAGTGTCTATGTGTGTCTGTGAGTGTGTGTTAGTGTATGTGTGTCTGCGAGAGTGTGTGCTAGTGTCTGTGAGCGTGTGTATTAGTGTCTCTGTGTGTCTGCGAGTGTGTGCTAATATCTCTGTGTGTCTGTGAGTGTGTGTATTAGTGTCACTGTGTATCTGCGAGTGTGTGCTATTGGCTCTGTGTGTCTGTGAGTGTGTGTTAGTGCCTGTGTGTCTGTGAGTGTGTGTATTAGTGTCACTGTGTGTCTGTGAGTGTGTGTTAGTGTCTGTGTGTCTGCGAGTGTGTGTGTTAGTGTCTGTGTGTCTGCAAGGGTGTGTGTTAGTGTCTGTGTGTCTGCGAGTGTGTGTATTAGTGTCTCTGTGTGTCTGTAGTGTGTGTATTAGAGTCTCTGTGTGTCTGCGAGTGTGTGTATTAGTGTCTTTGTGTGTGAGAGTGTGTGTAAATAGTGTCTCTGCGTGTCTGTGTGTGTATTAGTGTCTCTGTGTGTCTGTGAGTGTGTGTATTAGTGTCACTGTGTGTCTGCGAGTGTGTGCTAATGTCTCTGTGTGTCTGTGAGTGTGTGTATTAGTGTCACTGTGTGTCTGCGAGTGTGTGCTATTGTCTCTGTGTGTCTGTGAGTGTGTGTTAGTGCCTGTGTGTCTGTGAGTGTGTGTATTAGTGTCACTGTGTGTCTGTGAGTGTGTGTTAGTGTCTGTGTGTCTGCGAGTGTGTGTGTTAGTGTCTGTGTGTCTGCAAGGGTGTGTGTTAGTGTCTGTGTGTCTGCGAGTGTGTGTATTAGTGTCTCTGTGTGTCTGTAGTGTGTGTATTAGAGTCTCTGTGTGTCTGCGAGTGTGTGTATTAGTGCCTTTGTGTGTGAGAGTGTGTGTAAATAGTGTCTCTGCGTGTCTGTGTGTGTGTATTAGTGTCTCTGTGTGTCTGTGAGTGTGTGTATTAGTGTCTTCGTGTGTCTGTGAGAGTGTGTGCTTGTGTCTGTGTGCCTGTGAGTGTGTGTATTAGTGTCTCTGTGTGTCTGTGAGTGTGTATGTTAGTGTCTGTGTGTCTGCGAATGTGTGTGTTCGTGTCTGTGTGTCTGCGAGTGTGTGTGGTAGTGTCTCTGTGTGTCTTTGAGTGTGAGTATTAGTGTCTCTGTGTGTCTGTGAGTGTGTGTGTTAGTGTCTGTGTGTCTGCGAGTGTGTGTGTTACTGTCTCTGTGTGTCTGCAAGTGTGTGTGTTAGTGCCACTGTGTGTCTGCTAGTGTGTGTATTGAGTGTCTGTGTGTGTCAGTGAGTGTGTGTGAGAGTGTCTCTCTGTGTCTGGGGGTGTGTGTTTTGTGTGTCTGCGAGTGTGTGTATTTGTGTGTGTGAGTGTGTATATTCGTGCCTCTGTGTGTCTGCGAGTGTGTGTGTTAGTGCCTTTGTGTGGCTGCGAGTCTGTGTATTAATGTTTCTGTGTGTGGATAAGTGTGTGTATTAGTGTCTCTGTGTGTCTATGAGTGTGTGTGTTAGTGTCTCTGTGTGTCTGTGAGTGTGTGTTAGTGTCTGTGTGTCTACGACTGTGTGTATTAGTGTCTCTGTGTGTCTGTGAGTGTGTGTATTAGTGTCTCTGTGTGTGAGAGTGTGTGTAAAATTGTCTCTGTGTGTCTGTGAGTGTGTGTATTAGTGCCTCTGTGTGTCTGTGAGTGTGTGTGTTAGTGTCTGTGTGTCTGCGAGTGTGTGTGTTAGTGTCTGTGTGTCTGCGAGTGTGTGTATCAGTGTCTCTGTGTCTGCCAGTGTGATGTATTAGTGTCTCTGTGTGTCTGTGATTGTGTGTATTAGTGTCTCTGTATGTCTGTGAGTGTGTGTGTTAGTGTCTGTGTGTCTGCGAGTGTGTGTGTTAGTGTCTGTGTGTCTGCGAGCGTGTGTATTACTGTTTCTGTGTGTCTGTGAGTTTGTGTATTAATGTCTCTGTGTGTCTGCGAGAGTGTGCTAGTGTCTCTGTGTGTCTGTGAGATTGTGTTAGTCTCTGTGCGTCTGTGAGTGTGTGTATTAGTGTCTCTGTGTGTCTGTGAGTGTGTGTTTGTGTCTGTGTGTCTGCGAGTGTGTGAATTAGTGTCTCTGTGTTTCTGTGAGTTTGTGTATTAGTGTCTCTGTGTGTGAGAGTGTGTGTAAAAGTGTCTCTCTGTGTCTGTGAGTGAGTGTATTAGTGTCTCTGTGTGTCTGCGAGAGTGTGCTAGTGTCTCTGTGTGTCTGTGAGATTGTGTTAGTCTCTGTGCGTCTGTGAGTGTGTGTATTAGTGTCTCTGTGTGTCTGTGAGTGTGTGTTAGTGTCTGTGTGTCTGCGAGTGTGTGTATTAGTGTCTCTGTGTTTCTGTGAGTTTGTGTATTAGTGTCTCTGTGTGTGAGAGTGTGTGTAAAAGTGTCTCTGTGTGTCTGTGAGTGAGTGTATTAGTGTCTCTGTGTGTTTGCGAGTGTGTGCTAATGTCTCTGTATGTCTGTGAGTGTGTGTATTAGTGTCTTAGTGTGTCTGCGAGTGTGTGCTAGTGTCTGTGTGTGTGAGAGTGTGTGTATTAGTGTCTCTGTGTGTGAGAGTGTGTGTAATAGTGTCTCTGTGTGTCTGTGCGTGTATGTATTAGTGTCTCTGTGTGTCTGTGATTGTGTGTATTAGAGTCTGTGTGTGTCTGTGAGTGTGTGTCTGTGACTGTGTGTATTAGTGTCTATGTGTGTCTGAGTGTGTTTGTATTAGTGTCGCTGTGTGTCTGTGTGTGTGTGTATTAGTGTCTCTGTGTGTCTGCGAGTGTGTGCTAGTGTCTCTGTGTGTCTGTGATTGTGTGTTAGTGTATGTGTGTCTGCGAGAGTGTGTGCTAGTGTCTGTGAGTGTATGTATTAGTGTCTCTGTGTGTCTGCGAGTGTGTGCTAGTTTCTCTGTGTGTCTGCGAGTGTGTGTGTTAGTGCCTGTGTGTCTGCGAGTGTGAGTATTAGTGCCTCTGTGTGTCTGCTAGTGTGTGTATTAGAGTCTCTGTGTGTCTGCGAGTGTGTGTTAGTGTCTCTGTGTGTCAGAGTGTGTGTAATAGTGTCTCTGTGTGTCTGTGATTGTATGTATTAATGTCTCTGTGTGTCTGTGAGTGTGTGTATTAGTGTCTTTGTGTGTCTGTGAGTGTGTGTGTTTGTGTCTGTGTGTCTGTGAGTGTGTGTATTATTGTCTCTGTGTGTCTGTGAGTGTTTGTATTAGTGCCTCTATGTTTCTGTGAGTGTGTATGTTAGTGTCTGTGTGTCTGCGAGTGTGTGTGTTAGTGTCTGTGCGTCTGCGAGTGTGTGTATTAGTGTCGCTGTGTGTCTGTGAGTGTGTGTATTAGTGTCTCTGTGTGTCTGCGAGTGTGTGCTAGTTTCTCTGTGTGTCTGTGAGTGTGTGTTAGTGTCTGTGTGTCTGCGAGAGTGTGTGCTAGTGTCTGTGAGTGTATGTATTAGTGTCTCTGTGTGTCTGTGAGTGTGTGTGTTAGTGTATGTGTGTCTGCGAGTGTGTGTGTTAGTGCCTGAGTGTCTGCGAGTGTGAGTATTAGTGCCTCTGTGTGTCTGCTAGTGTGTGTATTAGAGTCTCTGTGTGTCTGCGAGTGTGTGTTAGTGTCTCTGTGTGTCTGTGAGTGTGTGTATTAGTGTCTTTGTGTGTCTTTGAGTGTGTGTGTTTGTGTCTGTGTGTCTGTGAGTGTGTGTATTAGTGTCTCTATGTGTCTGTGAGTGTGTATGTTAGTGTCTGTGTGTCTGCGAGTGTGTGTGTTAGTGTCTGTGTGTCTGCGAGTGTGTGTATCAGTGTCTCTGTGTCTGCGAGTGTGTGTATTAGTGTCTTTGTGTGTCTGTGAGTGTGTGTGTTAGTGTCTCTGTGTGTCTGTGAGTGTGTGTTAGTGTCTGTGTGTCTACGACTGTGTGTATTAGTGTCTCTGTGTGTCTGTGAGTGTGTGTATTAGTGTCTCTGTGTGTGAGAGTGTGTGTAAAAGTGTCTCTGGGTGTCTGTGAGTGTGTGTATTAGTGCCTCTGTGTGTCTGTGAGTGTGTGTGTTAGTGTCTGTGTGTCTGCGAGTGTGTGTGTTAGTGTCTGTGTGTCTGCGAGTGTGTGTATCAGTGTCTCTGTGTCTGCCAATGTGATGTATTAGTGTCTCTGTGTGTCTGTGAGTGTGTGTATTAGTGTCTCTGTATGTCTGTGAGTGTGTGTGTTAGTGTCTTTGTGTCTGCGAGTGTGTGTGTTAGTGTCTGCGTGTCTGTGAGTGTGTGTATTACTGTTTCTGTGTGTCTGTGAGTTTGTGTATTAGTGTCTATGTGTGTCTGCGAGTGTGTGCTAGTGTCTCAATGTGTCTGTGAGTCTGTGTATTAGTGTCTCTGTGTGTCTGCGAGAGTGTGCTAGTGTCTCTGTGTGTCTGTGAGATTGTGTTAGTCTCTGTGCGTCTGTGAGTGTGTGTATTAGGGTCTCTGTGTGTCTGTGAGTGTGTGTTAGTGTCTGTGTGTCTGTGAGTGTGTGTATTAGTGTCTCTGTGTGTGAGAGTGTGTGTAAAAGTATATCTGTGTGTCTGTGAGTGTGCGTGTTAGTTTATGTGTGTCTGTGAGTGTGTGTATTAGTGTCTCTGTGTGTGAGAGTGTGTGTGATAGTGTCTCTGTGTGTCTGTGACTGTCTGTTTTAGTGTCTATGTGTGTAAGTGAGTATGTGTATTAGTGTTGCTGTGTGTCTGTGAGTGAGTGTATTAGTGTCTCTGTGTGTCTGCGAGTGTGTGCTAATGTCTCTGTATGTCTGTGAGTGTGTGTATTAGTGTCTCAGTGTGTCTGCGAGTGTGTGCTAGTGTCTGTGTGTGTGAGAGTGTGTTTATTAGTGTCTCGGTGTGTGAGAGTGTGTGTAATAGTGTCTCTGTGTGTCTGTGCGTGTATGTATTAGTGTCTCTGTGTGTCTGTGAGTGTGTGTATTAGAGTCTGTGTGTGTCTGTGAGTGTGTGTCTGTGTGTCTGTGACTGTGTGTATTAGTGTCTATGTGTGTCTGAGTGTGTTTGTATTAGTGTCGCTGTGTGTCTGTGAGTGTGTGTATTAGTGTCTCTGTGTGTTTGCGAGTGTGTGCTAGTGTCTCTGTGTGTCTGTGAGTGTGTGTAAGTGTCTGTGTGTCTGCGAGAGTGTGTGCTAGTGTCTGTGAGTGTATGTATTAGTGTCTCTGTGTGTCTGCGAGTGTGTGCTAGTGTCTCTGTGTGTCTGCGAGTGTGTGTGTTAGTGCCTGTGTGTCTGCGAGTGTGAGTATTAGTGTCTCTGTGTGTCTGCTAGTGTGTGTATTAGAGTCTCTGTGTGTCTACGAGTGTGTGTTAGTGTCTCTGTGTGTGAGAGTGTGTGTAATAGTGTCTCTGTGTGTCTGTGAGTGTATGTACTAATGTCTCTGTGTGTCTGTGAGTGTGTGTATTAGTGTCTTTGTGTGTCTGTGAGTGTGTGTGTTTGTGTCTGTGTGTCTGTGAGTGTGTGTATTATTGTCTCTGTGTGTCTGTGAGTGTTTGTATTAGTGTCTCTGTGTGTCTGCGAGTGTGTGTTAGTGTCTCTGTGTGAGAGAGTGTGTGTAATAGTGTCTCTGTGTGTCTGTGAGTGTATGTATCAATGTCTCTGTGTGACTGTTAGTGTGTGTATTAGTGTCTTTGTGATTCTGTGAGTGTGTGTGTTTGTGTCTTTGTGTCTGTGAGTGTGTGTATTAGTGTCTCTATGTGTCTGTGAGTGTGTATGTTAGTGCCTGTGTGTCTGCGAGTGTGTGTTAGTGTCTGTGTGTCTGCGAGTGTGTGTATCAGTGTCTCTGTGTCTGCGAGTGTGTGTATTAGTGTCTTTGTGTGTCTGTGAGTGTGTGTATTAGTGTCTCTGTATGTCTGTGAGTGTGTGTGTTAGTGTCTTTCTGTCTGCCAGTGTGTGTATTACTGTTTCTGTGTGTCTGTGAGTGTGTGTATTAGAGTCTCTGTGTATCTGCGAGTGTGTGCTAGTGTCCCTGTGTGTCTGTGAGTCGGTGTATTAGTGTCTCTGTGTGTCTGCGAGTGTGTGCTAGTGTCTCTGTGTGTCTGTGAGTTTGTGTTAGTGTCTGTGCGTCTGTGAGTGTGTGTATTAGTGTCTCTGTATCTCTGTGAGTGTGTGTTAGTGTCTGTGTGTCTGCGAGTGTGTGTATTAGTGTATCTGTGTGTCTGTGAGTGTGTGTATTAGTGTCGCTGTGTGTTGAGAGTGTGTGTAAAAGTGTCTCTGTGTGTCTGTGAGTGTGTGTATTAGTGTCTCTGTGTGTCTGTGAGTGTGTGTGTTAGTGTCTGTGTGTCTGTGAGTGTGTGTATTAGTGTCTCTGTGTGTGAGAGTGTGTGTAATAGTGTCTCTGTGTGTCTGTGACTGTGTGTATTAGTGTATATGTGTGTCTGAGTGTGTTTGTATTGGTGTCGCTGTGTGTCTGTGAGTGCGTGTATTAGTGTCTCTGTGTGTCTGCGAGTGTGTGCTAGTGTCTCTGTGAGTCTGTGAGTGTGTGTTTGTGTCTGCGAGAGTGTGTGTTAGTGCCTGTGAGTGAGTGTATTAGTGTCTCTATGTGTCTGTGAGTGTCTGTATTAGTGTCTCTGTGTGTCTGCGAGTGTGTGCTAATGTCTCTGTGTGTCTGTGAGTGTGTGTATTAGTATCTCTGTGTGCCTGCGAGTGTGTGCTAGTTTCTCGGTGTGTCTGTGAGTGTGTGTTAGTGCCTGTGTGTCTGTGAGTGTGTGTATTAGTGTCACTGTGTGTATGTGAGTGTGTGTTAGTGTCTGTGTGTCTGCGAGTGTGTGTGTTAGTGTCTGTGTGTCTGCGAGGGTGTGTGTTAGTGTCTGTGAGTCTGCTAGTGTGTATATTAGTGTCTCTGTGTGTCTGGAGTGTGTGTATTAGAGTCTCTGTGTGTCTGCGAGTGTGTGTATTAGTGTCTCTGTGTGTGAGAGTGTGTGTAATAGTGTCTCTGTGTGTCTGTGTGTGTGTATTAGTGTCTATGTGTGTCTGTGTGTGTGTGTATTAGTGTATTTGTGTGTCTGTGATTGTGTGTGTTTGTGTATGTGTGCCCGTGAGTGTGTGTATTAGTGTCTCTGTGTGTCTGTGAGTGTGTATGTTAGTGTCTGTGTGTCTGCGAATGTGTGTGTTAGTGTCTGTGTGTCTGCGAGTGTGTGTATTAGTGTCTCTGTGTCTGCGAGTGTGTGTAGTAGTGTCTCTGTGTGCCTTTGAGTGTGTGTATTAGTGTCTCTGTGTGTCTGTGAGTGTGTGTGTTAGTGTCTCTGTGTGTCTGTGAGTGTGTGTTAGTGTCTGTGTGTCTGCGACTGTGTGTATTAGTGTCTCTGTGTGTCTGTGAGTGTGTGTATTAGTGTCTCTGTGTGTGAGTGTGTGTGTAAAAGTGTCTCAGTGTGTCTGTGAGTGTGTGTATTAGTGTCTCTGTGTGTCTGTGAGTGTGTGTGTTAGTGTCTGTGTGTCTTTGAGTGTGTGCATTAGTGTCTCTGTGTGTGAGAGTGGGTGTAATAGTGTCTCTGTGTGTCTGTGACTGTGTGTATTAGTGTCTATGTGTGTCTGAGTGTGTTTGTATTAGTGTCGCTGTGTGTCTGTGAGTGTTTGTATTAGTGTATCTGTGTGTCTGCGAGTGTGTGCTAGTGTCTCTGTGAGACTGTGAGTGTGTGTTAGTGTATGTGTGTCTGCGAGAGTGTGTGTTAGTGTCTGTGAGTGAGTGTATTAGTGTCTCTGTGTGTCTGCGAGTGTGTGCTAATGTCTCTGTATGTCTGTGAGTGTGTGTATTAGTGTCTTAGTGTGTCTGCGAGTGTGTGCTAGTGTCTGTGTGTGTGAGAGTGTGTGTATTAGTGTCTCTGTGTGTGAGAGTGTGTGTAATAGTGTCTCTGTGTGTCTGTGCGTGTATGTATTAGTGTCTCTGTGTGTCTGTGAGTGTGTGTATTAGAGTCTGTGTGTGTCTGTGAGTGTGTGTCTGTGTGTCTGTGACTGTGTGTATTAGTGTCTATGTGTGTCTGAGTGTGTTTGTATTAGTGTCGCTGTGTGTCTGTGAGTGTGTGTATTAGTGTATCTGTGTGTCTGCGAGTGTGTGCTAGTGTCTCTGTGTGTCTGTCATTGTGTGTTAGTGTCTGTGTGTCTGCGAGAGTGTGTGCTAGTGTCTGTGAGTGTATGTATTAGTGTCTCTGTGTGTCTGCGAGTGTGTGCTAGTGTCTCTGTGTGTCTGCGAGTGTGTGTGTTAGTGCCTGTGTGTCTGCGAGTGTGAGTATTAGTGTCTCTGTGTGTCTGCTAGTGTGTGTATTAGAGTCTCTGTGTGTCTGCGAGTGTGTGTTAGTGTCTCTGTGTGTCAGAGTGTGTGTAATAGTGTCTCTGTGTGTCTGTGATTGTATGTATTAATGTCTCTGTATGTCTGTGAGTGTGTGTATTAGTGTCTTTGTGTGTCTGTGAGTGTGTGTGTTTGTGTCTGTGTGTCTGTGTGTGTGTGTATTATTGTCTCTGTGTGTCTGTGAGTGTTTGTTTTAGTGTCTCTATGTGTCTGTGAGTGTGTATGTTAGTGTCTGTGTGTCTGCGAGTGTGTGTGTTAGTGTCTGTGCGTCTGCGAGTGTGTGTATTAGTGTCGCTGTGTGTCTGTGAGTGTGTGTATTAGTGTCTCTGTGTGTCTGCGAGTGTGTGCTAGTTTCTCTGTGTGTCTGTGAGTGTGTGTTAGTGTCTGTGTGTCTGCGAGAGTGTGTGCTAGTGTCTGTGAGTGTATGTATTAGTGTCTCTGTGTGTCTGTGAGTGTGTGTGTTAGTGTCTGTGTGTCTGCGAGTGTGTGTGTTAGTGCCTGAGTGTCTGCGAGTGTGAGTATTAGTGTCTCTGTGTGTCTGCTAGTGTGTGTATTAGAGTCCCTGTGTGTCTGCGAGTGTGTGTTAGTGTCTCTGTGTGAGAGAGTGTGTGTAATAGTGTCTCTGTGTGTCTGTGAGTGTATGTATTAATGTCTCTGTGTGTCTGTGAGTGTGTGTATTAGTGTCTTTGTGTGTCTGTGAGTGTGTGTGTTTGTGTCTGTGTGTCTGTGAGTGTGTGTATTAGTGTCTCTATGTGTCTGTGAGTGTGTATGTTAGTGTCTGTGTGTCTGCGAGTGTGTGTGTTAGTGTCTGTGTGTCTGCGAGTGTGTGTATCAGTGTCTCTGTGTCTGCGAGTGTGTGTATTAGTGTATTTGTGTGTCTGTGAGTGTGTGTGTTAGTGTCTCTGTGTGTCTGTGAGTGTGTGTTAGTGTCTGTGTGTCTACGACTGTGTGTATTAGTGTCTCTGTGTGTCTGTGAGTGTGTGTATTAGTGTCTCTGTGTGTGAGAGTGTGTGTAAAAGTGTATATGGGTGTCTGTGAGTGTGTGTATTAGTGCCTCTGTGTGTCTGTGAGTGTGTGTGTTAGTGTCTGTGTGTCTGCGAGTGTGTGTGTTAGTGTCTGTGTGTCTGCGAGTGTGTGTATCAGTGTCTCTGTGTCTGCCAGTGTGATGTATTAGTGTCTCTGTGTGTCTGTGAGTGTGTGTATTAGTGTCTCTGTATGTCTGTGAGTGTGTGTGTTAGTGTTTGTGTGTCTGCGAGTGTGTGTGTTAGTGTCTGTGTGTCTCTGAGTGTGTGTATTACTGTTTCTGTGTGTCTGTGAGTTTGTGTATTAGTGTCTATGTGTGTCTGCGAGTGTGTGCTAGTGTCTCAATGTGTCTGTGAGTCTGTGCCTTAGTGTCTCTGTGTGTCTGCGAGAGTGTGCTAGTGTCTCTGTGTGTCTGTGAGATTGTGTTAGTGTCTGTGTGTCTGTGAGTGTGTGTATTAGTGTCTCTGTGTGTGAGAGTGTGTGTAATAGTGTCTCTGTGTGTCTGTGACTGTCTGTTTTAGTGTCTATGTGTGTATGTGAGTGTGTGTATTAGTGTCGCTGTGTGTCTGTGAGTGAGTGTATTAGTGTCTCTGTGTGTCTGCGAGTGTGTGCTAATGTCTCTGTATGTCTGTGAGTGTGTGTATTAGTGTCTCAGTGTGTCTGCGAGTGTGTGCTAGTGTCTGTGTGTGTGAGAGTGTGTTTATTAGTGTATCGGTGTGTGAGAGTGTGTGTAATAGTGTCTCTGTGTGTCTGTGCGTGTATGTATTAGTGTCTCTGTGTGTCTGTGAGTGTGTGTATTAGAGTCTGTGTGTGTCCGTGAGTGTGTGTCTGTGTGTCTGTGACTGTGTGTATTAGCGTCTATGTGTGTCTGAGTGTGTTTGTATTAGTGTCGCTGTGTGTCTGTGAGTGTTTGTATTAGTGTATCTGTGTGTCTGCGAGTGTGTGCTAGTGTCTCTGCGAGACTGTGAGTGTGTGTTAGTGTATGTGTGTCTGCGAGAGTGTTTGTTAGTGTCTGTGAGTGTGTGTATTAGTGTCTCTGTGTGTCTGTGAGTGTCTGTATTAGTGTCTATGTGTGTCTGCGAGTGTGTGCTAATGTCTCTGTGTGTCTGTGAGTGTGTGTATTAGTGTCTCTGTGTGTGAGAGTGTGTGTAATAGTGTCTCTGTGTGTCTGTGAGTGTATGTATTAGTGTCTCTGTGTGTCTGTGAGTGTATGTATTAGAGTCTGTGTGTGTCTGTGAGTGTGTGTCTGTGTGTCTGTGACTGTGTGTATTAGTTTCTATGTGTGTCTGAGTGTGTTTGTATTAGTGTCGCTGTGTGTCTGTGAGTGTGTGTATTAGTGTCTCTGTATGTCTGCGAGTGTGTGCTAGTGTCTCTGTGTGTCTGCGGGTGTGTGTGTTAGTGCCTGTGTGTCTGCGAGTGTGAGTATTAGTGTCTCTGTGTGTCTGCTAGTGTGTGTATTAGAGTCTCTGTGTGTCTGCGAGTGTGTGTTAATGTCTCTGTGTGTGAGAGTGTGTGTAATAGTGTCTCTGTGTGTCTGTGAGTGTATGTATTATTGTCTCTGTGTGTCTGTGAGTGTGTGTATTAGTGTCTTTGTGTGTCTGTGAGTGTGTGTGTTTGTGTCTGTGTGTCTGTGAGTGTGTGTATTATTGTCTCTGTGTGTCTGTGAGTGTTTGTATTAGTGTCTCTATGTGTCTGTGAGTGTGTATGTTAGTGTCTGTGTGTCGGCGAGTGTGTGTGTTAGTGTCTGTGTGTCTGCGAGTGTGTGTATCAGTGTCTCTGTGTCTGCGAGTGTGTGTATTAGTGTCTTTGTGTGTCTGTGAGTGTGTGTATTAGTGTCTCTGTATGTCTGTGAGTGTGTGTGTTAGTGTCTGTGTGTCTGCGAGTGTGTGTGTTAGTGTCTGTGTGTCTGCGAGTGTGTGTATTACTGTTTCTGTGTGTCTGTGAGTGTGTGTATTAGTGTCGCTGTGTGTCTGTGAGTGTGTGTATTAGTGCCTCTGTGTGTCTGCGAGTGTGTGCTAGTGTCTATCTGTGTCTGTGAGTGTGTGTTAGTGTCTGTGTGTCTGCGAGAGAGTGTGTTAGTGTCTGTGAGTGTATGTATTAGTGTCTCTGTGTGTCTGTGAGTGTGTGTTAGTGTGTGTGTGTCTGCGATGTGTGTGTTAGTGTCTGTGTGGCTGTGAGTCTGTGTATTAGTGTCTCTGTGTGTCTGCGAGTGTGTGTCTTCGAGACTCTGTGTGTCTGTGAGTGTGTGTTAGTGTCTCTGTGTGTCTGTGAGTGTGTGTATTAGTGACTTTGTGTGTCTGTGAGGGTGTGTGTTAGTGTCTCTGTGTGTCTGCGAGTGCATGTGTTAGTGTCTGTGTGTCTGTGAGTGTGTATATTAGTGTATCTGTGTGTGAGAGTGTGTGTAATAATGTATCTGTGTGTCTGTGACTGTGTGTATTAGTGTCTATGTGTGTCCGAGTGTGTTTGTATTAGTGTCGCTGTGTATCTGTGAGTGTGTGTATTAATGTCTCTGTGTGTCTGCGAGTGTGTGCTAGTGCCTCTGTGAGTCTGTGAGTGTGTGTTAGTGTATGTGTGTCTGCGAGAGTGTGTGCTAGTGTCTGTGAGCGTGTGTATTAGTGTCTCTGTGTGTCTGCGAGTGTGTGCTAATGTCTCTGTGTGTCTGTGAGTGTGTGTTAGTGCCTGTGTGTCTGTGAGTGTGTGTATTAGTGTCACTGTGTGTCTGTGAGTGTGTGTTAGTGTCTGTGTGTCTGCGAGTGTGTGTGTTAGTGTCTGTGTGTCTGCAAGGGTGTGTGTTAGTGTCTGTGTGTCTGCGAGTGTGTGTATTAGTGTCTCTGTGTGTCTGTAGTGTGTGTATTAGAGTCTCTGTGTGTCTGCGAGTGTGTGTATTAGTGTCTTTGTGTGTGAGAGTGTGTGTAAATAGTGTCTCTGCGTGTCTGTGTGTGTATTAGTGTCTCTGTGTGTCTGTGAGTGTGTGTATTAGTGTCTTCGTGTGTCTGTGAGAGTGTGTGTTTGTGTCTGTGTGCCTGTGAGTGTGTGTATTAGTGTCTCTGTGTGTCTGTGAGTGTGTATATTATTGTCTGTGTGTCTGCGAATGTGTGTGTTAGTGTCTGTGTGTTTGCGAGTGTGTGTATTAGTGTCTCTGTGTCTGCGAGTGTGTGTAGTAGTGTCTCTGTGTGTCTTTGAGTGTGTGTATTAGTGTCTCTGTGTGTCTGTGAGTGTGTATATTATTGTCTGTGTGTCTGCGAATGTGTGTGTTAGTGTCTGTGTGTTTGCGAGTGTGTGTATTAGTGTCTCTGTGTCTGCGAGTGTGTGTAGTAGTGTCTCTGTGTGTCTTTGAGTGTGTGTATTAGTGTCTCTGTGCGTCTGTGAGTGTGTGTGTTAGTGTCTGTGTGTCTGCGAGTGTGTGTGTTACTGTCTCTGTGTGTCTGCAAGTGTGTGTGTGTTAGTGCCACTGTGTGTCTGCTAGTGTGTGTATTGAGTGTCTGTGTGTGTCAGTGAGTGTGTGTGAGAGTGTCTCTCTGTGTCTGGGGGGGGTGTTTTGTGTGTCTGCGAGTGTGTGTATTTGTATGTGTGTGAGTGTGTATATTCGTGCCTCTGTGTGTCTGCGAGTGTGTGTGTTAGTGCCTCTGTGTGGCTGCGAGTCTGTGTATTAGTGTTTCTGTGTGTGGATAAGTGTGTGTATTAGTGTCTCTGTGTGTCTGCGAGTGTGTGTATTGAGTGTCTGTCTGTGTCTCTGAGTGTGTGTGTTAGTGTCTCTGTGTGTCTGTGAGTGTTTGTATTAGTGTCTCTGTGTGTCTGCGAGTGTTTGAATTAGTGCCTCTGTGTGACTGCGAGTGTGTGTTAGTGGCTCTGTGTGTCCACGAGTGTGTGTTAGTGTCTGTTAGTGTGTGTATTAGTGTCTGTCTGTTGGTGTGCATTTGAGTCGCCGTGTGTCTGTGGGTGTGTTTATCTGTGTCCGTGTGTGTGTGTGCGTGTGTGCATTAGAGTCTCCTTGTGTCTGTGGGTGTGCTTATCTGTGTCCGTGTGTGTCTGTCAATGTGTGTATTAGAGTCTGTGTGTGTCTGCGTTTCTGCGTGTATTAGTGTATCTGTGAGCGTCTGTGTGTGCGCGAGAATGTGTGCATCAGTGCCTGTGTGTGTGAGTGTGTTTATTCGTGTCTCTGTCTGCCTGTGAGCAGTGTACTAGTGTATACGTGTGTTTGTGAGTGTTTATTAGTGTCTGTGTGTGTGTGTGTGTGTATTACTGTCGCTGTGTGTGTGTTTGTGAGTGTGGGTATTTTTGTCCCTCTGTATCAGTGAGTTTGTTCATTAGTATTTGTGTGTGCGCGTTAGTGTCTGTGTGTGTGTATTAGTGCCAGTGTGCGTCTATGTGTGCGTGTGTTGGTGTCTGTGTGTGTGAGTATGTGTATTAGTGTCTGTATGTGTGCATCAGTGTCTCCATGTGTCTGTAGGTGTGTGTAATTGTGTCTGTGTGTGTCTGTGAGAGTGTGAAGTAGCGTCTGTCTGTGTGTGTGAGTGTGTGCATCAGTGTATCTATGTGTGTCTGTACGAGTGTGCATTAGTGTCCGTGTGTGTCTGTGAGTGTGTGTATTAGTGTCTGTGTGTGTCTGTGAGTGTGTGTATTAGTGTCTGTGTGTGCCTGTGAGTGTGTGAATTAGTGTCTGTGTGCGTCTGTGAGAGTGTGAATCAGTGTCTGTCTGTATGTATGAGTGCGTGTATTAGTGTATCTATATGTGTCTGTAAAATGTGTGTATTCGCGTCTGTGTGTGTTTCTGCGTCTGTATTAGTGTTTGTATGTCTGTGTGTTAGTGTCTCTGTGTGACTGCAGGTGTGTGTATTAGTGTATCTGTGTGTCTGCGAGTGTGTGTCTTCGTGTCTCTGTGTGTCTGCGAGTGTGTGTTAGTGTCTCTGTGTTTCTGTGAGTGTGTGTATTAGTGTCTCTGTGTGTCTGCGAGTGTGTGTGATAGTGACTGTGTGTCTGTGAGTGTGTGTTAGTGCCTCGGTGTGTCTGCGTGTGTGTATTAGTGTCTATGTGTGTCTGCGAGTGTGTGTATTTGTGCCTCTGTGTGTCTGCGAGTGTGTTGTATTAGTGCCTCTGTGTGTCTGCTAGTGTGTGTTAGTGTCTATGTGTGTCTGTGAGTGTGTGTTAGTGTGTGTGTGTCTGCGAGAGAGTGTGTTAGTGTCTGTGAGTGTATGTATTAGTGTCTCTGTGTGTCTGTGAGTGTGTGTTAGTGTGTGTGTGTCTGCGATGTGTGTGTTAGTGTTTGTGTGTCTGTGAGTGTGTATATTAGTGTATCTGTGTGTGAGAGTGTGTGTAATAATGTATCTGTGTGTCTGTGACTGTGTGTATTAGTGTCTATGTGTGTCCGAGTGTGTTTGTATTAGTGTCGCTGTGTATCTGTGAGTGTGTGTATTAATGTCTCTGTGTGTCTGCGAGTGTGTGCTAGTGCCTCTGTGAGTCTGTGAGTGTGTGTTAGTGTATGTGTGTCTGCGAGAGTGTGTGCTAGTGTCTGTGAGCGTGTGTATTAGTGTCTCTGTGTGTCTGCGAGTGTGTGCTAATGTCTCTGTGTGTCTGTGAGTGTGTGTATTAGTGTCACTGTGTGTCTGCGAGTGTGTGCTATTGTCTCTGTGTGTCTGTGAGTGTGTGTTAGTGCCTGTGTGTCTGTGAGTGTGTGTATTAGTGTCACTGTGTGTCTGTGAGTGTGTGTTAGTGTCTGTGTGTCTGCGAGTGTGAGTGTTAGTGTCTGTGTGTCTGCAAGGGTGTGTGTTAGTGTCTGTGTGTCTGCGAGTGTGTGTATTAGTGTCTCTGTGTGTCTGTAGTGTGTGTATTAGAGTCTCTGTGTGTCTGCGAGTGTGTGTATTAGTGTCTTTGTGTGTGAGAGTGTGTGTAAATAGTGTCTCTGCGTGTCTGTGTGTGTATTAGTGTCTCTGTGTGTCTGTGAGTGTGTGTATTAGTGTCTTCGTGTGTCTGTGAGAGTGTGTGTTTGTGTCTGTGTGCCTGTGAGTGTGTGTATTAGTGTCTCTGTGTGTCTGTGAGTGTGTATATTATTGTCTGTGTGTCTGCGAATGTGTGTGTTAGTGTCTGTGTGTCTGCGAGTGTGTGTATTAGTGTCTCTGTGTCTGCGAGTGTGTGTAGTAGTGTCTCTGTGTGTCTTTGAGTGTGTGTATTAGTGTCTCTGTGCGTCTGTGAGTGTGTGTGTTAGTGTCTGTGTGTCTGCGAGTGTGTGTGTTACTGTCTCTGTGTGTCTGCAAGTGTGTGTGTTAGTGCCACTGTGTGTCTGCTAGTGTGTGTATTGAGTGTCTGTGTGTGTCAGTGAGTGTGTGTGAGAGTGTCTCTCTGTGTCTGGGGGGGGGTGTTTTGTGTGTCTGCGAGTGTGTGTATTTGTATGTGTGTGAGTGTGTATATTCGTGCCTCTGTGTGTCTGCGAGTGTGTGTGTTAGTGCCTCTGTGTGGCTGCGAGTCTGTGTATTAGTGTTTCTGTGTGTGGATAAGTGTGTGTATTAGTGTCTCTGTGTGTCTGCGAGTGTGTGTATTGAGTGTCTGTCTGTGTCTCTGAGTGTGTGTGTTAGTGTCTCTGTGTGTCTGTGAGTGTTTGTATTAGTGTCTCTGTGTGTCTGCGAGTGTTTGAATTAGTGCCTCTGTGTGACTGCGAGTGTGTGCTAGTGGCTCTGTGTGTCCACGAGTGTGTGTTAGTGTCTGTTAGTGTGTGTATTAGTGTCTGTCTGTTGGTGTGCATTTGAGTCGCCGTGTGTCTGTGGGTGTGTTTATCTGTGTCCGTGTGTGTGTGTGCGTGTGTGCATTAGAGTCTCCTTGTGTCTGTGGGTGTGCTTATCTGTGTCCGTGTGTGTCTGTCAATGTGTGTATTAGAGTCTGTGTGTGTCTGCGTTTCTGCGTGTATTAGTGTATCTGTGAGCGTCTGTGTGTGCGCGAGAATGTGTGCATCAGTGTCTGTGTGTGTGAGTGTGTTTATTCGTGTCTCTGTCTGCCTGTGAGCAGTGTACTAGTGTATACGTGTGTTTGTGAGTGTTTATTAGTGTCTGTGTGTGTGTGTGTGTATTACTGTCGCTGTGTGTGTGTTTGTGAGTGTGGGTATTTTTGTCCCTCTGTATCAGTGAGTTTGTTCATTAGTATTTGTGTGTGCGCGTTAGTGTCTGTGTGTGTGTATTAGTGCCAGTGTGCGTCTATGTGTGCGTGTGTTGGTGTCTGTGTGTGTGAGTATGTGTATGAGTGTCTGTATGTGTGCATTAGTGTCTCCATGTGTCTGTAGGTGTGTGTAATTGTGTCTGTGTGTGTCTGTGAGAGTGTGAAGTAGCGTCTGTCTGTGTGTGTGAGTGTGTGCATCAGTGTATCTATGTGTGTCTGTACGAGTGTGCATTAGTGTCCGTGTGTGTCTGTGAGTGTGTGTATTAGTGTCTGTGTGTGTCTGTGAGTGTGTGTATTAGTGTCTGTGTGTGCCTGTGAGTGTGTGAATTAGTGTCTGTGTGCGTCTGTGAGAGTGTGAATCAGTGTCTGTCTGTATGTATGAGTGCGTGTATTAGTGTATCTATATGTGTCTGTAAAATGTGTGTATTCGCGTCTGTGTGTGTTTCTGTGTCTGTATTAGTGTTTGTATGTCTGTGTGTTAGTGTCTCTGTGTGTCTGCAGGTGTGTGTATTAGTGTATCTGTGTGTCTGCGAGTGTGTGTCTTCGTGTCTCTGTGTGTCTGCGAGTGTGTGTTAGTGTCTCTGTGTTTCTGTGAGTGTGTGTATTAGTGTCTCTGTGTGTCTGCGAGTGTGTGTGATAGTGACTGTGTGTCTGTGAGTGTGTGTTAGTGCCTCGGTGTGTCTGCGTGTGTGTATTAGTGTCTATGTGTGTCTGCGAGTGTGTGTATTTGTGCCTCTGTGTGTCTGCGAGTGTGTTGTATTAGTGCCTCTGTGTGTCTGCTAGTGTGTGTTAGTGTCTCTGTGTGTCTGTGAGTGCGTGTATTCGTGTCTCTGTGTGTCTGCGAGTGTGTGTTAGTGCCTCGGCTTGGCTGCGAGTGTGTGTATTAGTGTCTATGTGTGTCTGCGAGTGTGTGTATTTGTGCCTCTGTGTGTCTGCGAGTGGGTGTATTAGTGCCTCTGTGTGTCTGTGAATCTGTGTCTTAGTGTAGCTGTGTGTCTGCGAATGTGTTAGTGTCTCTGTGTGACTGTGAGAGTGTGTATTTGTGCGTCTGCGATTGTGTGTATTAGGGCCTCTGTGTGTCTACGATTGTGTGTATTAGTGTCTCTGTGTATCTGCGAGAGTGTTTATTAGTGTCTCTGTGTGTCTGCGAGAGTGTGTATTTGTGCGTCTGCGAGTGTGGGTATTAGTATTTATGTGTGTCTGTGTGTGTGTGTTAGTGCCTCTGTGTGTCTGTGAGTGCGTTTATTTGTGTGCCTGCGATTGTGTGTATTAGTGCCTCTGTGTGTCTGCGATTGTGTGTATTAGTGTCTCTGTGTATCTGCGAGAGTGTGTATCAGTGTCTCTGTGTGTCTGCGAGAGTGTGTATTAGTGTCTGTGTGTGTCTGTGAGTGTGTGTATTAGTGTCTGTGTGTGCCTGTGAGTGTATGAATTAGTGTCTGTGTGCGTCTGTGAGAGTGTGAATCAGTGTCTGTCTGTATGTATGAGTGCGTGTATTAGTGTATCTATATGTGTCTGTAAAATGTGTGTATTCGCGTCTGTGTGTGTTTCTGTGTCTGTATTAGTGTTTGTATGTCTGTGTGTTAGTGTCTCTATGTGTCTGCAGGTGTGTGTATTAGTGTATCTGTGTGTCTGCGAGTGTGTGTCTTCGTGTCTCTGTGTGTCTGCGAGTGTGTGTTAGTGTCTCTGTGTTTCTGTGTATTAGTGTATCTGTGTGTCTGCGAGTGTGTGTGATAGTGACTGTGTGTCTGTGAGTGTGTGTTAGTGCCTCGGTGTGTCTGCGTGTGTGTATTAGTGTCTATGTGTGTCTGCGAGTGTGTGTATTTGTGCCTCTGTGTGTCTGCGAGTGTGTGTTAGTGCCTCGGCTTGGCTGCGAGTGTGTGTATTAGTGTCTATGTGTGTCTGCGAGTGTGTGTATTTGTGCCTCTGTGTGTCTGCGAGTGTGTGTATTAGTGCCTCTGTGTGTCTGTGAGTGTGTGTCTTAGTGTAGCTGTGTGTCTGCGAATGTGTTAGTGTCTCTGTGTGACTGTGAGAGTGTGTATTTGTGCGTCTGCGATTGTGTGTATTAGGGCCTCTGTGTGTCTGCGATTGTGTGTATTAGTGTCTCTGTGTATCTGCGAGAGTGTGTATTAGTGTCTCTGTGTGTCTGCGAGAGTGTGTATTTGTGCGTCTGCGAGTGTGGGTATTAGTATTTATGTGTGTCTGTGTGTGTGTGTTAGTGCCTCTGTGTGTCTGTGAGTGCGTTTATTTGTGTGTCTGTGATTGTGTGTATTAGTGCCTCTGTGTGTCTGCGATTGTGTGTATTAGTGTCTCTGTGTATCTGCGGGAGTGTGTATTAGTGTCTCTGTGTGTCTGCGAGAGTGTGTTTTAGTGTCTGTGAGTGTGTGTAAGTGTGTGTTAGTGTCTCTGTGTCTCTGCGAGTGTGTGTATTAGTGCCCGTGAGTGTGTGTAAGTGTGTGTGTTAGTGTCTCTGTGTGTCTGCAAGTGTGTGTATTAGTGTCTCTGTGTGTCTGCGAGTGTGTGTATTAGTGTCTGTGAGTGTGTGTAAGTGTGTGTGTTAGTGTCTCTGTGTTTCTGCGAGTGTGTGTCTTAGTGTCTGTGAGTGTGTGTAAGCGTGTGTATTTGTGCCTCTGCGTGTCTGTGAGTGTGTGTATTAGTGTCTGTGAGTGTATGTAAGTGTATGTATTTGTGTCTCTGTGTGTCTGCGAGTGTGTGTATTAGCGTCTCTGTGTGTCTGCGAATGTTTGTATTCGTGCCTCTGTGTGTCTGCGGGTGTGTGTATTGGTGTCTCTGTGTGTCTGCGAGTGTGTGTATTAGTGTCTCTGTGTGTCTGCGAGTGTGTGTATTTGTGCCTCTGTGAGTCTGCGAGTGTGTGTATTAGTGCCTCTGCGTCTCTGCGAGTGTGTTAGTGTCTCTGTGTGTCTGCGAGAGTGTGTTAGTGTATCTGTGTGTCTGTGAGTGTGTTAGTGTCTCTGTGTGTCTGCGAGAGTGTGTATTTGTGTGTCTGCGAGTGTGTGTATTAGTGCCTCTGTGTGTGTGCGAGTGTGTGTGTTAGTGTCACTGTGTGTCTGCGAGAGTGTGTATTTGTGTGTCTGCGAGTGTGTGTATTAGTGTCTCTGTGTGTCTGAGAGTGTGTGTATTTGTGCCTCTGTGTGTCTGCGAGTGTGTGTATTAGTGCCGCTGCGTGTCTGCGAGTGTGTCAGTGTCTCTGTGTGTCTGCGAGAGTGTGTTAGTGTATGTGTGTGTCTGTGAGTGTGTTAGTGTCTCTGTGTGTCTGCGAGAGTGTGTTTTGAGCGTCTGCGAGTGTGTGTATTATTGCATCTGTGTGTGTGCGAGTGTGTTAGTGTCTCTGTCTGTCTGCGAGTGTGTTAGTGCCTCTGTGTGTCTGCGAGAGTGTGTTAGTGTCTCTGTGTTTCTGTGTATTAGTGTCTCTGTGTGTCTGCGAGTGTGTGTGATAGTGACTGTGTGTCTGTGAGTGTGTGTTAGTGCCTCGGTGTGTCTGCGTGTGTGTATTAGTGTCTATGTGTGTCTGCGAGTGTGTGTATTTGTGCCTCAGTGTGTCTGCGAGTGTGTGTTAGTGCCTCGGCTTGGCTGCGAGTGTGTGTATTAGTGTCTATGTGTGTCTGCGAGTGTGTGTATTTGTGCCTCTGTGTGTATTAGTGCCTCTGTGTGTCTGTGAGTGTGTGTCTTAGTGTAGCTGTGTGTCTGCGAATGTGTTAGTGTCTCTGTGTGACTGTGAGAGTGTGTATTTGTGCGTCTGCGATTGTGTGTATTAGTGCCTCTGTGTGTCTGCGATTGTGTGTATTAGTGTCTCTGTGTATCTGCGAGAGTGTGTATTAGTGTCTCTGTGTGTCTGCGAGAGTGTGTATTTGTGCGTCTGCGAGTGTGGGTATTAGTATTTCTGTGTGTCTGTGTGTGTGTGTTAGTGCCTCTGTGTTTCTGTGAGTGCGTTTATTTGTGTGTCTGCGATTGTGTGTATTAGTGCCTCTGTGTGTCTGCGATTGTGTGTATTAGTGTCTCTGTGTATCTGCGGGAGTGTGTATTAGTGTCTCTGTGTGTCTGCGAGAGTGTGTTTTAGTGTCTGTGAGTGTGTGTAAGTGTGTGTTAGTGTCTCTGTGTCTCTGCGAGTGTGTGTATTAGTGCCCGTGAGTGTGTGTAAGTGTGTGTGTTAGTGTCTCTGTGTGTCTGCAAGTGTGTGTATTAGTGTCTCTGTGTGTCTGCGAGTGTGTGTATTAGTGTCTGTGAGTGTGTGTAAGTGTGTGTGTTAGTGTCTCTGTGTTTCTGCGAGTGTGTGTCTTAGTGTCTGTGAGTGTGTGTAAGCGTGTGTATTTGTGCCTCTGAGTGTCTGTGAGTGTGTGTATTAGTGTCTGTGAGTGTATGTAAGTGTATGTATTTGTGTCTCTGTGTGTCTGCGAGTGTGTGTATTAGCGTCTCTGTGTGTCTGCGAATGTTTGTATTTGTGCCTCTGTGTGTCTGCGGGTGTGTGTATTGGTGTCTCTGTGTGTCTGCGAGTGTGTGTATTAGTGTCTCTGTGTGTCTGCGAGTGTGTGTATTTGTGCCTCTGTGAGTCTGCGAGTGTGTGTATCAGTGCCTCTGCGTCTCTGCGAGTGTGTTAGTGTCTCTGTGTGTCTGCGAGAGTGTGTTAGTGTATCTGAGTGTCTGTGAGTGTGTTAGTGTCTCTGTGTGTCTGCGAGAGTGTGTATTTGTGTGTCTGCGAGTGTGTGTATTAGTGCCTCTGTGTGTGTGCGAGTGTGTGTGTTAGTGTCACTGTGTGTCTGCGAGAGTGTGTATTTGTGTGTCTGCGAGTGTGTGTATTAGTGTCTCTGTGTGTCTGAGAGTGTGTGTATTTGTGCCTCTGTGTGTCTGCGAGTGTGTGTATTAGTGCCGCTGCGTGTCTGCGAGTGTGTCAGTGTCTCTGTGTGTCTGCGAGAGTGTGTTAGTGTATGTGTGTGTCTGAGAGTGTGTTAGTGTCTCTGTGTCTGCGAGAGTGTGTATTTGTGCGTCTGCGAGTGTGTGTATTATTGCATCTGTGTGTGTGCGAGTGTGTTAGTGTCTCTGTGTGTCTGCGAGTGTGTTAGTACCTCTGTGTGTCTGCGAGAGTGTGTTAGTGTATCTGTGTGTCTGTGAGTGTATTAGTGTCTCTGTGTGTCTGCCAAAGTGTGTATTTGTGCGTCTGCGAATGTGTGTATTAGTGCCTCTGTGTGTGTGGGAGCGTGTTACTTTCTCTGTGTGTCTGTGACTGTGTTAGTGTCGCTGTGTGTCTGCGAGACTGTGTATTTGTGCGTCTGCGAGTGTGTGTATTAGTGCCTCTGTGTGTCTGCGAGTGTATTAGTGTCTCTGTGTGTCAGCGAGAGTGTGTATTAGTGCCTCTGTGTGTCTGCGAGTGTGTTAGTGTCTATATGTGTATGCGAGTGTGTGTATTAGTGCCTCTCTGTGTCTGCTAGTGTGTGTATTAGTGCCTCTGTGTATCTGCAAGTGTGTTAGTGTCTCTGAGTGTCTGTGAGTGTGTGTATTTGTGAGTCTGCGATTGTGTGTATTAGTGTCTCTGTATGTCTGTGAGTGTGTGTATTAGTGTCTCTGTGTGTCTGGGAGTGTGTGTTAGTGTCTATGTGAGTGTGTGTATTTGTATGTCTGCGATTGTGTGTATTAGTGTCTCTGTATGTCTGTGAGTGTGTGTATTAGTATCTGTGTGTGTTTGAGTGTGTGCATAAGTGTATCTACGTGTGTCTGTAAGTGTGTGTATTAGTGTCTGTGTGTGTTTCCGTGTCTGTAGTAGTGTCTGTATGTCTGTCTGTGAGTATGTGTTAGTGTCTCTGTGTGTCTGCGAGTGTGGGTATTAGTGTCTCTGTGTGTCTGCGAGTGTGTGTCTTCGTAGCTCTGTGTGTCTGCGAGTGTGTGTTAGTGTCTCTGTGTGTCTGTGAGTGTGGGTATTAGTGTCTCTGTGTGTCTGTGAGTGTGTATGTTAGTGTCTGTGAGTGTGTGTGTTAGTGTCTCTGCGTGTCTGCGAGTGTGTGTGTTAGTGCCTCTGTGTGTCTGCGAGTGTGTGTTAGTGTCTCTCTGTGTCTGTGAGAGTGTGTGTAAGTGCGTCTGTGTGTCTGCGAGTGTGTGTATTTGTGTGTGTGTGAGTGTGTATATTAGTGCCTCTGTGTGTCTGCGAGTGTTTGTATTAGTGCCTCTGTGTGTCTGCGAGTGTGTGTGTTCGTGCCTCTGTGTGGCTGCGAGTGTGTGTATTAGTGTTTCTGAGTGTGGATAAGTGTGTGCATTAGTGTCTCTGTGTTTCTGCGAGTGTGTGTATTGAGTGTCTGTGTGTGTCTGTGAGTGTGTGTCTTAGTGCCTCTCTGTGTCTGCGGGTATGTGTATCTGTGTGTCTGTGAGTGTGTATTAGTGTCTGTGTGTGTGTGTATTACTGTCGCTGTGTGTGTGTGAGTGTGTGCATTAGAGTCTTCCTGTGTTTGTGAGTGTGCGTATTTTTGTCCCTCTGTGTCAGTGAGTGTGTTCATTAGTATCTGTGTGTGCGCGTTAGTGTCTGTGTGTGTGTATTAGTGTCTGTGTGTGTGGGTGTGTGCATCAGTGTATCAATTGTGTCTGTACGAGTGTGCATTAGTGTCTGTGTGTGTCTGTGAGAGTGTGTATTAGTGTCTGTGTGTGCCTGTGAGTGTGTGAATTAGTGTCTGTGTGCGTCTGTGAGAGTGTGAATCAGTGTCTGTCTGTATGTGTGAGTGTGTGTATTAGTGTATCTATGTGTGTCTGTAAGTGTGTGTATTAGTGTCTCTGTGTGTTTCTGTGTCTGTATTAGTGTTTGTCTGTCTGTCTGTGAGTGTGTGTTAGTGTCCTGTGTGTCTGCAGGTGTGTGTATTAGTGTCTCTGTGTGACTGCGAGTGTGTGTCTTCGTGTCTCTGTGTGTCTGCGAGTGTGTGTTAGTGTCTCTGTGTGTCAGTGAGTGTGTGTATTAGAGTCTCTGTGTGTCTCCGAGTGTGTGTGATAGTGTCTGTGTGTCTGTGAGTGTGTGTTAGTGCCTCGGTGTGTCTGCGAGTGTGTGTATTAGTGTCTATGTCTGCGAGTGTGTGTATTTGTGCCTCTGTGTGTCTGCGAGTGTGTGTATTAGTGCCTCTGTGTGTCTGCGAATGTGTTAGTGTCTGTGTGTGTCTGTGAGAGTGTATATTTGTGCGTCTGCGATTGTGTGTATTAGTGCCTCTGTGTGTCTGCGATTGTGTGTATTAGTGTCTCTGTGTATCTGTGAGAGTGTGTATTAGTGTCTCTGTGTGTCTGCGAGAGTGTGTATTTGTGCGTCTGCGAGTGTGGGCATTAGTATTTCTGTGTGTCTGTGTGTGTCTGTTAGTGCCTCTGTGTGTCTGTGAGTGTGTGTATTTGTGTGTCTGCGATTGTGTGTATTAGTGCCTCTGTGTGTCTGCGATTGTGTGTATTAGTGTCTCTGTGTATCTGCGAGAGTGTGTATTAGTGTCTCTGTGTGTCTGCGAGAGTGTGTATTAGTGTCTGTGAGTGTGTGTAAGTGTGTGTGTTAGTGTCTCTGTGTGTCTGCGATTGTGTGTATTAGTGTCTGTGAGTGTGTGTAAGTGTGTGTATTAGTGTCTCTGTGTGTCTGCGAGTGTGTGTATTAGTGTCTTTGTGTGTCTGCGAGTGTGTGTATTAGTATCTGTGAGTGTGTGTAAGTGTGTGTCTTAGTGTCTCTGTGTTCTGCGAGTGTGTGTATTAGTGTCTGCGAGTGTGTGTTAGTGCCTCGGTATGTCTGCGAGTGTGTGTATTAGTGTCTATGTGTGTCTGCGAGTGTGTGTATTTGTGCCTCTGGTGTCTGCGAGTGTGTGTATTAGTGCCTCTGTGTGTCTGCGAATGTGTTAGTGTCTGTGTGTGTCTGTGAGAGTGTATATTTGTGCGTCTGCGATTGTGTGTATTAGTGCCTCTGTGTGTCTGCGATTGTGTGTATTAGTGTCTCTGTGTATCTGTGAGAGTGTGTATTAGTGTCACTGTGTGTCTGCGAGAGTGTGTATTTGTGCGTCTGCGAGTGTGGGCATTAGTATTTCTGTGTGTCTGTGTGTGTCTGTTAGTGCCTCTGTGTGTCTGTGAGTGTGTGTATTTGTGTGTCTGCGATTGTGTGTATTAGTGCCTCTGTGTGTCTGCGATTGTGTGTATTAGTGTCTCTGTGTATCTGCGAGAGTGTGTATTAGTGTCTCTGTGTGTCTGCGAGAGTGTGTATTAGTGTCTGTGAGTGTGTGTAAGTGTGTGTGTTAGTGTCTCTGTGTGTCTGCGATTGTGTGTATTAGTGTCTGTGAGTGTGTGTAAGTGTGTGTATTAGTGTCTCTGTGTGTCTGCGAGTGTGTGTATTAGTGTCTTTGTGTGTCTGCGAGTGTGTGTATTAGTATCTGTGAGTGTGTGTAAGTGTGTGTGTTAGTGTCTCTGTGTTCTGCGAGTGTGTGTATTAGTGTCTGCGAGTGTGTGTTAGTGCCTCGGTATGTCTGCGAGTGTGTGTATTAGTGTCTATGTGTGTCTGCGAGTGTGTGTATTTGTGCCTCTGTGTGTCTGCGAGTGTGTATATTAGTGCCTCTGTGTGTCTGCGAATGTGTTAGTGTCTGTGTGTGTCTGTGAGAGTGTATATTTGTGCGTCTGCGATTGTGTGTATTAGTGCCTCTGTGTGTCTGCGATTGTGTGTATTAGTGTCTCTGTGTATCTGTGAGAGTGTGTATTAGTGTCTCTGTGTGTCTGCGAGAGTGTGTATTTGTGCGTCTGCGATTGTGGGCATTAGTATTTCTGTGTGTCTGTGTGTGTCTGTTAGTGCCTCTGTGTGTCTGTGAGTGTGTGTATTTGTGTGTCTGCGATTGTGTGTATTAGTGCCTCTGTGTGTCTGCGATTGTGTGTATTAGTGTCTCTGTGTATCTGCGAGAGTGTGTATTAGTGTCTCTGTGTGTCTGCGAGAGTGTGTATTAGTGTCTGTGAGTGTGTGTAAGTGTGTGTGTTGGTGTCTCTGTGTGTCTGCGATTGTGTGTATTACTGTCTGTGAGTGTGTGTAAGTGTGTGTATTAGTGTATCTGTGTGTCTGCGAGTGTGTGTATTAGTGTCTTTGTGTGTCTGCGAGTGTGTATATTAGTATCTGTGAGTATGTGTTAGTGTCTCTGTGTTCTGCGAGTGTGTGTATTAGTGTCTGTGAGTGTGTGTAAGCGTGTGTATTTGTGTTTCTGTGTGTCTGTGAGTGTGTGTATTAGTGTCTGTGAGTGTATGTAAGTGTATGTATTTGTGTCTCTGTGTGTCTGCGAGTGTGTGTATTAGTGTCTCGGTGTGTCTGCGAGTGTTTGTATTCGTGCCTCTGTCTGTCTGCGGGTGCGTGTATTGGTGTCTCTGTGTGTCTGCGATTGTGTGTATTAGTGTCTCTGTGTATCTGCGAGAGTGTGTATTAGTGTCTCTGTGTCTCTGCGAGAGTGTGCATTTGTGCGTCTGCGAGTGTGGGTATTAGTATTTCCGTGTGTCTATGTGTGTGTGTTAGTGCCTCTGTGTGTCTGTGAGTGTGTGTATTTGTGTGTCTGCGATTGTGTGTATTAGTGCCTCTGTGTGTATGCGATTGTGTGTATTAGTGTCTCTGTGTATCTGCGAGAGTGTGTATTAGTGTCTCTGTGTGTCTGCGAGAGTGTGTATTCGTGTCTGTGAGTGTGTGTAAGTGTGTGTGTTAGTGTCTCTGTGTGTCTGCGAGTGTGTGTATTAGTGTCTGTGAGTGTGTGTAAGTTTGTGTGTTAGTGTCTCTGTGTGTCTGCGGGTGTGTGTATTAGTGTCTCTGTGTGTCTGCGAGTGTGTGAATTAGTGTCTGTGAGTGTGTGTAAGTGTGTGTATGTGTGCCTCTGTGCGTCTGTGAGTTTGTATATTAATGTCTGTGAGTGAATGTAAGTGTGTGTATTTGTGTCTCTGTGTGTCTGCGAGTGTGTGTATTAGTGTCTCTGTGTGTCTGCGAGTGTTTGTATTCGTGCCTCTGTGTGTCTGCGGGTGTGTGTATTGGTGTCTCTGTGTGTCTGCGAGTGTGTGTATTAGTGTCTCTGTGTGTCTGCGAGTGTGTGTATTCGTGTCTCTGTGTGTCTGCGAGTGTGTGTATTTGTGCCTCTGTGTGCCTGCGAGTGTGTTAGTGTCTCTGTGTGTCTGCGAGAGTGTTTTAGTGTATGTGTGTGTCTGTGAGTGTGTTAGTGTCTCTGTGTGTCTGCGAGAGTGTGTATTTGTGCGTCTGCTAGTGTGTGTATTAGTGTATGTGTGTGTGCGAGTGTGTCAGTGTCTCTGTGTGTCTGTGAATGTGTTAGTGCCTCTGTGTGTCTGCGAGAGTGTGTTAGTGTATCTGTGTGTCTGTGAGTGTGTTAGTGCCTCTGTGTGTCTGCGAGAGTGTGTTAGTGTATCTGTGTGTCTGTGAGTGTGTTAGTGTCTCTTTGTGTCTGCCAGATTGTGTATTTGTGCGTCTGATAGTGTGTGTATTCGTGCCTCTGTGTGTCTGCGATTGTGTGTATTAGTGTCTCTGTGTATCTGTGAGAGTGTGTATTAGTGTCTCTGTGTGTCTGCGAGAGTGTGTATTTGTGCGTCTGCGAGTGTGGGCATTAGTATTTCTGTGTGTCTGTGTGTGTCTGTTAGTGCCTCTGTGTGTCTGTGAGTGTGTGTATTTGTGTGTCTGCGATTGTGTGTATTAGTGCCTCTGTGTGTCTGCGATTGTGTGTATTAGTGTCTCTGTGTATCTGCGAGAGTGTGTATTAGTGTCTCTGTGTGTCTGCGAGAGTGTGTATTAGTGTCTGTGAGTGTGTGTAAGTGTGTGTGTTGGTGTCTCTGTGTGTCTGCGATTGTGTGTATTAGTGTCTGTGAGTGTGTGTAAGTGTGTGTATTAGTGTATCTGTGTGTCTGCGAGTGTGTGTATTAGTGTCTTTGTGTGTCTGCGAGTGTGTGTATTAGTATCTGTGAGTATGTGTTAGTGTCTCTGTGTTCTGCGAGTGTGTGTATTAGTGTCTGTGAGTGTGTGTAAGCGTGTGTATTTGTGTTTCTGTGTGTCTGTGAGTGTGTGTATTAGTGTCTGTGAGTGTATGTAAGTGTATGTATTTGTGTCTCTGTGTGTATGAGAGTGTGTGTATTAGTGTCTCGGTGTGTCTGCGAGTGTTTGTATTCGTGCCTCTGTCTGTCTGCGGGTGCGTGTATTGGTGTCTCTGTGTGTCTGCGATTGTGTGTATTAGTGTCTCTGTGTATCTGCGAGAGTGTGTATTAGTGTCTCTGTGTCTCTGCGAGAGTGTGCATTTGTGCGTCTGCGAGTGTGGGTATTAGTATTTCCGTGTGTCTATGTGTGTGTGTTAGTGCTTCTGTGTGTCTGTGAGTGTGTGTATTTGTGTGTCTGCGATTGTGTGTATTAGTGCCTCTGTGTGTATGCGATTGTGTGTATTAGTGTCTCTGTGTATCTGCGAGAGTGTGTATTAGTGTCTCTGTGTGTCTGCGAGAGTGTGTATTCGTGTCTGTGAGTGTGTGTAAGTGTGTGTGTTAGTGTCTCTGTGTGTCTGCGAGTGTGTGTATTAGTGTCTGTGAGTGTGTGTAAGTTTGTGTGTTAGTGTCTCTGTGTGTCTGCGGGTGTGTGTATTAGTGTCTCTGTGTGTCTGCGAGTGTGTGAATTAGTGTCTGTGAGTGTGTGTAAGTGTGTGTATGTGTGCCTCTGTGCGTCTGTGAGTTTGTATATTAATGTCTGTGAGTGAATGTAAGTGTGTGTATTTGTGTCTGCGAGTGTGTGTATTAGTGTCTCTGTGTCTGCGAGTGTTTGTATTCGTGCCTCTGTGTGTCTGCGGGTGTGTGTATTAGTGTCTATGTGTGTCTGCGAGTGTGTGTATTAGTGCCCCTCTGTGTCTGCGAGTGTGTGTATTAGTGTCTCTGTGTGTCTGCGAGTGTGTGTATTTGTGAGTCTGCGATTGTGTGTATTAGTGTCTCTGTGTGTCTGTGAATGTGTGTATTAGTGTCTCTGTGTGTCAGCGAGTGTGTGTTAGTGTCTCTGTGAGTGTGTGTATTTGTGTGTCTGCGATTGTGTGTGTTAGTGTCACTGTGTGTCTGTGAGTGTGTGTGTTAGTGTCTGTGTGTCTGTGAGTGTGTTAGTGTCACTGTGTGTCAGCGAAAGTGTGTTAGCGTCTCTGTGTGTCTTTGAGTGTGTGTATTTGTGTGTCTGCGATACTATTTATTAGTGTCTCTGTGTGTCTTTGAGTGTGTGTATTTGTGTGTCTGAGATTGTATTTATTAGTGTCTATGTGTGTCTGCGAGTGTGTGTATTAGTGCCTCTCTGTGTCTGCGAGTGTGTGTATTAGTGCCTCTGTGTGTCTGCGAGTGTGTGTTAGTGTCTCTGTGTGTCTGCGACTGTGTGTATTTGTGAGTCTGCGATTGTGTGTATTGTATCTCTGTGTGTCTGTGAGTGTGTGTATTAGTGTCTCTGTGTGTCAGCGAGTGTGTGTTAGTGTCTCTGTGAGTGTGTGTATTTGTGTGTCTGCGATTGTGTGTGTTAGTGTCACTGTGTGTCTGTGAGTGTGTGTGTTAGTGTCTGTGTGTCTGTGAGTGTGTTAGTGTCTCTGTGTGTCAGCGAGAGTGTGTTAGCGTCTCTGTGTGTCTTTGAGTGTGTGTATTTGTGTGTCTGCGATACTATTTATTAGTGTCTCTGTGTGTCTTTGAGTGTGTGTATTTGTGTGTCTGAGATTGTATTTATTAGTGTCTATGTGTGTCTGGGAGTGTGTGTATTAGTGACTCTCTGTGTCTGTGAGTGTGTTAGTGTCTCTGTGTGTCAGCGAAAGTGTGTTAGCGTCTCTGTGTGTCTTTGAGTGTGTGTATTTGTGTGTCTGCGATACTATTTATTAGTGTCTCTGTGTGTCTTTGAGTGTGTGTATTTGTGTGTCTGAGATTGTATTTATTAGTGTCTATGTGTGTCTGCGAGTGTGTGTATTAGTGCCCCTCTGTGTCTGCGAGTGTGTGTATTAGTGCCTCTGTGTGTCTGCGAGTGTGTGTATTAGTGTCTATGTGTGTCTGCGAGTGTGTGTATTAGTGCCCCTCTGTGTCTGCGAGTGTGTGTATTAGTGTCTCTGTGTGTCTGCGAGTGTGTGTATTTGTGAGTCTGCGATTGTGTGTATTAGTGTCTCTGTGTGTCTGTGAATGTGTGTATTAGTGTCTCTGTGTGTCAGCGAGTGTGTGTTAGTGTCTCTGTGAGTGTGTGTATTTGTGTGTCTGCGATTGTGTGTGTTAGTGTCACTGTGTGTCTGTGAGTGTGTGTGTTAGTGTCTGTGTGTCTGTGAGTGTGTTAGTGTCTCTGTGTGTCAGCGAAAGTGTGTTAGCGTCTCTGTGTGTCTTTGAGTGTGTGTATTTGCGTGTCTGCGATACTATTTATTAGTGTCTCTGTGTGTCTTTGAGTGTGTGTATTTGTGTGTCTGAGATTGTATTTATTAGTGTCTATGTGTGTCTGCGAGTGTGTGTATTAGTGCCTCTCTGTGTCTGCGAGTGTGTGTATTAGTGCCTCTGTGTGTCTGCGAGTGTGTGTTAGTGTCTCTGTGTGTCTGCGACTGTGTGTATTTGTGAGTCTGCGATTGTGTGTATTAGTGTCTCTGTGTGTCTGTGAGTGTGTGTATTAGTGTCTCTGTGTGTCAGCGAGTGTGTGTTAGTGTCTCTGTGAGTGTGTGTATTTGTGTGTCTGCGATTGTGTGTGTTAGTGTCACTGTGTGTCTGTGAGTGTGTGTGTTAGTGTCTGTGTGTCTGTGAGTGTGTTAGTGTCTCTGTGTGTCAGCGAGAGTGTGTTAGCGTCTCTGTGTGTCTTTGAGTGTGTGTATTTGTGTGTCTGCGATACTATTTATTAGTGTCTCTGTGTGTCTTTGAGTGTGTGTATTTGTGTGTCTGAGATTGTATTTATTAGTGTCTATGTGTGTCTGGGAGTGTGTGTATTAGTGACTCTCTGTGTCTGCGAGTGTGTGTATTAGTGCCTCTGTGTGTCTGCGAGTGTGTGTTAGTGTCTCAGTGTGCCTGCGAGTGTATTCGTGTCTCTATGTATCAGCGAGAGTGCGTTAGTGTCTCTGTGTGTCTTTGAGTGTGTGTATTTGTGTGTCTGCGGTTGTATTTATTAGTGTCTCTGTGTGTCTGCGAGTGTGTGTATTAGTGCCTCTCTGTGTCTGCTAGTGTGTGTATTAGTGCCTCTGTGTGTCTGCGAGTGTGTGTTAGTGTCTCTGTGTGTCTGCGAGTGTGTGTATTTGTGAGTCTGCGATTGTGTGTATTAGTGTCTCTGTGTGTCTGTAAGTGTGTGTATTAGTGACTCTGTGTGTCTGCGAGTGTGTGTTAGTGTCTCTGTGAGTGTGTGTTGTGTGTCTGCGATTGTGTGTGTTAGTGTCTCTGTGTGTCTGTGAGTGTGTGTGTTAGTGCCTGTGTGTCTGTGAGTGTGTGTTAGTGTCTCTGTGTGTCTGCGAGTGTGTGTAATAGTGTCTCTGTGTGTCTGTGAGTGTGTATGTTATTGTCTGTGTGTCTGTGAGTGTGTGTTAGTGTCTCTGTATGTCTGTGAGTGTGTGTTAGTGTCTCTGTGAGTGTGTGTTGTGTGTCTGCGATTGTGTGTGTTACTGTCTCTGTGTTTCTGCGAGTGTGTGTATTAGTGCCTCTGTGTGTCTGCGAGTGTGTGTGTTCATGTCACTGTGTGTCTGCGAGTGTGTCTATTAGTGTCTCTGTGTGTCTGTGTGTGTCTATTAGTGTGTCTGTGAGTGTGCCTATTAGTGTCTCTGTGTGTCTGCGAGTGTGTCTATTAGTGTCTCTGTGAGTGTGTGTATTAGTGTCTCTGTGTGTCTGTGAGTGTGTGTTAGTGTCTCTGTGTGTCTGCGAGTGTGCGTTAGTGTCTCTGTGTGTCTGCGAGTGTGTGTATTAGTGTCTCTGTGTGTCTGAGAGTGTGTGTTAGTGTCTCTGTGTATCTGAGAGTCTGTCTATTAGTGTCTCTATGTGTCTGCGAGTCTGTCTATTCGTGTCTCTGTGTGTCTGCGAGTGTGTGTCTTCGAGACTCTGTGTGTCTGTGAGTGTGTATTAGTGTCTCTGTGTGTCTGCGAGTGTTTGTCTTCGAGACACTGTGTGTCTGTGAGTGTGTGTTAGTGTCTTGTGTGTCTGCGAGTGTGTGTTAGTGTCTCTGTGTGTCTGTGTGTGTGTGTATTAGTGGCTCTGTGTGTCTGCGAGTGTATGTGTTTGTGTCTGTGTGTGAGTGGTTGCGATTGTGTGTGTTAGTGTTTCTGTGTGTCTGTGAGTGTGTGTGTTAGTGTCTGTGTGACTGTCAGTGTGTTAGTGTCTCTGTGTGTCTGCGAGTGTGTGTATTAGTGTCTCTGTGTGTCTGTGAGTGTGTGTATTAGTGTCTCTGTGTGTCTGCGAGTGTGTATTAGTGTCTCTCTGTGTCTGCGAGTGTGTGTATTAGTGTCTCTATGTGTCTGCGAGTGTGTGTGTTAGTGTCTCTGTGTGTCTGCGAATGTGTGTATTAATGTCTGCGTGTGTCTGTGAGTGTGTGTTAGTGTCTCTGTGTGTCTGTGAGTGTGTGTATTAGTGTCTCTGTGTGTCTGCGAGTGTGTGTATTAGTGTCTCTGTGTGTCTGCGAGTGTGTGTTAGTGTCTCTGTGTATCTGCGAGCGTGTCTATTAGTGTCTCTGTGTGTCTGGGAGTGTGTGTATTATTGTCTCTGTGTGTCTGCGAGTGTGTGTCTTCGAGACTCTGTGTATTTCACTGTGTATCTGCGAGTGTGTGTCTTCGAGACTCTGTGTGTCTGCGAGTGTGCGTTAGTGTCTCTGTGTGTCTGCGAGTGTGTGTATTAGTGTCTCTGTGTGTCTGCGAGTGTGTGTTAGTGTCTCTGTGACTCTGCGACGGTGTCTATTACTGTCTCTGTGTGTCTGCGAGTGTGTCTTTTAGTGTCTCATTGTGTCTCCGAGTGTGTGTATTAGTATCTCTGTGTGTCTGCGAGTGTGTGTCTTCGAGACTCTGTATGTCTGTGAGTGTGTATTAGTGTCTCTGTGTGCCTGCGAGTGTGTGTATTAGTGCCTCTGTGTGGCTACCGAGTGTGTCTATTAGTGTGTCTGTGTGTCTGTGAGTGTGTGTATTAGTGTTTCTGTGTGTCTGCGAGTGTGTGTGTGTTAGTGTCTGTGTGTCTGCGAGTGTGTGTATTAGTGTCTCTGTGTGTCTGTGAGTGTGTGTATTAGTGTCTCTGTGTGTCTGTGAGTGTGTTTTAGTGTCTCTGTGTGTGAGAGTGTGTGTATTAGTGTCTCTGTGTGTCTATGAGTGTGTATTAGCGTCTCTGTGTGTCTGCGAGTGTATGTATTAGTGTATCTGTGTGTCTGCCAGTGTGTGTTAGTGTCACTGTGTGTGAGAGTGTGTGTAATAGTGTCTCTGTGTGTCTGTAAGTGTGTGTATTAGTGTATCTATGTATCTGTGAGTGTGTGTATTTGTGCCTTTGTGTGTCTGTGAGTGTGTGTCTTCGAGACACTGTGTGTCTGTGAGTGTGTGTATTAGTGCCTCTGTGTGGCTGCGAGTGTGTGTATTAGTGTCTCTGTGTGTTTGCGAGTGTGTGTATTAGTGTCTCTGTGTGTTTGCGAGTGTGTGTGTGTTAGTGTCTGTGTGTCTGCGAGTTTGTGTATTGGTGTCTCTGTGTGTGAGAGTGTGGGTAATAGTGTCTCTGTGTGTCTGTGAGTGTATGTATTAGAGTCTTTGTGTGTCTGTGAGTGTGTGTCTGTGTGTCTGTGAGTGTGTGTATTAGTGTCTCTATGTGTCTGTGAGTGTGTGTATTAGTGTTTCTGTGTGTCTGTGAGTGTGTGTGTTAATGACTGTGTGTCTGAGAGTGTGCGTGTTAGTGTCTGTGTGTCTGCGAGTGTGTGTATTAGTGTCTCTGTGTCTGCGAATGTGTGTGTTAGTGTCTCTGTGTGTCTGTGTGTGTATTAGTGTCTCTGTGTGTCTGTCAGTGTGTGTATTAGTGTGTCTGTGCGTGACAGTGTGTGTAATAGTGTCTCTGTGTGTCTGTGACTGTGTGTATTAGTGTCTATGTGTGTCTGAGTGTGTTTGTATTCGTGTCGCTGTGTGTCTGTGAGTGTGTGTATTAGTGTCTCTGCGTGTCTGCGAGTGTGTGCTAGTGTCTCTGTGTGTCTATGAGTGTGTGTTAGTGTCTGTGTGTCTGCGAGAGGGTGTGTTAGTGTCTGTGAGTGTGTGTCTTAGTGTCTCTGTGTGTCTGTAAGTGTGTGTGTTAGTGTCTGTGTGTCTGCGAGTGTGTGTGTTAGGGCCTGTGTGTCTGCGAGTGTGTGTATTAGTGTCTCTGTGTGTCTGCTAGTGTGTGTATTAGAGTCTCTGTGTGTCTGCGAATGTGTGTATTATTGTTTCTGTGTGTCTGTGAGTGTGTGTGTCAATGTCTGTGTGTCTGAGAGTGTGCGTGTTAGTGTATATGTGTCTGCGAGTGTGTGTATTAGTGTCTCTGTGTCTGCGCGCGTGTGTATTAGTGTCTCTGTGTGTCTGTGAGTGTGTGTATTAATGTCTCTGTGTGTCTGTAAGTGTGTGTATTAGTGTGTCTGTGTGTGAGAGTGTGTGTAATAGTGTCTCTGTGTGTCTGTGACTGTGTGTATTAGTGTCTATGTGTGTCTGAGTGTGTTTGTCTTAGTGTCGCTGTGTGTCTCTGAGTGTGTGTATTAGTGTCTCTGTGTGTCTGCGAGTGTGTACTAGTGTCTCTGTGTGTCTGTGAGTGTGTGTTAGTGTCTGTGTGTCTGCGAGAGTGTGTGTTAGTGTCTGTGAGTGTGTGTATTAGTGTCTCTGTGTGTCTGTGAGTGTGTGTGTTAGTGTCTGTGTGTCTGCGAGTGCGTGTGTTAGGGCCTGTGTGTCTGCGAGTGTGTTTATTAGAGTCTCTGTGTGTCTGCGAGTGTGTGTTAGTGTCTCTGTGTGTGAGATTGTGTGCGTATTAGTGTCTCTGTGTGTGATAGTGTCTCTGTGTGTCTGTGAGTGTGTGTATTAGTGTCTTTGAGTGTGTGTGTTTGTGTCTGTGAGTGTGTGTATTATTGCCTCTGTGTGTCTGTGAGTGTGTGCCTGTGAGTGTGTGTATTATTGTCTCTGTGTGTCTGTGAGTGTGTGTGTTAATGGCTGTGTGTCTGAGAGTGTGCGTGTTAGTGTCTGTGTGTCTGCGAGTGTGTGTATTAGTGTCTCTGTGTCTGTGCGTGTGTGTATTAGTGTCTCTGTGTGTCTGTGAGTGTGTGTATTAGTGTCGCTGTGTGTCTGTGAGTGTGTGTATTAGTGTCTCTGTGTGTCTGCGAATGTGTGCTAGTGTCTCTGTGTGTCTGTGAGTGTGTGTTAGTGTCTCTGTGTCTGCGAGAGTGTGTGTTAGTGTCTGTGAGTGTGTGTATTAGTGTCTCTGTGTGTCTGCAAGTGTGTGTGTTAGGGCCTGTGTGTCTGCGAGTGTGTGTGTTAGGGCCTGTGTGTCTGCGAGTGTTTGTATTAGTGTCTCTGTGTGTCTGCTAGTGTGTGTATTCGAGTTCCTGTGTGTCTGCGAGTGTGTGTTAGTGTCTCTGTGTGTGAGAGTGTGTGTATTAGTGTCTCTGTGTGTGAGAGTGTGTGTAATAGTGTATATGTGTGTCTGTGAGCGGATGTATTAGTGTATGTGTGTATCTGCGAGAGTGTGTATTAGTGTCTCTGTGTGTCTGCGAGAGTATGTATTTGTGCGTAGCGTGTGTGGGAATTAGTGTTTCTGTGTGTCTGTGTGTGTGTTAGTGCCTCTGTTTGTCTGTGAGTGTGTGTACTTGTGTGTCTGCGATTGTGTGTATTAGTGCCTCTGTGTGTATGCGATTGTGTGTATTAGTGTCTCTGTGTATCTGCGAGAGTGCGTATTAGTGCCTCTGTGTGTCTGCGAGAGTGTGTATTAATGTCTGTGAGTGTGTGTAAGTGTGTGTGTTAGTGTCTCTGTGTGTCTGCGAGTGTGTGTATTAGTGCCTGTGAGTGTGTAAGTGTGTGTGTTAGTGTCTCTGTGTGTCTCCGAGTTTGTGTATTAGTGTCTGTGAGTGTGTGTAAGTGTGTGTGTTAATGTCTCTGTGTTTCTGCGAATGTGTGTATTAGTGTCTGTGAGTGTGTGTAAGCGTGTGTATTTGTGCCTCTGTGTGTCTGTGAGTGTGTGTATTAGTGTCTGTGAGTGTATGTAAGTGTATGTATTTGTGTCTCTGTGTGTCTGCGAGTGTCTGTATTAGTGTCTCTGTGTGTCTGCGAGTGTTTGTATTCGTTCCTCTGTGTGTCTGCGAGTGTGTGTATTGGTGTCTCTTTGTGTCTGCGAGTGTGTGTATTAGTGTCTCTGTGTGTCTGCGAGTGTGTGTATTTGTGCCTCTGTGTGTCTGCGAGTGTGTGTTAGTGTCTCTGTGACTCTGCGACTGTGTCTATTAGTGTCTCTGTGTGTCTGCGAGTGTGTCTTTTAGTGTCTCATTGTGTCTCCGAGTGTGTGTATTAGTGTCTCTGTGTGTCTGCGAGTGTGTGTCTTCGAGACTCTGTGTGTCTGTGAGTGTGTATTAGTGTCCCTGTGTGCCTGCGAGTGTGTGTATTAGTGCCTCTGTGTGGCTACCGAGTGTGTGTATTAGTGTGTCTGTGTGTCTGTGAGTGTGTGTATTAGTGTCTCTGTGTGTCTGCGAGTGTGTGTGTGTTAGTGTCTGTGTGTCTGCGAGTGTGTGTATTAGTGTCTCTGTGTGTCTGTGAGTGTGTGTATTAGTGTCTCTGTGTGTCTGTGAGTTTGTTTTAGTGTCTCTGTGTGTGAGAGTGTGTGTATTAGTGTCTCTGTGTGTCTGTGAGTGTGTATTCGCGTCTCTGTGTGTCTGTGAGTGTATGTATTAGTGCATCTGTGTGTCTGCCAGTGTGTGTTTGTGTCACTGTGTGTGAGAGTGTGTGTAATAGTGTCTCTGTGTGTCTGTGAGTGTGTGTATTAGTGTCTCTGTGTGTCTGTGAGTGTGTGTATTAGTGCCTTTGTGTGTCTGTGAGTGTGTGTCTTCGAGACTCTGTGTGTCTGTGAGTGTGTGTTAGTGTCTCTGTGTGTCTGTGAGTGTGTGTATTAGTGCCTCTGTGTGGCTGCGAGTGTGTGTATTAGTGTCTCTGTGTGTCTGCGAGTGTGTGTATTAGTGTCTCTGTGTGTTTGCGAGTGTGAGTGTTAGTGTCTGTGTGTCTGCGAGTTTGTGTATTGGTGTGTCTGTGAGTGTGTGTTAGTGTCTCTGTGTGTGAGGGTGTGTGTATTAGTGTCTCTGTGTGTGAGCGTGTGTGTAATAGTGTCTCTGTGTGTCTGTGAGTGTGTGTATTAGAGTCTCTGTGTGTATGCGAGTGTGTGTTAGTGTCTCTGTGTGTGAGAGAGTGTGTATTAGTGTCTCTGTGTGTGAGAGTGTGTGTAATAGTGTCTCTGTGTGTCTGTGAGTGTATGTATTAGAGTCTTTGTGTGTCTGTGAGTGTGTGTCTGTGTGTCTGTGAGTGTGTGTATTAGTGTCTCTATGTGTCTGTGAGTGTGTGTATTAGTGTCTCTGTGTGTCTGTGAGTGTGTGTAGTAGTGCCTCTGTGTGGCTGCGAGTGTGTGTATTAGTGTCTCTGTGTGTCTGCGAGTGTGTGTATTAGTGTCTCTGTGTGTTTTCGAGTGTGATTGTTAGTGTCTGTGTGTCTGCGAGTTTGTGTATTGGTGTGTCTGTGAGTGTGTGTTAGTGTCTCTGTGTGTGAGGGTGTGTGTATTAGTGTCTCTGTGTGTGAGCGTGTGTGTAATAGTGTCTCTGTGTGTCTGTGAGTGTATGTATTAGAGTCTCTGTGTGTATGCAAGTGTGTATTAGTGTCTCTGTGTGTGAGTGTGTGTGTATTAGTGTCTCTGTGTGTGAGTGTGTGTGTAATAGTGTATCTGTGTGTCTGTGAGCGTATGTATTAGTGTATGTGTGTATCTGCGAGAGTGTGTATTAGTGTCTCTGTGTGTCTGCGAGAGTATGTATTTGTGCGTAGCGTGTGTGGGAATTAGTGTGCCTGTGTGTCTGTGTGTGTGTTAGTGCCTCTGTTTGTCTGTGAGTGTGTGTACTTATGTGGCTGCGATTGTGTGTATTAGTGCCTCTGTGTGTATGCGATTGTGTGTATTAGTGTCTCTGTGTATCTGCGAGAGTGCGTATTAGTGCCTCTGTGTGTCTGCGAGAGTGTGTATTAATGTCTGTGAGTGTGTCTAAGTGTGTGTGTTAGTGTCTCTGTGTGTCTGCGAGTGTGTGTATTAGTGCCTGTGAGTGTGTAAGTGTGTGTGTTAGTGTCTCTGTGTGTCTGCGAGTTTGTGTATTAGTGTCTGTGAGTGTGTGTAAGTGTGTGTGTTAGTGTCTCTGTGTTTCTGCGAGTGTGTGTATTCGTGTCTGTGAGTGTGTGTAAGCGTGTGTATTTGTGCCTCTGTGTGTCTGTGAGTGTGTGTATTAGTGTCTGTGAGTGTATGTAAGTGTATGTATTTGTGTCTCTGTGTGTCTGCGAGTGTCTGTATTAGTGTCTCTGTGTGTCTGCGAGTGTTTGTATTCGTTCCTCTGTGTGTCTGCGAGTGTGTGTATTGGTGTCTCTGTGTGTCTGCGAGTGTTTGTATTCGTTCCTCTGTGTGTCTGCGAGTGTGTGTATTGGTGTCTCTATGTGTCTGCGAGTGTGTGCTAGTGTCTCTGTGTGTCTGTGAGATTGTGTTAGTGTCATTGCGTCTGTGAGTGTGTGTATTAGTGTATCTGTGTGTCTGTGAGTGTGTGTTAATGTCTGTGTGTCTGCGAGTGTGTGTATTAGTGTCTCTGTGTGTCTGTGAGGGTGTGTATTACTGTCTCTGTGTGTGAGAGTTTGTGTAAAAGTGTCTCTGTGTGTCTGTGAGTGTGTGTATTAGTGTCTCTGTGTGTCTGTGAGTGTGTGTGTTAGTGTCTGTGTGTCTGTGAGTGTGTGTATTTGTGACTCTGTGTGTGAGAGTGTGTGTAATAGTGTCTCTGTGTGGCTGTGACTGTGTGTATTAGTTTCTATGTGTGTCTGACTGTGTTTGTATTAGTGTCGCTGTGTGTCTGTGAGTGTGTGTATTAGTGTCTCTGTGTGTCTGCGAGTGTGTGCTAGTGTCTCTGTGAGTCTGTGAGTGTGTGTTAGTGTCTGTGTGTCTGCGAGAGTGTGTGCTAGTGTCTGTGAGTGTAAGTATTAGTGTCTCTGTGTGTCTGCGAGTGTGTGCTAGTGTCTGTGAGTGTATGTATTAGTGTCTCTGTGTGTCTGTGAGTGTCTGTATTAGTATCTCTGTGTGTCTGCGAGTGTATGCTAATGTCTCTGTGTGTCTGTGAGTGTGTGTATTAGTGTCTCTGTGTGTCTGCGAGTGCCTGCTGGTGTCTCTGTGTGTCTGTGAGTGTGTGTTAGTGCCTGTGTGTCTGTGAGTGTGTGTATTAGTGTCACTGTGTGTCTGTGAGTGTGTGTTAGTGGCTGTGTGTCTGCGAGTGTGTGTGTTAGTGTCTGTGTGTCTGCGAGTGTGTGTATTAGTGTCTCTGTGTGTCTGGAGTGTGTGTATTAGAGTCTATGCGTGTCTGCGAGTGTGTGTATTAGTGTCCCTGTGTGTGAGAGTGTGTGTAATAGTGTCTCTGCGTGTCTGTGTGTGTGTATTAGTGTCTCTGTGTGTCTGTGAGAGTGTGTATTAGTGTCTTTGTGTGTCTGTGAGTGTGTGTGTTTGTGTCTGTGTGCCTGTGAGTGTGTGTATTAGTGTCTCTGTGTGTCTGTGAGTGTGTATGTTAGTGTATGTGTGTCTGTGAATGTGTGAATTAGTGTCTGTGTGTCTGCGAGTGTGTGTATTAGTGTCTCTGTGTCTGCGAGTGTGTGTAGTAGTGTCTCTGTGTGTCTTTGAGTGTGTGTATTAGTGTCTCTGTGTGTCTGTGAATGTGTGTGTTAGTGTGTCTGTGTGTCTGTGAGTGTGTGTTAATGTCTGTGTGTCTGCGAGTGTGTGTATTAGTGTATCTGTGTGTCTGTGAGTGTGTGTATTAGTGTCTCTGTGTGTGAGAGTGTGTGTAAAAGTGCCTCTGTGCGTCTGTGAGTGTGTGTATTAGTGCCTCTGTGTGTCTGTGAGTGTGTGTGTTAGTGTCTGTGTGTCTGCGAGTGTGTATGTTAGTGTCTGTGTGTCTGCGAGAGTGTGTATCAGTGTCTCTGTGTCTGCGAATGTGATGTATTAGTGTCTCTGTGTGTCTGTGAGTGTGTGTATTAGTGTCTCTGTATGTCTGTGAGTGTGTGTTAGTGTCTGTGTGTCTGCGAGTGTGTGTGTTAGTGTATGTGTGTCTGCGAGTGTGTGTATTACTGTTTCTGTGTGTCTGTGAGTTTGTGTATTAGTGTCTCTGTGTGTCTGCGAGTGTGTGCTAGTGTCTCTGTGTGTCTGTGGGTCTGTGTATTAGTGCCTCTGTGTGTCTGTGAGTGTGTGTTAGTGTCTGTGTATCTGCGAGTCTGTGTAGTAGTGCCTTTGAGTGTGTGTATTAGTGTCTCCGTGTGCCTGCGAGAGTGTGCTAGTGTCTCTGTGTGTCTGTGCGATTGTGTTAGTGTCTGTGCGTCTGTGAGTGTGTGTATTAGTGTCTTTGTGTGTCTGTGAGTGTGTGTTAGTGTCTGTGTGTCTGCGAGTGTGTGTATTAGTGTCTCTGTGTGTGAGAGTGTGTGTAAAAGTGTCTCTGTGTGTCTGTGAGTGTGTGTATTAGTGCCTCTGTGTCTCTGTGAGTGTGTGTGTTAGTGTCTGTGTGTCTGCGAGTGTGTGTGTTAGTGTCTGTGTGTCTGCGAGTGTGTGTATCAGTGTCTCTGTGTCTGCGAGTGTGATGTATTAGTGTCTCTGTGTGTCTGTGAGTGTGTGTATTAGTGTCTCTGTATGTCTGTGAGTGTGTGTGTTGTGTCTGTGTGTCTACGAGTGTGTGTGTTAGTGTCTGTGTGTCTGCGAGAGTGTGCTAGTGTCTCTGTGTGTCTGTGAGATTGTGTTAGTGTCTGTGCGTCTGTGAGTATGTGTATTAGTGTCTCTGTGTGTCTGTGAGTGTGTGTCAGTGTCTGTGTGTCTGCGAGTGTGTGTATTAGTGTCTCTGTGTGTCTGTGAGTGTGTGTATTAGTGTCTCTGTGTGTGAGAGTGTGTAAAAGTGTATATGTGTGTCTGTGAGTGTGTGTATTAGTGTCTCTGTGTGTCTGTGAGTGTGTGTGTTAGTGTCTGTGTGTCTGTGAGTGTGTGTATTAGTGTCTCTGTGTGTGAGAGTGTGTGTAATAGTGTATCTGTGTGTCTGTGACTGTGTATATTAGTGTCTATGTGTGTCTGAGTGTGTTTGCATTAGTGTCGCTGTGTGTCTGTGAGTGTGGGTATTAGTGTCTCTGTGTGTCTGCGAGTGTGTGCTAGTGTCTCTGTGAGTCTGTGAGTGTGTGTTAGTGTCTGTGTGTCTGTGAGTGTGTGTATCAGTGTCTCTGTGTGTGAGAGTGTGAGTAATAGTGTCTCTGCGTGTCTGTGTGTGTGTATTAGTGTCTCTGTGTGTCTGTGAGTGTGTGTATTAGTGTCTTTGTGTGTCTGTGAGTGTGTGTGTTTGTGTCTGTGTGCCTGTGAGTGTGTGTATTTGTGTCTCTGTGTGTCTGTGAGTGTGTATGTTAGTGTCTGTGTGTCTGCGAATGTGTGTGTTAGTGTCTGTGTGTCTGCGAGTGTGTGTATTACTGTTTCTGTGTGTCTGTGAGTTTGTGTATTAGTGTCTCTGTGTGTCTGCGAGTGTGTGCTAGTGTCTCTGTGTGTCTGTGGGTCTGTGTATTAGTGTCTCTGTGTGTCTGTGAGTGTGTGTTAGTGTCTGTGTGTCTGCGAGTCTGTGTAATAGTGCCTTTGAGTGTGTGTATTAGTGTCTCTGTGTGCCTGCGAGAGTGTGCTAGTGTCTCTGTGTGTCTGTGAGATTGTGTTAGTGTCTGTGCGTCTGTGAGTGTGTGTATTAGTGTCTCTGTGTGTCTGTGAGTGTGTGTTAGTGTCTGTGTGTCTGCGAGTGTGTGTATTAGTGTCTCTGTGTGTGAGAGTGTGTGTAAAAGTGTCTCTGTGTGTCTGTGAGTGTGTGTATTAGTGCCTCTGTGTCTCTGTGAGTGTGTGTGTTAGTGTCTGTGTGTCTGCGAGTGTGTGTGTTAGTGTCTGTGTGTCTGCGAGTGTGTGTATCAGTGTCTCTGTGTCTGCGAGTGTGATGTATTAGTGTCTCTGTGTGTCTGTGAGTGTGTGTATTAGTGTCTCTGTATGTCTGTGAGTGTGTGTGTTGTGTCTGTGTGTCTGCGAGTGTGTGTGTTAGTGTCTGTGTGTCTGCGAGAGTGTGCTAGTGTCTCTGTGTGTCTGTGAGATTGTGTTAGTGTCTGTGCGTCTGTGAGTATGTGTATTAGTGTCTCTGTGTGTCTGTGAGTGTGTGTCAGTGTCTGTGTGTCTGCGAGTGTGTGTATTAGTGTCTCTGTGTGTCTGTGAGTGTGTGTATTAGTGTCTCTGTGTGTGAGAGTGTGTAAAAGTGTATCTGTGTGTCTGTGAGTGTGTGTATTAATGTCTCTGTGTGTCTGTGAGTGTGTGTGTTAGTGTCTGTGTGTCTGTGAGTGTGTGTATTAGTGTCTCTGTGTGTGAGAGTGTGTGTAATAGTGTATCTGTGTGTCTGTGACTGTGTATATTAGTGTCTATGTGTGTCTGAGTGTGTTTGCATTAGTGTCGCTGTGTGTCTGTGAGTGTGGGTATTAGTGTCTCTGTGTGTCTGCGAGTGTGTGCTAGTGTCTCTGTGAGTCTGTGAGTGTGTGTTAGTGTCTGTGTGTCTGTGAGTGTGTGTATCAGTGTCTCTGTGTGTGAGAGTGTGTGTAATAGTGTCTCTGCGTGTCTGTGTGTGTGTATTAGTGTCTCTGTGTGTCTGTGAGTGTGTGTATTAGTGTCTTTGTGTGTCTGTGAGTGTGTGTGTTTGTGTCTGTGTGCCTGTGAGTGTGTGTATTTGTGTCTCTGTGTGTCTGTGAGTGTGTATGTTAGTGTCTGTGTGTCTGCGAATGTGTGTGTTAGTGTCGGTGTGTCTGCGAGTGTGTGTATTAGTGTCGCTGTGTCTGCGAGTGTGTGTAGTAGTGTCTCTGTGTGTCTTTGAGTGTGTGTATTAGTGTCTTTGTGTGTCTGTGAGTGTGTGTGTTAGTGTCTCTGTGTGTCTGTGAGTGTGTGTTAGTGTCTGTGTGTCTACGACTGTGTGTATTAGTGTCTCTGTGTCTGTGAGTGTGTGTATTAGTGTCTCTGTGTGTGAGAGTGTGTGTAAAAGTGTCTCTGTGTGTCTGTGAGTGTGTGTATTAGTGCCTCTGTGTGTCTGCGAGTGTGTGTGTTAGTGTCTGTGTGTCTGCGAGTGTGTGTATCAGTGTCTCTGTGTCTGCCAGTGTGATGTATTAGTGTCTCTGTGTGTCTGTGAGTGTGTGTATTAGTGTCTCTGTATGTCTGTGAGTGTGTGTGTTAGTGTCTGTGTGTCTGCGAGTGTGTGTGTTAGTGTCTGTGTGTCTGCGAGTGTGTGTATTACTGTTTCTGTGTGTCTGTGAGTTTGTGTATTAGTGTCTATGTGTGTCTGCGAGTGTGTGCTAGTGTCTCAGTGTGTCTGTGAGTCTGTGTATTAGTGTCTCTGTGTGTCTGCGAGAGTGTGCTAGTGTCTCTGTGTGTCTGTGAGATTGTGTTAGTCTCTGTGCGTCTGTGAGTGTGTGTATTAGTGTCTCTGTGTGTCTGTGAGTGTGTGTTAGTGTATGTGTGTCTGCGAGTGTGTGTATTAGTGTCTCTGTGTTTCTGTGAGTTTGTGTATTAGTGTCTCTGTGTGTGAGAGTGTGTGTAAAAGTGTCTCTGTGTGTCTGTGAGTGAGTGTATTAGTGTCTCTGTGTGTCTGCGAGTGTGTGCTAATGTCTCTGTATGTCTGTGAGTGTGTGTATTAGTGTCTCAGTGTTTCTGCGAGTGTGTGCTAGTGTCTGTGTGTGTGAGAGTGTGTGTATTAGTGTCTCTGTGTGTGAGAGTGTGTGTAATAGTGTCTCTGTGTGTCTGTGCGTTTATGTATTAGTGTCTCTGTGTGTCTGTGAGTGTGTGTATTAGAGTCTGAGTGTGTTTGTATTAGTGTCGCTGTGTGTCTGTGAGTGTGTGTATTAGTGTCTCTGTGTGTCTGCGAGTGTGTGCTAGTGTCTCTGTGTGTCTGTGATTGTGTCTTAGTGTCTGTGTGTCTGCGAGAGTGTGTGCTAGTGTCTGTGAGTGTATGTATTAGTGTCTCTGTGTGTCTGCGAGTGTGTGCTAGTGTCTCTGTGTGTCTGCGAGTGTGTGTGTTAGTGCCTGTGTGTCTGCGAGTGTGAGTATTAGTGTCTCTGTGTGTCTGCTAGTGTGTGTATTAGAGTCTCTGTGTGTCTGCGAGTGTGTGTTAGTGTCTCTGTGTGTCAGAGTGTGTGTAATAGTGTCTCTGTGTGTCTGTGATGGTATGTATTAATGTCTCTGTGTGTCTGTGAGTGTGTGTATTAGTGTCTTTGTGTGTCTGTGAGTGTGTGTGTTTGTGTCTGTGTGTCTGTGAGTGTGTGTATTATTGTCTCTGTGTGTCTGTGAGTGTTTGTATTAGTGTCTCTATGTGTCTGTGAGTGTGTATGTTAGTGTCTGTGTGTCTGCGAGTGTGTGTGTTAGTGTCTGTGCGTCTGCGAGTGTGTGTATTAGTGTCGCTGTGTGTCTGTGAGTGTGTGTATTAGTGTCTCTGTGTGTCTGCGAGTGTGTGCTAGTTTCTCTGTGTGTCTGTGAGTGTGTGTTAGTGTCTGTGTGTCTGCGAGAGTGTGTGCTAGTGTCTGTGAGTGTATGTATTAGTGTCTCTGTGTGTCTGTGAGTGTGTGTGTTAGTGTCTGTGTGTCTGCGAGTGTGTGTGTTAGTGACTGAGTGTCTGCGAGTGTGAGTATTAGTGTCTCTGTGTGTCTGCTAGTGTGTGTATTAGAGTCTCTGTGTGTCTGCGAGTGTGTGTTAGTGTCTCTGTGTGAGAGAGTGTGTGTAATAGTGTCTCTGTGAGTGTATGTATTAATGTCTCTGTGTGTCTGTGAGTGTGTGTATTAGTGTCTTTGTGTGTCTGTGAGTGTGTGTGTTTGTGTCTGTGTGTCTGTGAGTGTGTGTATTAGTGTCTCTATGTGTCTGTGAGTGTGTATGTTAGTGTCTGTGTGTCTGCGAGTGTGTGTGTTAGTGTCTGTGTGTCTGCGAGTGTGTGTATCAGTGTCTCTGTGTCTGCGAGTGTGTGTATTAGTGTCTTTGTGTGTCTGTGAGTGTGTGTGTTAGTGTCTCTGTGTGTCTGTGAGTGTGTGTTAGTGTCTGTGTGTCTACGACTGTGTGTATTAGTGTCTCTGTGTGTCTGTGAGTGTGTGTATTAGTGTCTCTGTGTTTGAGAGTGTGTGTAAAAGTGTCTCTGGGTGTCTGTGAGTGTGTGTACTAGTGCCTCCGTGTGTCTGTGAGTGTGTGTGTTAGTGTCTGTGTGTCTGCGAGTGTGTGTGTTAGTGTCTGTGTGTCTGCGAGTGTGTGTATCAGTGTTTCTGTATCTGCCAGTGTGATGTATTAGTGTCTCTGTGTGTCTGTGAGTGTGTGTATTAGTGTCTCTGTATGTCTGTGAGTGTGTGTGTTAGTGTCTGTGTGTCTGCGAGTGTGTGTGTTAGTGTCTGTGTGTCTGCGAGTGTGTGTATTACTGTTTCTGTGTGTCTGTGAGTTTGTGTATTAGTGTCTATGTGTGTCTGCGAGTGTGTGCTAGTGTCTCAATGTGTCTGTGAGTCTGTTTATTAGTGTCTCTGTGTGTCTGCGAGAGTGTGCTAGTGTCTCTGTGTGTCTGTGAGATTGTGTTAGTCTCTGTGCGTCTGTGAGTGTGTGTATTAGTGTCTCTGTGTGTCTGTGAGTGTGTGTTAGTGTCTGTGTGTCTGCGAGTGTGTGTATTGGTGTCACTGTGTGTCTGTGACTGTGTGTATTAGTGTCTCTGTGTGTGAGAGTGTGTGTAAAAGTGTCTCTGTGTGTCTGTGAGTCTGTGTGTTAGTGTCTGTGTGTCTGTGAGTGTGTGTATTAGTGTCTCTGTGTGTGAGAGTGTGTGTAATAGTGTCTCTGTGTGTCTGTGACTGTCTGTTTTAGTGTCTATGTGTGTCTGTGAGTGTGTGTAATAGTGTCTCTGTGTGTCTGTGACTGTCTGTTTTAGTGTCTATGTGTGTCTGTGAGTGTGTGTATTAGTGTCGCTGTGTGTCTGTGAGTGAGTGTATTAGTGTCTCTGTGTGTCTGCGAGTGTGTGCTAATGTCTCTGTATGTCTGTGAGTGTGTGTATTAGTGTCTCAGTGTGTCTGCGAGTGTGTGCTAGTGTCTGTGTGTGTGAGAGTGTGTGTAAGTGTCTGTGTGTCTGCGAGAGTGTGTGATAGTGTCTGTGAGATTGTATTAGTGTCTGTGCGTCTGTGAGTGTGTGTATTAGTGTCTCTGTGTGTCTGTGAGTGTGTGTTAGTGTCTGTGTGTGTGAGAGTGTGTGTATTAGTGTCTCGGTGTGTGAGACTGTGTGTAATAGTGTCTCTGTGTGTCTGTGCGTGTATGTATTAGTGTCTCTGTGTGTCTGTGAGTGTGTGTATTAGAGTCTGTGTGTGTCTGTGAGTGTGTGTCTGTGTGTCTGTGACTGTGTGTATTAGTGTCTATGTGTGTCTGAGTGTGTTTGTATTAGTGTCGCTGTGTGTCTGTGAGTGTGTGTATTAGTGTCTCTGTGTGTTTGCGAGTGTGTGCTAGTGTCTCTGTGTGTCTGTGTGTGTGTGTAAGTGTCTGTGTGTCTGCGAGAGTGTGTGCTAGTGTCTGTAAGTGTATGTATTAGTGTCTCTGTGTGTCTGCGAGTGTGTGCTAGTGTCTCTGTGTGTCTGCGAGTGTGTGTGTTAGTGCCTGTGTGTCTGCGAGTGTGAGTATTAGTGTCTCTGTGTGTCTGCTAGTGTGTGTATTAGAGTTTCTGTGTGTCTGCGAGTGTGTGTTAGTGTCTCTGTGTGTCAGATTGTGTGTAATAGTGTCTCTGTGTGTCTGTGAGTGTATGTATTAATGTCTCTGTGTGTCTGTGAGTGTGTGATTTAGTGTCTTTGTGTGTCTGTGAGTGTGTGTGTTTGTGTCTGTGTGTCTGTGAGTGTGTGCATTATTGTCTCTGTGTGTCTGTGAGTGTTTGTATTAGTGTCTCTGTGTGTCTGCGAGTGTGTGCTAGTGCCTCTGTGTGTCTGTGAGTGTGTGTTAGTGTCTGTGTGTCTGCGAGTGTGTGTGTTAGTTCCTGTGTGTCTGCGAGTGTGAGTATTAGTGTCTCTGTGTGTCTGCTAGTGTGTGTATTAGAGTCTCTGTGTGTCTGCGAGTGTGTGTTAGTGTCTCTGTGTGAGAGAGTGTGTGTAATAGTGTCTCTGTGTGTCTGTGAGTGTATGTATCAATGTCTCTGTGTGACTGTTAGTGTGTGTATTAGTGTCTTTGTGATTCTGTGAGTGTGTGTGTTTGTGTCTTTGTGTCTGTGAGTGTGTGTATTAGTGTCTCTATGTGTCTGTGAGTGTGTATGTTAGTGTCTGTGTGTCTGCGAGTGTGTGTTAGTGTCTGTGTGTCTGCGAGTGTGTGTTAGTGTCTTTCTGTCTGCCAGTGTGTGTATTACTGTTTCTTTGTGTCTGTGAGTGTGTGTATAATTATTGTCTCTGTGTGTCTGTGAGTGTTTGTATTAGTGTCTCTGTGTGTCTGCGAGTGTGTGCTAGTGTCTCTGTGTGTCTGTGAGTGTGTGTTAGTCTCTGTGTATCTGCGAGTGTGTGCTAGTGTCCCTGTGTGTCTGTGAGATTGGATTAGTGTCTGTGCGTCTGTGAGTGTGTGTATTAGTGTCTCTGTGTGTCTGTGAGTGTGTGTTAGTGTCTGTGTGTCTGCGAGTGTGTGTATTAGTGTATCTGTGTGTCTGTGAGCGTGTGTATTAGTGTCTCTGTGTGTGAGAGTGTGTGTAATAGTGTCTCTGTGTGTCTGTGACTGTGTGTATTAGTGTATATGTGTGTCTGAGTGTGTTTGTATTGGTGTCGCTGTGTGTCTGTGAGTGTGTGTATTAGTGTCACTGTGTGTCTGCGAGTGTGTGCTAGTGTCTCTGTGAGTCTGTGAGTGTGTGTTTGTGTCTGCGAGAGTGTGTGTTAGTGTCTGTGAGTGAGTGTATTAGTGTCTCTATCTGTCTGTGAGTGTCTGTATTAGTGTCTCTGTGTGTCTGCGAGTGTGTGCTAATGTCTCTGTGTGTCTGTGAGTGTGTGTATTAGTATCTCTGTGTGTCTGCGAGTGTGTGCTAGTGTCTCGGTGTGTCTGTGAGTGTGTGTTAGTGCCTGTGTGGCTGTGAGTGTGTGTATTAGTGTCACTGTGTGTATGTGAGTGTGTGTTAGTGTCTGTGTGTCTGCGAGTGTGTGTGTTAGTGTCTGTGTGTCTGCGAGGGTGTGTGTTAGTGTCTGTGTGTCTGCTAGTGTGTATATTAGTGTCTCTGTGTGTCTGGAGTGTGTGTATTAGAGTCTCTGTGTGTCTGCGAGTGTGTGTATTAGTGTCTCTGTGTGTGAGAGTGTGTGTAATAGTGTCTCTGTGTGTCTGTGATTGTGTGTGTTTGTGTCTGTGTGCCTGTGAGTGTGTGTATTACTGTCTCTGTGTGTCTGTGAGTGTGTATGTTAGTGTCTGTGTGTCTGCGAATGTGTGTGTTAGTGTCTGTGTGTCTGCGAGTGTGTGTATTAGTGTCTCTGTGTCTGCGAGTGTGTGTAGTAGTGTCTCTGTGTGCCTTTGAGTGTCTGTATTAGTGTCTCTGTGTGTCTGTGAGTGTGTGTGTTAGTGTCTCTGTGTGTCTGTGAGTGTGTGTTAGTGTCTGTGTGTCTGCGACTGTGTGTATTAGTGTCTCTGTGAGTGTGTGTATTAGTGTCTCTGTGTGTGAGTGTGTGTGGAAAAGTGTCTCAGTGTGTCTGTGAGTGTGTGTATTAGTGTCTATGTGTGTCTGTGAGTGTGTGTGTTAGTGTCTGTGTGGCTGTGAGTGTGTGCATTAGTGTCTCTGTGTGTGAGAGTGGGTGTAATAGTGTCTCTGTGTGTCTGTGACTGTGTGTATTAGTGTCTATGTGTGTCTGAGTGTGTTTGTATTAGTGTCGCTGTGTGTCTGTGAGTGTTTGTATTAGTGTATCTGTGTGTCTGCGAGTGTGTGCTAGTGTCTCTGTGAGACTGTGAGTGTGTGTTAGTGTATGTGTGTCTGCGAGAGTGTGTGTTAGTGTCTGTGAGTGTGTGTATTAGTGTCTCTGTGTGTCTGTGAGTGTCTGTATTAGTGTATATGTGTGTCTGCGAGTGTGTGCCAATGTCTGTGTGTCTGTGAGTGTGTGTATTAGTGTATCTGTGTGTGAGAGTGTGTGTAATAGTATCTCTGTGTGTCTGTGAGTGTATGTATTAGTGTCTCTGTGTGTCTGTAAGTGTATGTATTAGAGTCTGTGTGTGTCTGTGAGTGTGTGTCTGTGTGTCTGTGACTGTGTGTATTAGTTTCTATGTGTGTCTAAGTGTGTTTGTATTAGTGTCGCTGTGTGTCTGTGAGTGTGTGTATTAGTGTCTCTGTGTGTCTGCGAGTGTGTGCTAGTGTCTCTGTGTGTCTGTGAGTGTGTGTTAGTGTCTGCGAGAGTGTGTGTTAGTGTCGGTGAGTGTATGTATTAGTGTCTCTGTGTGTCTGCGAGTGTGTGCTAGTGTCTCTGTGTGTCTGCGGGTGTGTGTGTTAGTGCCTGTGTGTCTGCGAGTGTGAGTATTAGTGTCTCTGTGTGTCTGCTAGTGTGTGTATTAGATTTTCTGTGTGTCTGCGAGTGTGTGTTAGTGTCTCTGTGTGTGAGAGTGTGTGTAATAGTGTCTCTGTGTGTCTGTGAGTGTATGTATTAATGTCTCTGTGTGTCTGTGAGTGTGTGTATTAGTGTCTTTGTGTGTCTGTGAGTGTGTGTGTTTGTGTCTGTGTGTCTGTGAGTGTGTGTATTATTGTCTCTGTGTGTCTGTGAGTGTTTGTATTAGTGTCTCTATGTGTCTGTGAGTGTGTATGTTAGTGTCTGTGTGTCGGCGAGTGTGTGTGTTAGTGTCTGTGTGTCTGCGAGTGTGTGTATCAGTGTCTCTGTGTCTGCGAGTGTGTGTATTAGTGTCTTTGTGTGTCTGTGAGTGTGTGTATTAGTGTCTCTGTATGTCTGTGAGTGTGTGTGTTAGTGTCTGTGTGTCTGCGAGTGTGTGTGTTAGTGTCTGTGCGTCTGCGAGTGTGTGTATTACTGTTTCTGTGTGTCTGTGAGTGTGTGTATTAGTGTCGCTGTGTGTCTGTGAGTGTGTGTATTAGTGTCTCTGTGTGTCTTCGAGTGTGTGCTAGTGTCTATGTGTGTCTGTGAGTGTGTGTTAGTGTCTGTGTGTCTGCAAGAGTGTGTGTTAGTGTCTGTGAGTGTATGTATTAGTGTCTCAGTGTGTCTGTGAGTGTGTGTTAGTGTGTGTGTGTCTGCGATGTGTGTGTTAGTGCCTGTGTGTCTGTGAGTCTGTGTATTCGTGTCTCTGTGTGTCTGCGAGTGTGTGTCTTCGAGACTGTGTGTCTGTGAGTGTGTGTTAGTGTCTCTGTGTGTCTGTGAGTGTGTGTATTAGTGACTATGTGTGTCTGTGAGGGTGTGTGTTAGTGTCTCTGTGAGTCTGCGAGTGTGTGTGTTAGTGTCTGTGAGTGTGTATATTAGTGTATCTGTGTGTGAGAGTGTGTGTAATAATGTCTCTGTGTGTCTGTGACTGTGTGTATTAGTGTCTATGTGTGTCCGAGTGTGTTTGTATTAGTGTCGCTGTGTATCTGTGAGTGTGTGTATTCGTGTCTCTGTGTGTCTGCGAGTGTGTGCTAGTGCCTCTGTGAGTCTGTGAGTGTGTGTTAGTGTATGTGTGTCTGCGAGAGTGTGTGCTAGTGTCTGTGAGCGTGTGTATTAGTGTCTCTGTGTGTCTGCGAGTGTGTGCTAATGTCTCTGTGTGTCTGTGAGTGTGTGTGTTAGTGTCACTGTGTGTCTGCGAGTGTGTGCTATTGTCTCTGTGTGTCTGTGAGTGTGTGTTAGTGCCTGTGTGTCTGTGAGTGTGTGTATTAGTGTCACTGTGTGTCTGTGAGTGTGTGTTAGTGTCTGTGTGTCTGCGAGTGTGTGTGTTAGTGTCTGTGTGTCTGCAAGGGTGTGTGTTAGTGTCTGTGTGTCTGCGAGTGTGTGTATTAGTGTCTCTGTGTGTCTGTAGTGTGTGTATTAGAGTCTCTGTGTGTCTGCGAGTGTGTGTATTAGTGTCTTTGTGTGTGAGAGTGTGTGTAAATAGTGTCTCTGCGTGTCTGTGTGTGTGTATTAGTGTCTCTGTGTGTCTGTGAGTGTGTGTATTGGTGTCTTCGTGTGTCTGTGAGAGTGTGTGTTTGTGTCTGTGTGCCTGTGAGTGTGTGTATTAGTGTCTCTGTGTGTCTGTGAGTGTGTATCTTAGTGTCTGTGTGTCTGCGAATGTGTGTGTTAGTGTCTGTGTGTCTGCGAGTGTGTGTATTAGTGTCTGTGTCTGTGAGTGTGTGTAGTAGTGTCTCTGTGTGTCTTTGAGTGTGTGTATTAGTGTCTCTGTGTGTCTGTGAGTGTGTGTGTTAGTGTCTGTGTGCCTGCGAGTGTGTGTGTTACTGTCTCTGTGTGTCTGCAAGTGTGTGTGTTAGTGCCACTGTGTGTCTGCTAGTGTGTGTATTGAGTGTCTGTGTGTGTCAGTGAGTGTGTGTGAGAGTGTCTCTCTGTGTCTGGGGGTGTGTGTTTTGTGTGTCTGCGAGTGTGTGTATTTGTGTGTGTGTGAGTGTGTATATTCGTGCCTCTGTGTGTCTGCGAGTGTGTGTGTTAGTGCCTCTGTGTGGCTGCGAGTCTGTGTATTAGTGTTTCTGTGTGTGGATAAGTGTGTGTATTAGTGTCTCTGTGTGTCTGTGAGTGTGTGTGTTAGTGTCTCTGTGTGTCTGTGAGTGTGTGTTAGTGTCTGTGTGTCTACGACTGTGTGTATTAGTGTCTCTGTGTGTCTGTGAGTGTGTGTATTAGTGTCTCTGTGTGTGTGAGTGTGTGTAGTAGTGTCTCCGTGTGTCTTTGAGTGTGTGTATTAGTGTCTCTGTGTGTCTGTGAGTGTGTGTGTTAGTGTCTGTGTGTCTGCGAGTGTGTGTGTTACTGTCTCTGTGTGTCTGCAAGTGTGTGTGTTAGTGCCACTGTGTGTCTGCTAGTGTGTGTATTGAGTGTCTGTGTGTGTCAGTGAGTGTGTGTGAGAGTGTCTCTCTGTGTCTGGGGGTGTGTGTTTTGTGTGTCTGCGAGTGTGTGTATGTGTGTGTGTGTGAGTGTGTATATTCGTGCCTCTGTGTGTCTGCGAGTGTGTGTGTTAGTGCCTCTGTGTGGCTGCGAGTCTATGTATTAGTGTTTCTGTGTGTGGATAAGTGTGTGTATTAGTGTCTCTGTGTGTCTGTGAGTGTGTGTGTCAGTGTCTCTGTGTGTCTGTGAGTGTGTGTTAGTGTCTGTGTGTCTACGACTGTGTGTATTAGTGTCTCTGTGTGTCTGTGAGTGTGTGTGTTAGTGTCTGTGTGTCTGCGAGTGTGTGTGTTAGTGTCTGTGTGTCTGAGAGTGTGTGTATCAGTGTCTCTGTGTCTGCCAGTGTGATGTATTAGTGTCTCTGTGTGTCTGTGAGTGTGTGTATTAGTGTCTCTGTATGTCTGTGAGTGTGTGTGTTAGTGTCTGTGTGTCTGCGAGTGTGTGTGTTAGTGTCTGTGTGTCTGCGAGTGTGTGTATTACTGTTTCTGTGTGTCTGTGAGTTTGTGTATTAGTGTCTATGTGTGTCTGCGAGTGTGTGCTAGTGTCTCAGTGTGTCTGTGAGTCTGTGTATTAATGCCTCTGTGTGTCTGCGAGAGTGTGCTAGTGTCTCTGTGTGTCTGTGAGATTGTGTTAGTCTCTGTGCGTCTGTGAGTGTGTGTATTAGTGTCTCTGTGTGTCTGTGAGTGTGTGTTAGTGTCTGTGTGTCTGTGAGTGTGTGTATTAGTGTCTCTGTGTTACTGTGAGTTTGTGTATTAGTGTCTCTGTGTGTGAGAGTGTGTGTAAAAGTGTCTCTGTGTGTCTGTGAGTGAGTGTATTAGTGGCTCTGTGTGTCTGCGAGTGTGTGCTAATGTCTCTGTATGTCTGTGAGTGTGTGTATTTGTGTCTTAGTGTGTCTGCGAGTGTGTGCTAGTGTCTGTGTGTGTGAGAGTCTGTGTATTAGTGTCTCTGTGTGTGAGAGTGTGTGTAATAGTGTCTCTGTGTGTCTGTGCGTGTATGTATTAGTGTCTCTGTGTGTCTGTGAGTGTGTGTATTAGAGTCTGTGTGTGTCTGTGAGTGTGTGTCTGTGTGTCTGTGACTGTGTGCATTAGTGTCTATGTGTGTCTGCGAGTGTGTGCTAGTGTCTCTGTGTGTCTGTGATTGTGTGTTAGTGTCTGTGTGTCTGCGAGAGTGTGTGCTAGTGTCTGTGAGTGTATGTATTAGTGTCTCTGTGTGTCTGCGAGTGTGTGCTAGTGTCTCTGTGTGTCTGCGAGTGTGTGTGTTAGTGCCTGTGTGTCTGCGAGTGTGAGTATTAGTGTCTCTGTGTCTCTGCTAGTGTGTGTATTAGAGTCTCTGTGTGTCTGCGAGTGTGTGTTAGTGTCTCTGTGTGTCAGAGTGTGTGTAATAGTGTCTCTGTGTGTCTGTGATTGTATGTATTAATGTCTCTGTGTGTCTGTGAGTGTGTGTATTATTGTCTCTGTGTGTCTGTGAGTGTTTGTATTAGTGTCTCTATGTGTCTGTGAGTGTGTATGTTAGTGTCTGTGTGTCTGCGAGTGTGTGTGTTAGTGTCTGTGCGTCCGCGAGTGGGTGTATTAGTGTCGCTGTGTGTCTGTGAGTGTGTGTATTAGTGTCTCTGTGTGTCTGCGAGTGTGTGCTAGTTTCTCTGTGTATCTGTGAGTGTGTGTTAGTGTCTGTGTGTCTGCGAGAGTGTGTGTAATAGTGTCTCTGTGTGTCTGTGCGTGTGTGTATTAGTGTCTCTGTGTGTCTGCGAGTGTGTGTATTAGAGTCTGTGTGTGTCTGTGAGTGTGTGTCTGTGTGTCTGTGACTGTGTGTATAAGTGTCTATGTGTGTCTGAGTGTGTTTGTATTAGTGTCGCTGTGTGTCTGCGAGTGTGTGCTAGTGTCTCTGTGTGTCTGTGATTGTGTGTTAGTGTCTGTGTGTCTGCGAGAGTGTGTGCTAGTGTCTGTGAGTGTATGTATTAGTGTCTCTGTGTGTCTGCGAGTGTGTGCTAGTGTCTCTGTGTGTCTGTGATTGTGTGTTAGTGTCTGTGTGTCTGCGAGAGTGTGTGCTAGTGTCTGTGAGTGTATGTATTAGTGTCTCTGTGTGTCTGCGAGTGTGTGCTAGTGTCTCTGTGTGTCTGCGAGTGTGTGTGTTAGTGCCTGTGTGTCTGCGAGTGTGAGTATTAGTGTCTCTGTGTCTCTGCTAGTGTGTGTATTAGAGTCTCTGTGTGTCTGCGAGTGTGTGTTAGTGTCTCTGTGTGTCAGAGTGTGTGTAATAGTGTCTCTGTGTGTCTGTGATTGTATGTATTAATGTCTCTGTGTGTCTGTGAGTGTGTGTATTATTGTCTCTGTGTGTCTGTGAGTGTTTGTATTAGTGTCTCTATGTGTCTGTGAGTGTGTATGTTAGTGTCTGTGTGTCTGCGAGTGTGTGTGTTAGTGTCTGTGCGTCTGCGAGTGTGTGTATTAGTGTCGCTGTGTGTCTGTGAGTGTGTGTATTAGTGTCTCTGTGTGTCTGCGAGTGTGTGCTAGTTTCTCTGTGTGTCTGTGAGTGTGTGTTAGTGTCTGTGTGTCTGCGAGAGTGTGTGTAATAGTGTCTCTGTGTGTCTGTGCGTGTGTGTATTAGTGTCTCTGTGTGTCTGTGAGTGTGTGTATTAGAGTCTGTGTGTGTCTGTGAGTGTGTGTCTGTGTGTCTGTGACTGTGTGTATAAGTGTCTATGTGTGTCTGAGTGTGTTTGTATTAGTGTCGCTGTGTGTCTGCGAGTGTGTGCTAGTGTCTCTGTGTGTCTGTGATTGTGTGTTAGTGTCTGTGTGTCTGCGAGAGTGTGTGCTAGTGTCTGTGAGTGTATGTATTAGTGTCTCTGTGTGTCTGCGAGTGTGTGCTAGTGTCTCTGTGTGTCTGCGAGTGTGTGTGTTAGTGTCTGTGTGTCTGCGAGTGTGTGTATCAGTGTCTCTGTGTCTGCCAGTGTGATGTATTAGTGTCTCTGTGTGTCTGAGTGTGTGTATTAGTGTCTCTGTATGTCTGTGAGTGTGTGTGTTAGTGTCTGTGTGTCTGCGAGTGTGTGTGTTAGTGTCTGTGTGTCTGCGAGTGTGTGTATTACTGTTTCTGTTTGTCTGTGAGTGTGTGTATTAGTGTCTCTGTGTGTGAGAGTGTGTGTAAAAGTGTTTCTGTGTGTCTGTGAGTGTGTGTGTTAGTGTCTGTGTTTCTGTGAGTGTGTGTATTAGTGTCTCTGTGTGTGAGAGTGTGTGTAATAGTGTCTCTGTGTGTCTGTGCGTGTGTGTATTAGTGTCTCTGTGTGTCTGTGAGTGTGTGTATTAGAGTCTGTGTGTGTCTGTGAGTGTGTGTCTGTGTGTCTGTGACTGTGTGTATAAGTGTCTATGTGTGTCTGAGTGTGTTTGTATTAGTGTCGCTGTGTGTCTGCGAGTGTGTGCTAGTGTCTCTGTGTGTCTGTGATTGTGTGTTAGTGTCTGTGTGTCTGCGAGAGTGTGTGCTAGTGTCTGTGAGTGTATGTATTAGTGTCTCTGTGTGTCTGCGAGTGTGTGCTAGTGTCTCTGTGTGTCTGCGAGTGTGTGTGTTAGTGTCTGTGTGTCTGCGAGTGTGTGTATCAGTGTCTCTGTGTCTGCCAGTGTGATGTATTAGTGTCTCTGTGTGTCTGAGTGTGTGTATTAGTGTCTCTGTATGTCTGTGAGTGTGTGTGTTAGTGTCTGTGTGTCTGCGAGTGTGTGTGTTAGTGTCTGTGTGTCTGCGAGTGTGTGTATTACTGTTTCTGTTTGTCTGTGAGTGTGTGTATTAGTGTCTCTGTGTGTGAGAGTGTGTGTAAAAGTGTTTCTGTGTGTCTGTGAGTGTGTGTGTTAGTGTCTGTGTTTCTGTGAGTGTGTGTATTAGTGTCTCTGTGTGTGAGAGTGTGTGTAATAGTGTCTCTGTGTGTCTGTGACTGTCTGTTTTAGTGTCTATGTGTGTCTGTGAGTGTGTGTATTAGTGTCGCTGTGTGTCTGTGAGTGAGTGTATTAGTGTCTCTGTGTGTCTGCGAGTGTGTGCTAATGTCTCTGTATGCCTGTGAGTGTGTGTATTAGTGTCAGGGTGTGTCTGCGAGTGTGTGCTAGTGTCTGTGTGTGTGAGAGTGTGTGTATTAGTGTCTCGGTGTGTGAGAGTGTGTGTAATAGTGTCTCTGTGTGTCTGTGCGTGTATGTATTAGTGTCTCTGTGTGTCTGTGAGTGTGTGTATTAGAGTCTGTGTGTGTCTGTGAGTGTGTGTCTGTGTGTCTGTGACTGTGTGTATTAGTGTCTATGTGTGTCTGAGTGTGTTTGTATTAGTGTCGCTGTGTGTCTGTGAGTGTGTGTATTAGTGTCTCTGTGTGTTTGCGAGTGTGTGCTAGTGTCTCTGTGTGTCTGTGAGTGTGTGCAAGTGTCTGTGTGTCTGCGAGAGTGTGTGCTAGTGTCTGTGAGTGTATGTATTAGTGTCTCTGTGTGTCTGCGAGTGTGTGCTAGTGTCTCTGTGTGTCTGCGAGTGTGTGTGTTAGTGCCTGTGTGTCTGCGAGTGTGAGTATTAGTGTCTCTGTGTGTCTGCTAGTGTGTGTATTAGAGTCTCTGTGTGTCTGCGAGTGTGTGTTAGTGTCTCTGTGTGTGAGAGTGTGTGTAATAGTGTCTCTGTGTGTCTGTGCGTGTATGTATTAGTGTCTCTGTGTGTCTGTGAGTGTGTGTATTAGAGTCTGTGTGTGTCTGTGAGTGTGTGTCTGTGTGTCTGTGACTGTGTGTATTAGTGTCTATGTGTGTCTGAGTGTGTTTGTATTAGTGTCGCTGTGTGTCTGTGAGTGTGTGTATTAGTGTCTCTGTGTGTTTGCGAGTGTGTGCTAGTGTCTCTGTGTGTCTGTGAGTGTGTGTAAGTGTCTGTGTGTCTGCGAGAGTGTGTGCTAGTGTCTGTGAGTGTAAGTATTAGTGTCTCTGTGTGTCTGCGAGTGTGTGCTAGTGTCTCTGTGTGTCTGCGAGTGTGTGCTAGTGTCTCTGTGTGTCTGTGAGTGTGTGTAAGTGTCTGTGTGTCTGCGAGTGTGAGTATTAGTGTCTCTGTGTGTCTGCTAGTGTGTGTATTAGAGTCTCTGTGTGTCTGCGAGTGTGTGTTAGTGTCTCTGTGTGTGAGAGTGTGTGTAATAGTGTCTCTGTGTGTCTGTGAGTGTATGTATTAATGTCTCTGTGTGTCTGTGAGTGTGTGTATTAGTGTCTTTGTGTGTCTGTGAGTGTGTGTGTTTGTGTCTGTGTGTCTGTGAGTGTGTGTATTATTGTCTCTGTGTGTCTGTGAGTGTGTGTTAGTGTCTGTGTGTCTGCGAGTGTGTGTGTTAGTTCCTGTGTGTCTGCGAGTGTGAGTATTAGTGTCTCCGTGTGTCTGCTAGTGTGTGTATTAGAGTCTCTGTGTGTCTGCGAGTGTGTGTTAGTGTCTCTGTGTGAGAGAGTGTGTGTAATAGTGTCTCTGTGTGTCTGTGAGTGTATGTATCAATGTCTCTGTGTGACTGTTAGTGTGTGTATTAGTGTCTTTGTGATTCTGTGAGTGTGTGTATTAGTGTCTCTATGTGTCTGCGAGTGTGTATGTTAGTGTCTGTGTGTCTGCGAGTGTGTGTTAGTGTCTGTGTGTCTGCGAGTGTGTGTATCAGTGTCTCTGTGTCTGCGAGTGTGTGTATTAGTGTCTTTGTGTGTCTGTGAGTGTGTGTATTAGTGTCTCTGTATGTCTGTGAGTGTGTGTGTTAGTGTCTTTCTGTCTGCCAGTGTGTGTATTACTGTTTCTGTGTGTCTGTGAGTGTGTGTATTAGAGTCTCTGTGTATCTGCGAGTGTGTGCTAGTGTCTCTGTGTGTCTGTGAGATTGTATTAGTGTCTGTGCGTCTGTGAGTGTGTGTATTAGTGTCTCTGTGTGTCTGTGAGTGTGTGTTAGTGTCTGTGTGTCTGCGACTGTGTGTATTAGTGTATCTGTGTGTCTGTGAGCGTGTGTATTAGTGTCTCTGTGCGTGAGAGTGTGTGTAAAAGTGTCTCTGTGAGTGTGTGTATTAGTGTCTCTGTGTGTCTGTGAGTGTGTGTAATAGTGTCTCTGTGAGTCTGTGAGTGTGTGTTTGTGTCTGCGAGAGTGTGTGTTAGTGTCTGTGAGTGAGTGTATTAGTGTCTCTATGTGTCTGTGAGTGTCTGTATTAGTGTCTCTGTGTGTCTGCGAGTGTGTGCTAATGTCTCTGTGTGTCTGTGAGTGTGTGTATTAGTATCTCTGTGTGTCTGCGAGTGTGTGCTAGTGTCTCGGTGTGTCTGTGCATGTGGGTTAGTGCCTGTGTGTCTGTGAGTGTGTGTATTAGTGTCACTGTGTGTATGTGAGTGTGTGTTATTGTCTGTGTGTCTGCGAGTGTGTGTGTTAGTGTCTGTGTGTCTGCGAGGGTGTGTGTTAGTGTCTGTGTGTCTGCTAGTGTGTATATTAGTGTATCTGTGTGTCTGGAGTGTGTGTATTAGAGTCTCTGTGTGTCTGCGAGTGTGTGTATTAGTGTCTCTGTGTGTGAGAGTGTGTGTAATAGTGTCTCTGTGTGTCTGTGTGTGTGTATTAATGTCTATGTGTGTCTGTGTGTGTGTGTATTAGTGTCTTTGTGTGTCTGTGATTGTGTGTGTTTGTGTCTGTGTGCCTGTGAGTGTGTGTATTAGTGTCTCTGTGTGTCTGTGAGTGTGTATGTTAGTGTCTGTGTGTCTGCGAATGTCTGTGTTAGTGTCTGTGTGTCTGCGAGTGTGTGTATTAGTGTCTCTGTGTCTGCGAGTGTGTGTAGTAGTGTCTCTGTGTGCCTTTGAGTGTGTGTATTAGTGTCTCTGTGTGTCTGTGAGTGTGTGTGTTAGTGTCTCTGTGTGTCTGTGAGTGTGTGTTAGTGTCTGTGTTTCTGCGACTGTGTGTATTAGTGTCTCTGTGTGTCTGTGAGTGTGTGTATTAGTGTCTCTGTGTGTGAGTGTGTGTGTAAAAGTGTCTCAGTGTGTCTGTGAGTGTGTGTATTAGTGTCTCTGTGTGTCTGTGAGTGTGTGTGTTAGTGTCTCTGTGGCTGTGAGTGTGTGCATTAGTGTCTCTGTGTGTGAGAGTGGGAGTAATAGTGTCTCTGTGTGTCTGTGACTGTGTGTATTAGTGTCTATGTGTGTCTGAGTGTGTTTGTATTAGTGTCGCTGTGTGTCTGTGAGTGTTTGTATTAGTATATCTGTGTGTCTGCGAGTGTGTGCTAGTGTCTCTGTGAGACTGTGAGTGTGTGTTAGTGTATGTGTGTCTGCGAGAGTGTGTGTTAGTGTCTGTGAGTGTGTGTATTAGTGTCTATGTGTGTCTGCGAGTGTGTGCTAATGTCTCTGTGTGTCTGTGAGTGTGTGTATTAGTGTATCTGTGTGTCTGCGAGTGTATGTATTAGTGTCTCTGTGTGTCTGTGAGTGTATGCATTAGAGTCTGTGTGTGTCTGTGAGTGTGTGTCTGTGTGTCTGTGACTGTGTGTATTAGTTTCTATGTGTGTCTGAGTGTGTTTGTATTAGTGTCGCTGTGTGTCTGTGAGTGTGTGTATTAGTGTCTCTGTGTGTCTGCGAGTGTGTGCTAGTGTCTCTGTGTGTCTGTGAGTGTGTGTTAGTGTCTGCGAGAGTGTGTGTTAGTGTCGGTGAGTGTATGTATTAGTGTCTCTGTGTGTCTGCGAGTGTGTGCTAGTGTCTCTGTGTGTCTGCGGGTGTGTGTGTTAGTGCCTGTGTGTCTGCGAGTGTGAGTATTAGTGTCTCTGTGTGTCTGCTAGTGTGTGTATTAGAGTCTCTGTGTGTCTGCGAGTGTGTGTTAGTGTCTCTGTGTGTGAGAGTGTGTGTAATAGTGTCTCTGTGTGTCTGTGTGTGTGTATAAGTGTCTATGTGTGTCTGTGTGTGTGTGTATTAGTGTCTTTGTGTGTCTGTGATTGTGTGTGTTTGTGTCTGTGTGCCTGTGAGTGTGTGTATTAGTGTCTCTGTGTGTCTGTGAGTGTGTATGTTAGTGTCTGTTTGTTTGCGAATGTGTGTGTTAGTGTCTGTGTGTCTGCGAGTGTGTGTATTAGTGTCTCTGTGTCTGCGAGTGTGTGTAGTAGTGTCTCTGTGTGCCTTTGAGTGTGTGTATTAGTGTCTCTGTGTGTCTGTGAGTGTGTGTGTTAGTGTCTCTGTGTGTCTGTGAGTGTGTGTTAGTGTCTGTGTGTCTGCGACTGTGTGCATTAGTGTCTCTGTGTGTCTGTGAGTGTGTGTATTAGTGTCTCTGTGTGTGAGTGTGTGTGTAAAAGTGTCTCAGTGTGTCTGTGAGTGTGTGTATTAGTGTCTCTGCGTGTCTGTGAGTGTGTGTGTTAGTGTCTGTGTGGCTGTGAGTGTGTGCATTAGTGTCTCTGTGTGTGAGAGTGGGTGTAATAGTGTCTCTGTGTGTCTGTGACTGTGTGTATTAGTGTCTATGTGTGTCTGAGTGTGTTTGTATTAGTGTCGCTGTGTGTCTGTGAGTGTTTGTATTAGTGTATCTGTGTGTCTGCGAGTGTGTGCTAGTGTCTCTGTGAGACTGTGAGTGTGTGTTAGTGTATGTGTGTCTGCGAGAGTGTGTGTTAGTGTCTGTGAGTGTGTGTATTAGTGTCTCTGTGTGTCTGTGAGTGTCTGTATTAGTGTCTATGTGTGTCTGCGAGTGTGTGCTAATGTCTCTGTGTGTCTGTGAGTGTGTGTATTAGTGTCTCTGTGTGTGAGAGTGTGTGTAATAGTGTCTCTGTGTGTCTGTGAGTGTATGTATTAGTGTCTCTGTGTGTCTGTGAGTGTATGTATTAGAGTCTGTGTGTGTCTGTGAGTGTGTGTCTGTGTGTCTGTGACTGTGTGTATTAGTTTCTATGTGTGTCTGAGTGTGTTTGTATTAGTGTCGCTGTGTGTCTGTGAGTGTGTGTATTAGTGTCTCTGTGTGTCTGCGAGTGTGTGCTAGTGTCTCTGTGTGTCTGTGAGTGTGTGTTAGTGTCTGCGAGAGTGTGTGTTAGTGTCGGTGAGTGTATGTATTTGTGTCTCTGTGTGTCTGCGAGTGTGTGCTAGTGTCTCTGTGTGTCTGCGGGTGTGTGTGTTAGTGCCTGTGTGTCTGCGAGTGTGAGTATTGGTGTCTCTGTGTGTCTGCTAGTGTGTGTATTAGAGTCTCTGTGTGTCTGCGAGTGTGTGTTAGTGTCTCTGTGTGTGAGAGTGTGTGTAATAGTGTCTTTGTGTGTCTGTGAGTGTATGTATTAATGTCTCTGTGTGTCTGTGAGTGTGTGTATTAGTGTCTTTGTGTGTCTGTGAGTGTGTGTGTTTGTGTCTGTGAGTGTGTGTATTATTGTCTCTGTGTGTCTGTGAGTGTTTGTATTAGTGTCTCTATGTGTCTGTGAGTGTGTATGTTAGTGTCTGTGTGTCGGCGAGTGTGTGTGTTAGTGTCTGTGTGTCTGCGAGTGTGTGTATCAGTGTCTCTGTGTCTGCGAGTGTGTGTATTAGTGTCTTTGTGTGTCTGTGAGTGTGTGTATTAGTGTCTCTGTATGTCTGTGAGTGTGTGTGTTAGTGTCTGTGTGTCTGCGAGTGTGTGTGTTAGTGTCTGTGTGTCTGCGAGTGTGTGTATTACTGTTTCTGTGTGTCTGTGAGTGTGTGTATTAGTGTCGCTGTGTGGCTGTGAGTGTGTGTATTAGTGTCTCTGTGTGTCTTCGAGTGTGTGCTAGTGTCTATGTGTGTCTGTGAGTGTGTGTTAGTGTCTGTGTGTCTGCGAGAGTGTGTTAGTGTCTGTGCGTGTATGTATTAGTGTATCTGTGTGTCTGTGAGTGTGTGTTAGTGTGAGTGTGTCTGCGATGTGTGTGTTAGTGCCTGTGTGTCTGTGAGTCTGTGTATTAGTGTCTCTGTGTGTCTGCGAGTGTGTGTCTTCGAGACTCTGTGTGTCTGTGAGTGTGTGTTAGTGTCTCTGTGTGTCTGTGAGTGTGTGTATTAGTGACTATGTGTGTCTGTGAGGGTGTGTGTTAGTGTCTCTGTGTGTCTGCGAGTGTGTGTGTTAGTGTCTGTGTGTCTGTGAGTGTGTATATTAGTGTATCTGTGTGTGAGAGTGTGTGTAATAATGTCTCTGTGTGTCTGTGACTGTGTGTATTAGTGTCTATGTGTGTCCGAGTGTGTTTGTATTAGTGTCGCTGTGTATCTGTGAGTGTGTGTATTAGTGTCTCTGTGTGTCTGCGAGTGTGTGCTAGTGCCTCTGTGAGTATGTGAGTGTGTGTTAGTGTATGTGTGTCTGCGAGAGTGTGTGCTAGTGTCTGTGAGCGTGTGTGTTAGTGTCTCTGTGTGTCAGTGATTGTGTGTTAGTGTCTGTGTGTCTACGACTGTGTGTATTAGTGTCTCTGTGTGTCTGTGAGTGTGTGTATTAGTGTCTCTGTGTGTGAGAGTGTGTGTAAAAGTGTCTCTGTGTGTCTGTTAGTGTGTGTATTAGCGCCGCTGTGTGTCTGTGAGTGTGATGTATTAGTGTCTCTGTGTGTCTGCGAGTGTGTGTGTTAGTGTCTGTGTGTCTGCGAGTGTGTGTATCAGTGTCTCTGTGTCTGCCAGTGTGATGTATTAGTGTCTCTGTGTGTCTGTGAGTGTGTGTATTAGTGTCTCTGTATGTCTGTGAGTGTGTGTGTTAGTGTCTGTGTGTCTGCGAGTGTGTGTGTTAGTGGCTGTGTGTCTGTGAGTGTGTGTATTAGTGTCTCTGTATGTCTGTGAGTGTGTGTGTTAGTGTCTGTGTGTCTGCGAGTGTGTGTATTAGTGTCTATGTGTGTCTGCGAGTGTGTGCTAGTGTCGCAGTGTGTCTGTGAGTCTGTGTATTAATGTCTCTGTGTGTCTGCGAGAGTGTGCTAGTGTCTCTGTGTGTCTGTGAGATTGTGTTAGTCTCTGTGCGTCTGTGAGTGTGTGTATTAGTGTCTCTGTGTGTCTGTGAGTGTGTGTTAGTGTCTGTGTGTCTGCGAGTGTGTGTATTAGTGTCTCTGTGTTTCTGTGAGTTTGTGCATTAGTGTCTCTGTGTGTGAGAGTGTGTGTAAAAGTGTCTCTGTGTGTCTGTGAGTGAGTGTATTAGTGTCTCTGTGTGTCTGCGAGTGTGTGCTAATGTCTCTGTATGTCTGTGAGTGTGTGTATTAGTATCTTAGTGTGTCTGCGAGTGTGTGCTAGTGTCTGTGTGTGAGAGTGTGTGTATTAGTGTCTCTGTGTGTGAGAGTGTGTGTAATAGTGTCTCTGTGTGTCTGTGCGTGTATGTATTAGTGTCTCTGTGTGTCTGTGAGTGTGTGTATTAGAGTCTGTGTGTGTCTGTGAGTGTGTGTCTGTGTGTCTGTGACTGTGTGTATTAGTGTCTATGTGTGTCTGAGTGTGTTTGTATTAGTGTCGCTGTGTGTCTGTGAGTGTGTGTATTAGTGTCTCTGTGTGTCTGCGAGTGTGTGCTAGTGTCTCTGTGTGTCTGTGATTGTGTGTTAGTGTCTGTGTGTCTGCGAGAGTGTGTGCTAGTGTCTGTGAGTGTATGTGTTAGTGTCTCTGTGTGTCTGCGAGTGTGTGCTAGTGTCTGTGTGTCTGCGAGTGTGTGTGTTAGTGCCTGTGTGTCCGCGAGTGTGAGTATTAGTGTCTCTGTGTCTCTGCTAGTGTGTGTATTAGAGTCTCTGTGTGTCTGCGAGTGTGTGTTAGTGTCTCTGTGTGGCAGAGTGTGTGTAATAGTGTCTCTGTGTATCTGTGATTGTATGTATTAATGTCTCTGTGTGTCTGTGAGTGTGTGTATTAGTGTCTTTGTGTGTCTGTGAGTGTGTGTGTTTGTGTCTGTGAGTGTGTGTATTATTGTCTCTGTGTGTCTGTGAGTGTTTGTATTAGTGTCTCTATGTGTCTGTGAGTGTGTATGTTAGTGTCTGTGTGTCTGCGAGTGTGTGTGTTAGTGTCTGTGCGTCTGCGAGTGTGTGTATTAGTGTCGCTGTGTGTCTGTGAGTGTGTGTATTAGTGTCTCTGTGTGTCTGCGAGTGTGTGCTAGTTTCTCTGTGTGTCTGTGAGTGTGTGTTAGTGTCTGTGTGTCTGCGAGAGTGTGTGCTAGTGTCTGTGAGTGTATGTATTAGTGTCTCTGTGTGTCTGTGAGTGTGTGTGTTAGTGTCTGTGTGTCTGCGAGTGTGTGTGTTAGAGCCTGAGTGTCTGCGAGTGTGAGTATTAGTGTCTCTGTGTGTCTGCTAGTGTGTGTATTAGAGTATCTGTGTGTCTACGAGTGTGTGTTAGTGTCTCTGTGTGAGAGAGTGTGTGTAATAGTGTCTCTGTGTGTCTGTGAGTGTATGTATTAATGTCTCTGTGTGTCTGTGAGTGTGTGTATTAGTGTCTTTGTGTGTCTGTGAGTGTGTGTGTTTGTGTCTGTGTATCTGGGAGTGTGTGTATTAGTGTCTATATGTGTCTCTGATTGTGTATGTTAGTGTCTGTGTGTCTGCGAGTGTGTGTGTTAGTGTCTGTGTGTCTGCGAGTGTGTGTATCAGTGTCTCTGTGTCTGCGAGTGTGTGTATTAGTGTCTTTGTGTGTCTGTGAGTGTGTGTGTTAGTGTCTCTGTGTGCCTGTGAGTGTGTGTTAGTGTATGTGTGTCTACGACTGTGTGCATTAGTGTCTCTGTGTGTCTGTGAGTGTGTGTATTAGTGTCTCTGTGTGTGAGAGTGTGTGTAAAAGTGTCTCTGGGTGTCTGTGAGTGTGTGTATTAGTGCCTCTGTGTGTCTGTGAGTCTGTGTGTTAGTGTCTGTGTGTCTGCGAGTGTGTGTTTTAGTGTCTGTGTGCCTGCGAGTGTGTGTATCAGTGTCTCTGTGTCTGCCAGTGTGATGCATTAGTGTCTCTGTGTGTCTGTGAGTGTGTGAATTAGTGTCTCTGTATGTCTGTGAGTGTGTGTGTTAGTGTCTGTGTGTCTGCGAGTGTGTGTGTTATTGTCTGTGTGTCTGCGAGTGTGTGTATTACTGTTTCTGTGTGTCTGTGAGTTTGTGTATTAGTGTCTATGTGTGTCTGCGAGTGTGTGCTAGTGCCTCAATGTGTCTGTGAGTCTGTGTATTAGTGTCTCTGTGTGTCTGCGAGAGTGTGCTAGTGTCTCTGTGTGTCTGTGAGATTGTGTTAGTCTCTGTGCGTCTGTGAGTGTGTGTATTAGTGTCTCTGTGTGTCTGTGAGTGTGTGTTAGTGCCTGTGTGTCTGCGAGTGTGTGTATTGGTGTCTCTGTGTGTCTGGGAGTGTGTGTATTAGTGTCTCTGTGTGTGAGAGTGTGTGTAAAAGTGTCTCTGTGTGTCTGTGAGAGTTTGTGTTAGTGTCTGTGTTTCTTTGAGTGTGTGTATTAGCGTCTCTGTGTGTGAGAGTGTGTGTAATAGTGTCTCTGTGTGTCTGTGACTGTCTGTTTTAGTGTCTGTGTGTGTGAGAGTGTGTGTATTAGTGTCTCGGTGTGTGACAGTGTGTGTAATAGTGGCTCTGTGTGTCTGTGCGTGTATGTATTAGTGCCTCTGTGTGTCTGTGAGTGTGTGTATTAGAGTCTGTGTGTGTCTGTGAGTGTGTGTCTGTGTGTCTGTGACTGTGTGTATTAGTGTCTATGTGTGTCTGAGTGTGTTTGTATTAGTGTCGCTGTGTGTCTGTGAGTGTGTGTATTAGTGTCTCTGTGTGTTTGCGAGTGTGTGCTAGTGTCTCTGTGTGTCTGTGAGTGTGTGTAAGTGTCTGTGTGTCTGCGAGAGTGTGTGCTAGTGTCTGTGAGTGTATGTATTAGTGTCTGTGTGTGTCTGCGAGTGTGTGCTAGTGTCTCTGTGTGTCTGCGAGTGTGTGTGTTAGCGCCTGTGTGTCTGCGAGTGTGAGTATTAGTGTCTCTGTGTGTCTGCTAGTGTGTGTATTAGAGTCTCTGTGTGTCTGCGAGTGTGTGTTAGTGTCTCTGTGTGTGAGAGTGTGTGTAATAGTGTCTCTGTGTGTCTGTGAGTGTATGTACTAATGTCTCTGCGTGTCTGTGAGTGTGTGTATTAGTGTATTTGTGTGTCTGTGAGTGTGTGTGTTTGTGTCTGTGTGTCTGTGAGTGTGTGTATTATTGTCTCTGTGTGTCTGTGAGTGTTTGTATTAGTGTCTCTGTGTGTCTGCGAGTGTGTGCTAGTGTCTCTGTGTGTCTGTGAGTTTGTGTTAGTGTCTGTGTGTCTGCGAGTGTGTGTGTTAGTGCCTGTGTGTCTGCGAGTGTGAGTATTAGTGTCTCTGTGTGTCTGCTAGTGTGTGTATTAGAGTCTCTGTGTGTCTGCGAGTGTGTGTTAGTGTCTCTGTGTGAGAGAGTGTGTGTAATAGAGTCTCTGTGTGTCTGTGAGTGTATGTATCAATGTCTCTGTGTGACTGTTGGTGTGTGTATTAGTGTCTTTGTGATTCTGTGAGTGTGTGTGTTTGTGTCTTTGTGTCTGTGAGTGTGTGTATTAGTTTCTCTATGTGTCTGTGAGTGTGTATGTTAGTGTCTGTGTGTCTGCGAGTGTGTGTTAGTGTCTGTGTGTCTGCGAGTGTGTGTATCAGTGTCTCTGTGTCTGCGAGTGTGTGTATTAGTGTCTTTGTGTGTCTGTGAGTGTGTGTATTAGTGTCTCTGTATGTCTGTGAGTGTGTGTGTTAGTGTCTTTCTGTCTGCCAGTGTGTGTATTAGTGTTTCTGTGTGTCTGTGAGTGTGTGTATTAGAGTCTCTGTGTATCTGCGAGTGTGTGCTAGTGTCCCTGTGTGTCTGTGAGTCTGTGTATTAGTGTCTCTGTGTGTCTGCGAGTGTGTGCTAGTGTCTCTGTGTGTCTGTGAGATTGTGTTAGTGTCTGTGCGTCTGTGAGTGTGTGTATTAGTGTCTCTGTATGTCTGTGAGTGTGTGTTAGTGTCTGTGTGTCTGCGAGTGTGTGTATTAGTGTATCTGTGTGTCTGTGAGTGTGTGTATTAGTGTCTCTGTGTGTGAGAGTGTGTGTAAAAGTGTCTCTGTGTGTCTGTGAGTGTGTGTATTAGTGTCTTTGTGTGTCTGTGAGTGTGTGTGTTAGTGTCTGTGTGTCTGTGAGTGTGTGTATTAGTGTCTCTGTGTGTGAGAGTGTGTGTAATAGTGTCTCTGTGTGTCTGTGACTGTGTGTATTAGTGTATATGTGTGTCTGAGTGTGTTTGTATTGGTGTCGCTGTGTGTCTGTGAGTGTGTGTATTAGTGTCTCTGTGTGTCTGCGAGTGTGTGCTAGTGTCTCTGTGAGTCTGTGAGTGTGTGTTTGTGTCTGCGAGAGTGTGTGTAAGTGTCTGTGAGTGAGTGTATTAGTGTCTCTATGTGTCTGTGAGTGTCTGTATTAGTGTCTCTGTGTGTCTGCGAGTGTGTGCTAATGTCTCTGTGTGTCTGTGATGGTGTGTATTAGTATCTCTGTGTGTCTGCGAGTGTGTGCTAGTGTCTCGGTGTGTCTGTGAGTGTGTGTTAGTGCCTGTGTGTCTGTGAGTGTGTGTATTAGTGTCTCTGTGTGTCTGCGAGTGTGTGCTAGTGTCTCTGTGTGTCTGCGGGTGTGTGTGTTAGTGCCTGTGTGTCTGCGAGTGTGAGTATTGGTGTCTCTGTGTGTCTGCTAGTGTGTGTATTAGAGTCTCTGTGTGTCTGCGAGTGTGTGTTAGTGTCTCTGTGTGTGAGAGTGTGTGTAATAGTGTCTCTGTGTGTCTGTGAGTGTATGTATTAATGTCTCTGTGTGTCTGTGAGTGTGTGTATTAGTGTCTTTGTGTGTCTGTGAGTGTGTGTGTTTGTGTCTGTGTGTCTGTGAGTGTGTGTATTATTGTCTCTGTGTGTCTGTGAGTGTTTGTATTAGTGTCTCTATGTGTCTGTGAGTGTGTATGTTAGTGTCTGTGTGTCGGCGAGTGTGTGTGTTAGTGTCTGTGTGTCTGCGAGTGTGTGTATCAGTGTCTCTGTGTCTGCGAGTGTGTGTATTAGGTTCTTTGTGTGTCTGTGAGTGTGTGTATTAGTGTCTCTGTATGTCTGTGAGTGTGTGTGTTAGTGTCTGTGTGTCTGCGAGTGTGTGTGTTAGTGTCTGTGTGTCTGCGAGTGTGTGTATTACTGTTTCTGTGTGTCTGTGAGTGTGTGTATTAGTGTCGCTGTGTGTCTGTGAGTGTGTGTATTAGTGTCTCTGGGTGTCTGCGAGTGTGTGCTAGTGTCTATGTGTGTCTGTGAGTGTGTGTTAGTGTCTGTGTGTCTGCGAGAGTGTGTGTTAGTGTCTGTGAGTGTATGTATTAGTGTCTCTGTGTGTCTGTGAGTGTGTGTTAGTGTGTGTGTGTCTGCGATGTGTGTGTTAGTGCCTGTGTGTCTGTGAGTCTGTGTATTAGTGTCTCTGTGTGTCTGCGAGAGTGTGTCTTCGAGACTCTGTGTGTCTGTGAGTGTGTGTTAGTGTCTCTGTGTGTCTGTGAGTGTGTGTATTAGTGACTTGTGTGTCTGTGAGGGTGTGTGTTAGTGTCTCTGTGTGTCTGCGAGTGTGTGTCTTAGTGTCTGTGTGTCTGTGAGTGTGTATATTAGTGTATCTGTGTGTGAGAGTGTGTGTAATAATGTCTCTGTGTGTCTGTGACTGTGTGTATTAGTGTCTATGTGTGTCCGAGTGTGTTTGTATTAGTGTCTCTGTGTCTGCGAGTGTGTGTATTAGTGTCTTTGTGTGTCTGTGAGTGTGTGTATTAGTGTCTCTGTATGTCTGTGAGTGTGTGTGTTAGTGTCTTTCTGTCTGCCAGTGTGTGTATTACTGTTTCTGTGTGTCTGTGAGTGTGTGTATTAGAGTCTCTGTGTATCTGCGAGTGTGTGCTAGTGTCCCTGTGAGTCTGTGTATTAGTGTCTCTGTGTGTCTGCGAGTGTGTGCTAGTGTCTCTGTGTGTCTGTGAGATTGTGTTAGTGTCTGTGCGTCTGTGAGTGTGTGTATTAGTGTCTCTGTATGTCTGTGAGTGTGTGTTAGTGTCTGTGTGTCTGCGAGTGTGTGTATTAGTGTATATGTGTGTCTGTGAGTGTGTGTATTAGTGTCTCTGTGTGTGAGAGTGTGTGTAAAAGTGTCTCTGTGTGTCTGTGAGTGTGTGTATTAGTGTCTCTGTGTGTCTGTGAGTGTGTGTGTTAGTGTCTGTGTGTCTGTGAGTGTGTGTATTAGTGTCTCTGTGTGTGAGAGTGTGTGTAATAGTGTCTCTGTGTGTCTGTGACTGTGTGTATTAGTGTATATGTGTGTCTGAGTGTGTTTGTATTGGTGTCGCTGTGTGTCTGTGAGTGTGTGTATTAGTGTCTCTGTGTGTCTGCGAGTGTGTGCTAGTGTCTCTGTGAGTCTGTGAGTGTGTGTTTGTGTCTGCGAGAGTGTGTGTAAGTGTCTGTGAGTGAGTGTATTAGTGTCTCTATGTGTCTGTGAGTGTCTGTATTAGTGTCTCTGTGTGTCTGCGAGTGTGTGCTAATATCTCTGTGTGTCTGTGATGGTGTGTATTAGTATCTCTGTGTGTCTGCGAGTGTGTGCTAGTGTCTCGGTGTGTCTGTGAGTGTGTGTTAGTGCCTGTGTGTCTGTGAGTGTGTGTATTAGTATCTCTGTGTGTCTGCGAGTGTGTGCTAGTGTCTCTGTGTGTCTGCGGGTGTGTGTGTTAGTGCCTGTGTGTCTGCGAGTGTGAGTATTGGTGTCTCTGTGTGTCTGCTAGTGTGTGTGTTAGAGTCTCTGTGTGTCTGCGAGTGTGTGTTAGTGTCTCTGTGTGTGAGAGTGTGTGTAATAGTGTCTCTGTGTGTCTGTGAGTGTATGTATTAATGTCTCTGTGTGTCTGTGAGTGTGTGTATTAGTGTCTTTGTGTGTCTGTGAGTGTGTGTGTTTGTGTCTGTGTGTCTGTGAGTGTGTGTATTATTGTCTCTGTGTGTCTGTGAGTGTTTGTATTAGTGTCTCTATGTGTCTGTGAGTGTGTATGTTAGTGTCTGTGTGTCGGCGAGTGTGTGTGTTAGTGTCTGTGTGTCTGCGAGTGTGTGTATCAGTGTCTCTGTGTCTGCGAGTGTGTGTATTAGGTTTTTTGTGTGTCTGTGAGTGTGTGTATTAGTGTCTCTGTATGTCTGTGAGTGTGTGTGTTAGTGTCTGTGTGTCTGCGAGTGTGTGTGTTAGTGTCTGTGTGTCTGCGAGTGTGTGTATTACTGTTTCTGTGTGTCTGTGAGTGTGTGTATTAGTGTCGCTGTGTGTCTGTGAGTGTGTGTATTAGTGTCTCTGTGTGTCTGCGAGTGTGTGCTAGTGTCTATGTGTGTCTGTGAGTGTGTGTTAGTGTCTGTGTGTCTGCGAGAGTGTGTGTTAGTGTCTGTGAGTGTATGTATTAGTGTCTCTGTGTGTCTGTGAGTGTGTGTTAGTGTGTGTGTGTCTGCGATGTGTGTGTTAGTGCCTGTGTGTCTGTGAGTCTGTGTATTAGTGTCTCTGTGTGTCTGCGAGAGTGTGTCTTCGAGACTCTGTGTGTCTGTGAGTGTGTGTTAGTGTCTCTGTGTGTCTGTGAGTGTGTGTATTAGTGACTATGTGTGTCTGTGAGGGTGTGTGTTAGTGTCTCTGTGTGTCTGCGAGTGTGTGTCTTAGTGTCTGTGTGTCTGTGAGTGTGTATATTAGTGTATCTGTGTGTGAGAGTGTGTGTAATAATGTCTCTGTGTGTCTGTGACTGTGTGTATTAGTGTCTATGTGTGTCCGAGTGTGTTTGTATTAGTGTCGCTGTGTATCTGTGAGTGTGTGTATTAGTGTCTCTGTGTGTCTGCGAGTGTGTGCTCGTGCCTCTGTGAGTCTGTGAGTGTGTGTTAGTGTATGTGTGTCTGCGAGAGTGTGTGCTAGTGTCTGTGAGCGTGTGTAATAGTGTGTCTGTGTGTCTGCGAGTGTGTGCTAATGTCTCTGTGTGTCTGTGAGTGTGTGTATTAGTGTCACTGTGTGTCTGCGAGTGTGTGCTATTGTCTCTGTGTGTCTGTGAGTGTGTGTTAGTGCCTGTGTGTCTGTGAGTGTGTGTATTAGTGTCACTGTGTGTCTGTGAGTGTGTGTTAGTGTCTGTGTGTCTGCGAGTGTGTGTGTTAGTGTCTGTGTGTCTGCAAGGGTGTGTGTTAGTGTCTGTGTGTCTGCGAGTGTGTGTATTAGTGTCTCTGTGTGTCTGTAGTGTGTGTATTAGAGTCTCTGTGTGTCTGCGAGTGTGTGTATTAGTGTCTTTGCGTGTGAGAGTGTGTGTAAATAGTGTCTCTGCGTGTCTGTGTGTGTATTAGTGTCTCTGTGTGTCTGTGAGTGTGTGTATTAGTGTCTTCGTGTGTCTGTGAGAGTGTGTGTTTGCGTCTGTGTGCCTGTGAGTGTGTGTATTAGTGTCTCTGTGTGTCTGTGAGTGTGTATATTAGTGTCTGTGTGTCTGCGAATGTGTGTGTTAGTGTCTGTGTGTCTGCGAGTGTGTGTATTAGTGTCTCTGTGTCTGCGAGTGTGTGTAGTAGTGTCTCTGTGTGTCTTTGAGTGTGTGTATTAGTGTATCTGTGTGTCTGTGAGTGTGTGTGTTAGTGTCTGTGTGTCTGCGAGTGTGTGTGTTACTGTCTCTGTGTGTCTGCAAGTGTGTGTGTTAGTGCCACTGTGTGTCTGCTAGTGTGTGTATTGAGTGTCTGTGTGTGTCAGTGAGTGTGTGTGAGAGTGTCTCTCTGTGTCTGGGGGTGTGTGTTTTGTGTGTCTGCGAGTGTGTGCATTTGTGTGTGTGAGTGTGTATATTCGTGCCTCTGTGTGTCTGCGAGTGTGTGTATTAGTGTTTCTGTGTGTGGATAAGTGTGTGTATTAGTGTCTCTGTGTGTCTGCGAGTGTGTGTATTGAGTGTCTGTCTGTGTCTCTGAGTGTGTGTGTTAGTGTCTCTGTGTGTCTGTGAGTGTTTGTATTAGTGTCTCTGTGTGTCTGCGAGTGTTTGTATTAGTGCCTCTGTGTGACTGCGAGTGTGTGTTAGTGGCTCTGTGTGTCCACGAGTTTGTGTTAGTGTCTGTTAGTGTGTGTATTAGTGTCTGTCTGTTGGTGTGCATTTGAGTCGCCGTGTGTCTGTGGGTGTGTTTATCTGTGTCCGTGTGTGTGTGTGCGTGTGTGCATTAGAGTCTGCTTGTGTCTGTGGGTGTGCTTATCTGTGTCCGTGTGTGTCTGTCAATGTGTGTATTAGAGTCTGTGTGTGTCTGCGTTTCTGCGTGTATTAGTGTATCTGTGAGCGTCTGTGTGTGCGCGAGAATGTGTGCATCAGTGTCTGTGTGTGTGAGTGTGTTTATTCGTGTCTCTGTCTGCCTGTGAGCAGTGTACTAGTGTATACGTGTGTTTGTGAGTGTCTATTAGTGTCTGTGTGTGTGTGTGTGTATTACTGTCGCTGTGTGTGTGTTTGTGAGTGTGGGTATTTTTGTCTCTCTGTATCAGTGAGTTTGTTCATTAGTATTTGTGTGTGCGCGTTAGTGTCTGTGTGTGTGTATTAGTGCCAGTGTGCGTCTATGTGTGCGTGTGTTGGTGTCTGTGTGTGTGAGTATGTGTATTAGTATCTGTATGTGTGCATTAGTGTCTCCATGTGTCTGTAGATGTGTGTAATTGTGTCTGTGTGTGTCTGTGAGAGTGTGAAGTAGCGTCTGTCTGTGTGTGTGAGTGTGTGCATCAGTGTATCTATGTGTGTCTGTACGAGTGTGCATTAGTGTCCGTGTGTGTCTGTGAGTGTGTGTATTAGTGTCTGTGTGTGTCTGTGAGTGTGTGTATTAGTGTCTGTGTGTGCCTGTGAGTGTGTGAATTAGTGTCTGTGTGCGTCTGTGAGAGTGTGAATCAGTGTCTGTCTGTATGTATGAGTGCGTGTATTAGTGTATCTATATGTGTCTGTAAAATGTGTGTATTCGCGTCTGTGTGTGTTTCTGTGTCTGTATTAGTGTTTGTATGTCTGTGTGTTAGTGTCTCTGTGTGTCTGCAGGTGTGTGTATTAGTGTATCTGTGTGTCTGCGAGTGTGTGTCTTCGTGTCTCTGTTTGTCTGCGAGTGTGTGTTAGTGTCTCTGTGTTTCTGTGAGTGTGTGTATTAGTGTCTCTGTGTGTCTGCGAGTGTGTGTGATAGTGACTGTGTGTCTGTGAGTGTGTGTTAGTGCCTCTGTGTGTCTGCGTGTGTGTATTAGTGTCTATGTGTGTCTGCGAGTGTGTGTATTTGTGCCTCTGTGTGTCTGCGAGTGTGTTGTATTAGTGCCTCTGTGTGTCTGCTAGTGTGTGTTAGTGTCTCTGTGTGTCTGTGAGTGTGTGTCTTAGTGTAGCTGTGTGTCTGCGAATGTGTTAGTGTCTCTGTGTGACTGCGAGTGTGTGTTAGTGCCTCGGCTTGGCTGCGAGTGTGTGTATTAGTGTCTATGTGTGTCTGCGAGTGTGTGTATTTGTGCCTCTGTGTGTCTGCTAGTGTGTGTATTAGTGCCTCTGTGTGCATGTGAGTGTGTGTCTTAGTGTAGCTGTGTGTCTGCGAATGTGTTAGTGTCTCTGTGTGACTGTGAGAGTGTGTATTTGTGCGTCTGCGATTGTGTGTATTAGGGCCTCTGTGTGTCTGCGATTGTGTGTATTAGTGTCTCTGTGTATCTGCGAGAGTGTGTATTAGTGTCTCTGTGTGTCTCCAAGAGTGTGTATTTGTGCGTCTGCGAGTGTGGGTATTAGTATTTCTGTGTGTCTGTGTGTGTGTGTTAGTGCCTCTGTGTGTCTGTGAGTGCGTTTATTTGTGTGTCTGCGATTGTGTGTATTAGTGCCTCTGTGTGTCTGCGATTGTATGTATTAGTGTCTCTGTGTATCTGCGAGAGTGTGTATTAGTGTCTCTGTGTGTCTGCGAGAGTGTATTTTAGTGTCTGTGAGTGTGTGTAAGTGTGTGTTAGTGTCTCTGTGTCTCTGCGAGTGTGTGTATTAGTGCCCGTGAGTGTGTGTAAGTGTGTGTGTTAGTGTCTCTGTGTGTCTGCAAGTGTGTGTATTAGTGTCTCTGTGTGTCTGCGAGTGTGTGTATTAGTGTCTGTGAGTGTGTGTAAGTGTGTGTGTTAGTGTCTCTGTGTTTCTGCGAGTGTGTGTCTTAGTGTCTGTGAGTGTGTGTAAGCGTGTGTATTTGTGCCTCTGAGTGTCTGTGAGTGTGTGTATTAGTGTCTGTGAGTGTATGTAAGTGTATGTATTTGTGTCTCTGTGTGTCTGCGAGTGTGTGTATTAGCGTCTCTGTGTGTCTGCGAATGTTTGTATTCGTGCCTCTGTGTGTCTGCGGGTGTGTGTATTGGTGTCTCTGTGTGCCTGCGAGTGTGTGTATTAGTGTCTCTGTGTGTCTGCGAGTGTGTGTATTTGTGCCTCTGTGAGTCTGCGAGTGTGTATATTAGTGCCTCTGCGTCTCTGCGAGTGTGTTAGTGTCTCTGTGTGTCTGCGAGAGTGTGTTAGTGTATCTGTGTGTCTGTGAGTGTGTTAGTGTCTCTGTGTGTCTGCGAGAGTGTGTATTTGTGTGTCTGCGAGTGTGTGTATTAGTGCCTCTGTGTGTGTGCGAGTGTGTGTGTTAGTGTCACTGTGTGTCTGCGAGAGTGTGTATTTGTGTGTCTGCGAGTGTGTGTATTAGTGTCTCTGTGTGTCTGCGAGTGTGTGTATTTGTGCCTCTGTGTGTCTGCGAGTGTGTGTATTAGTGCCGCTGCGTGTCTGCGAGTGTGTCAGTGTCTCTGTGTGTCTGCGAGAGTGTGTTAGTGTATGTGTGTGTCTGTGAGTGTGTTAGTGTTTCTGTGTGTCTGCGAGAGTGTGTATTTGTGCGTCTGCGAGTGTGTGCATTATTGCATCTGTGTGTGTGCGAGTGTGTTAGTGTCTCTGTGTGTCTGAGAGTGTGTTAGTGCCTCTGTGTGTCTGCGAGAGTGTGTTAGTGTATCTGTGTGTCTGTGAGTGTATTAGTGTCTCTGTGTGTCTGCCAAAGTGTGTATTTGTGCGTCTGCGAGTGTGTGTATTAGTGCCTCTGTGTGTGTGGGAGCGTGTTACTTTCTCTGTGTGTCTGTGACTGTGTTAGTGTCGCTGTGTGTCTGCGAGACTGTGTATTTGTGCGTCTGCGAGTGTGTGTATTAGTGCCTCTGTGTGTCTGCGAGAGTGTGTTAGTGTATCTGTGTGTCTGTGAGTGTGTTAGTGTCTCAGTGTGTCTGCGAGAGTGTGTATTTGTGTGTCTGCGAGTGTGTGTATTAGTGCATCTGTGTGTGTGCGAGTGTGTGTGTTAGTGTCACTGTGTGTCTGCGAGAGTGTGTATTTGTGTGTCTGCGAGTGTGTGTATTAGTGTCTCTGTGTGTCTGCGAGTGTGTGTATTTGTGCCTCTGTGTGTCTGCGAGTGTGTGTATTAGTGCCGCTGCGTGTCTGCGAGTGTGTCAGTGTCTCTGTGTGTCTGCGAGAGTGTGTTAGTGTATCTGTGTGTCTGTGAGTGTGTTAGTGTCTCTGTGTGTCTGCGAGAGTGTGTATTTGTGTGTCTGCGAGTGTGTGTATTAGTGCCTCTGTGTGTGTGCGAGTGTGTGTGTTAGTGTCACTGTGTGTCTGCGAGAGTGTGTATTTGTGTGTCTGCGAGTGTGTGTATTAGTGTCTCTGTGTGTCTGCGAGTGTGTGTATTTGTGCCTCTGTGTGTCTGCGAGTGTGTGTATTAGTGCCGCTGCGTGTCTGCGAGTGTGTCAGTGTCTCTGTGTGTCTGCGAGAGTGTGTTAGTGTATGTGTGTGTCTGTGAGTGTGTTAGTGTCTCTGTGTGTCTGCGAGAGTGTGTATTTGTGCGTCTGCGAGTGTGTGTATTATTGCATCTGTGTGTGTGCGAGTGTGTTAGTGTCTCTGTGTGTCTGCGAGTGTGTTAGTGCCTCTGTGTGTCTGCGAGAGTGTGTTAGTGTATCTGTGTGTCTGTGAGTGTATTAGTGTCTCTGTGTGTCTGCCAAAGTGTGTATTTGTGCGTCTGCGAGTGTGTGTATTAGTGCCTCTGTGTGTGTGGGAGCGTGTTACTTTCTCTGTGTGTCTGTGACTGTGTTAGTGTCGCTGTGTGTCTGCGAGACTGTGTATTTGTGCGTCTGCGAGTGTGTGTATTAGTGCCTCTGTGTGTCTGCGAGTGTATTAGTGTCTCTGTGTGTCAGCGAGAGTGTGTATTAGTGCCTCTGTGTGTCTGCGAGTGTGTTAGTGTCTCTATGTGTATGCGAGTGTGTGTATTAGTGCCTCTTTGTGTCTGCTAGTGTGTGTATTAGTGCCTCTGTGTATCTGCAAGTGTGTTAGTGTCTCTGAGTGTCTGTGAGTGTGTGTATTTGTGAGTGCGATTGTGTGTATTAGTGTCTCTGTGTGTCTGAGAGTGTGTGTATCAGTGTCTCTGTGTGTCTGGGAGTGTGTGTTAGTGTCTATGTGAGCGTGTGTATTTGTATGTCTGCGATTGTGTGTATTAGTGTCTCTGTATGTCTGTGAGTGTGTGTATTAGTATCTGTGTGTGTTTGAGTGTGTGCATAAGTGTATCTACGTGTGTCTGTAAGTGTGTGTATTAGTGTCTGTGTGTGTTTCCGTGTCTGTAGTAGTGTCTGTATGTCTGTCTGTGAGTATGTGTTAGTGTCTCTGTGTGTCTGCGAGTGTGGGTATTAGTGTCTCTGTGTGTCTGCGAGTGTGTGTCTTCGTAGCTCTGTGTGTCTGCGAGTGTGTGTTAGTGTCTCTGTGTGTCTGTGAGTGTGGGTATTAGTGTCTCTGTGTGTCTGTGAGTGTGTATGTTAGTGTCTGTGTGTCTGTGAGAGTGTGTGTTAGTGTCTCTGCGTGTCTGCGAGTGTGTGTGTTAGTGCCTCTGTGTGTCTGCGAGTGTGTGTTAGTGTCTCTCTGTGTCTGTGAGAGTGTGTGTAAGTGCGTCTGTGTGTCTGCGAGTGTGTGTATTTGTGTGTGTGTGAGTGTGTATATTAGTGCCTCTGTGTGTCTGCGAGTGTTTGTATTAGTGCCTCTGTGTGTCTGCGAGTGTGTGTGTTCGTGCCTCTGTGTGGCTGCGAGTGTGTGTATTAGTGTTTCTGAGTGTGGATAAGTGTGTGCATTAGTGTCTCTGTGTTTCTGCGAGTGTGTGTATTGAGTGTCTGTGTGTGTCTGTGAGTGTGTGTCTTAGTGTCTCTCTGTGTCTGCGGGTATGTGTATTTGTGTGTCTGCGAGTGTGTGTATTTGTTTGCGTGTGACTGTGTATATTAGTGTCTCTGTGTGTCTGCGAGTGTTTGTATTAGTGCCTCTGTGTGTCTGCGAGTGTGTGCTGGTGGCTCTGTGTGTCCGCGAGTGTGTGTTAGTATCTCTGTGTGTCTGTAAGTGTGTGTATTAGTGTTTGTCTGTGGGTGTGCATTCGAGTCTCCGTGTGTCTGTGGGTGTATTTATCTGTGTCCGCGTGTGTGGGTGCGTGGGTGCATTAGAGACTCCGTGTGTCTGTGGGTGTGTTTATCTGTGTCCGTGTGTGTCTGTCAGTGTGTGCATTAGTGTCTGTGTGTGTAAGTGTGTTTATTCATGTCTCTGTCTGTCTGTGAGCAGTGTACTAGTGTATCTGTGTGTCTGTGAGTGTGTATTAGTGTCTGTGTGTGTGTGTGTATTACTGTCGCTGTGTGTGTGTGAGTGTGTGCATTAGAGTCTTCCTGTGTTTGTGAGTGTGCGTATTTTTGTCCCTCTGTGTCAGTGAGTGTGTTCATTAGTATCTGTGTGTGCGCGTTAGTGTCTGTGTGTGTGTATTAGTGTCTGTGTGTGTGGGTGTGTGCATCAGTGTATCAATTGTGTCTGTACGAGTGTGTATTAGTGTCTGTGTGTGCCTGTGAGTGTGTGAATTAGTGTCTGTGTGCGTCTGTGAGAGTGTGAATCAGTGTCTGTCTGTATGTGTGAGTGTGTGTATTAGTGTATCTATGTGTGTCTGTAAGTGTGTGTATTAGTGTCTCTGTGTGTTTCTGTGTCTGTATTAGTGTTTGTCTGTCTGTCTGTGAGTGTGTGTTAGTGTCCTGTGCGTCTGCAGGTGTGTGTATTAGTGTCTCTGTGTGACTGCGAGTGTGTGTCTTCGTGTCTCTGTGTGTCTGCGAGTGTGTGTTCGTGTCTCTGTGTGTCAGTGAGTGTGTGTATTAGAGTCTCTGTGTGTCTCCGAGTGTGTGTGATAGTGTCTGTGAGTCTGCGAGTGTGTGTATTAGTGCCTCTGCGTCTCTGCGAGTGTGTTAGTGTCTCTGTGTGTCTGCGAGAGTGTGTTAGTGTATCTGTGTGTCTGTGAGTGTGTTAGTGTCTCTGTGTGTCTGCGAGAGTGTGTATTTGTGTGTCTGCGAGTGTGTGTATTAGTGCCTCTGTGTGTGTGCGAGTGTGTGTGTTAGTGTCACTGTGTGTCTGCGAGAGTGTGTATTTGTGTGTCTGCGAGTGTGTATTAGTGTCTCTGTGTGTCTGCGAGTGTGTGTATTTGTGCCTCAGTGTGTCTGCGAGTGTGTGTATTAGTGCCGCTGCGTGTCTGCGAGTGTGTCAGTGTCTCTGTGTGTCTGCGAGAGTGTGTTAGTGTATGTGTGTGTCTGTGAGTGTGTTAGTGTCTCTGTGTGTCTGCGAGAGTGTGTATTTGTGCGTCTGCGAGTGTGTGTATTATTGCATCTGTGTGTGTGCGAGTGTGTTAGTGTCTCTGTGTGTCTGCGAGTGTGTTAGTGCCTCTGTGTGTCTGCGAGAGTGTGTTAGTGTATCTGTGTGTCTGTGAGTGTATTAGTCTCTGTGTGTCTGCCAAAGTGTGTATTTGTGCGTCTGCGAGTGTGTGTATTAGTGCCTCTGTGTGTGTGGGAGCGTGTTACTTTCTCTGTGTGTCTGTGACTGTGTTAGTGTCGCTGTGTGTCTGCGAGACTGTGTATTTGTGCGTCTGCGAGTGTCTGTATTAGTGCCTCTGTGTGTCTGCGAGTGTATTAGTGTCTCTGTGTGTCAGCGAGAGTGTGTATTAGTGCCTCTCTGTGTCTGCTAGTGTGTGCATTAGTGCCTCTGTGTATCTGCAAGTGTGTTAGTGTCTCTGAGTGTCTGTGAGTGTGTGTATTTGTGAGTCTGCGATTGTGTGTATTAGTGTCTCTGTGTGTCTGTGAGTGTGTGTATTAGTGTCTCTGTGTGTCTGGGAGTGTGTGTTAGTGTCTATGTGAGTGTGTGTATTTGTATGTCTGCGATTGTGTGTATTAGTGTCTCTGTATGTCTGTGAGTGTGTGTATTAGTATCTGTGTGTGTTTGAGTGTGTGCATAAGTGTATCTACGTGTGTCTGTAAGTGTGTGTATTAGCGTCTGTGTGTGTTTCCGTGTCTGTAGTAGTGTCAGTATGTCTGTCTGTGAGTATGTGTTAGTGTCTCTGTGTGTCTGCGAGTGTGGGTATTAGTGTCTCTGTGTGTCTGCGAGTGTGTGTCTTCGTAGCTCTGTGTGTCTGCGAGTGTGTGTTAGTGTCTCTGTGTGTCTGTGAGTGTGGGTATTAGTGTCTCTGTGTGTCTGTGAGTGTGTATGTTAGTGTCTGTGTGTCTGTGAGAGTGTGTGTTAGTGTCTCTGCGTGTCTGCGAGTGTGTGTGTTAGTGCCTCTGTGTGTCTGCGAGTGTGTGTTAGTGTCTCTCTGTGTCTGTGAGACTGTGTGTAAGTGCGTCTGTGTGTCTGCGAGTGTGTGTATTTGTGTGTGTGTGAGTGTGTATATTAGTGCCTCTGTGTGTCTGCGAGTGTTTGTATTAGTGCCTCTGTGTGTCTGAGAGTGTGTGTGTTCGTGCCTCTGTGTGGCTGCGAGTGTGTGTATTAGTGTTTCTGAGTGTGGATAAGTGTGTGCATTAGTGTCTATGTGTTTCTGCGAGTGTGTGTATTGAGTGTCGTGTGTGTGTCTGTGAGTGTGTGTATTAGTGTCTCTGTGTGTCTGCGAGTGTGTGTCTTCGTAGCTCTGTGTGTCTGCGAGTGTGTGTTAGTGTCTCTGTGTGTCTGTGAGTGTGGGTATTAGTGTCTCTGTGATGTCTGTGAGTGTGTATGTTAGTGCCTGTGTGTGTTAGTGTCTCTGCGTGTCTGCGAGTGTGTGTGTTAGTGCCTCTGTGTGTCTGCGAGTGTGTGTTAGTGTCTCTCTGTGTCTGTGAGAGTGTGTGTAAGTGCGTCTGTGTGTCTGCGAGTGTGTATATTTGTGTGTGTGTGAGTGTGTATATTAGTGCCTCTGTGTGTCTGCGAGTGTTTGTATTAGTGCCTCTGTGTGTCTGCGAGTGTGTGTGTTCGTGCCTCTGTGTGGCTGCGAGTGTGTGTATTAGTGTTTCTGAGTGTGGATAAGTGTGTGCATTAGTGTCTCTGTGTTTCTGCGAGTGTGTGTATTGAGTGTCTGTGTGTGTCTGTGAGTGTGTGTCTTAGTGTCTCTCTGTGTCTGCGGGTATGTGTATTTGTGTGTCTGCGAGTGTGTGTATTTGTTTGCGTGTGACTGTGTATATTAGTGTCTCTGTGTGTCTGCGAGTGTTTGTATTAGTGCCTCTGTGTGTCTGCGAGTGTGTGCTGGTGGCTCTGTGTGTCCGCGAGTGTGTGTTAGTATCTCTGTGTGTCTGTAAGTGTGTGTATTAGTGTTTGTCTGTGGGTGTGCATTCGAGTCTCCGTGTGTCTGTGGGTGTATTTATCTGTGTCCGTGTGTGTGGGTGCGTGGGTGCATTAGAGACTCCGTGTGTCTGTGGGTGTGTTTATCTGTGTCCGTGTGTGTCTGTCAGTGTGTGCATTAGTGTCTGTGTGTGTAAGTGTGTTTATTCATGTCTCTGTCTGTCTGTGAGCAGTGTACTAGTGTATCTGTGTGTCTGTGAGTGTGTATTAGTGTCTGTGTGTGTGTGTGTATTACTGTCGCTGTGTGTGTGTGAGTGTGTGCATTAGAGTCTTCCTGTGTTTGTGAGTGTGCGTATTTTTGTCCCTCTGTGTCAGTGAGTGTGTTCATTAGTATCTGTGTGTGCGTGTTAGTGTCTGTGTGTGTGTATTAGTGTCTGTGTGTGTGGGTGTGTGCATCAGTGTATCAATTGTGTCTGTACGAGTGTGCATTAGTGTCTGTGTGTGCCTGTGAGAGTGTGTATTAGTGTCTGTGTGTGCCTGTGAGTGTGTGAATTAGTGTCTGTGTGCGTCTGTGAGAGTGTGAATCAGTGTCTGTCTGTATGTGTGAGTGTGTGTATTAGTGTATCTATGTGTGTCTGTAAGTGTGTGTATTAGTGTCTCTGTGTGTTTCTGTGTCTGTATTAGTGTTTGTCTGTCTGTCTGTGAGTGTGTGTTAGTGTCCTGTGTGTCTGCAGGTGTGTGTATTAGTGTCTCTGTGTGACTGCGAGTGTGTGTCTTCGTGTCTCTGTGTGTCTGCGAGTGTGTGTTAGTGTCTCTGTGTGTCAGTGAGTGTGTGTATTAGAGTCTCTGTGTGTCTCCGAGTGTGTGTGATAGTGTCTGTGAGTCTGCGAGTGTGTGTATTAGTGCCTCGGCGTCTCTGCGAGTGTGTTAGTGTCTCTGTGTGTCTGCGAGAGTGTGTTAGTGTATCTGTGTGTCTGTGAGTGTGTTAGTGTCTCTGTGTGTCTGCGAGAGTGTGTATTTGTGTGTCTGCGAGTGTGTGTATTAGTGCCTCTGTGTGTGTGCGAGTGTGTGTGTTAGTGTCACTGTGTGTCTGCGAGAGTGTGTATTTGTGTGTCTGCGAGTGTGTGTATTAGTGTCTCTGTGTGTCTGCGAGTGTGTGTATTTGTGCCTCTGTGTGTCTGCGAGTGTGTGTATTAGTGTCTCTGTGATTCTGTGAGTGTGTATGTTAGTGTCTGTGTGTCTGTGAGAGTGTGTGTTAGTGTCTCTGCGTGTCTGCGAGTGTGTGTGTTAGTGCCTCTGTGTGTCTGCGAGTGTGTGTTAGTGTCTCTCTGTGTCTGTGAGAGTGTGTGTAAGTGCGTCTGTGTGTCTGCGAGTGTGTGTATTTGTGTGTGTGTGAGTGTGTATATTAGTGCCTCTGTGTGTCTGCGAGTGTTTGTATTAGTGCCTCTGTGTGTCTGCGAGTGTGTGTGTTCGTGCCTCTGTGTGGCTGCGAGTGTGTGTATTAGTGTTTCTGAATGTGGATAAGTGTATGCATTAGTGTCTCTGTGTTTCTGCGAGTGTGTGTATTGAGTGTCTGTGTGTGTCTGTGAGTGTGTGTCTTAGTGTCTCTCTGTGTCTGCGGGTATGTGTATTTGTGTGTCTGCGAGTGTGTGTATTTGTTTGCGTGTGACTGTGTATATTAGTGTCTCTGTGTGTCTGCGAGTGTTTTTATTAGTGCCTCTGTGTGTCTGCGAGTGTGTGCTGGTGGCGCTGTGTGTCCGCGAGTGTGTGTTAGTATCTCTGTGTGTCTGTAAGTGTGTGTATTAGTGTTTGTCTGTGGGTGTGCATTAGAGTCTCCGTGTGTCTGTGGGTGTATTTATCTGTGTCCGTGTGTGTGGGTGCGTGGGTGCATTAGAGACTCCGTGTGTCTGTGGGTGTGTTTATCTGTGTCCGTGTGTGTCTGTCAGTGTGTGCATTAGTGTCTGTGTGTGTAAGTGTGTTTATTCATGTCTCTGTCTGTCTGTGAGCAGTGTACTAGTGTATCTGTGTGTCTGTGAGTGTGTATTAGTGTCTGTGTGTGTGTGTGTATTACTGTCGCTGTGTGTGTGTGTGAGTGTGTGCATTAGAGTCTTCCTGTGTTTGTGAGTGTGCGTATTTTTGTCCCTCTGTGTCAGTGAGTGTGTTCATTAGTATCTGTGTGTGCGCGTTAGTGTCTGTGTGTGTGTATTAGTGTCTGTGTGTGTGGGTGTGTGCATCAGTGTATCAATTGTGTCTGTACGAGTGTGCATTAGTGTCTGTGTGTGCCTGTGAGAGTGTGTATTAGTGTCTGTGTGTGCCTGAGAGTGTGTGAATTAGTGTCTGCGTGCGTCTGTGAGAGTGTGAATCAGTGTCTGTCTGTATGTGTGAGTGTGTGTATTAGTGTATCTATGTGTGTCTGTAAGTGTGTGTATTAGTGTCTCTGTGTGTTTCTGTGTCTGTATTAGTGTTTGTCTGTCTGTCTGTGAGTGTGTGTTAGTGTCCTGTGTGTCTGCAGGTGTGTGTATTAGTGTCTCTGTGTGACTGCGAGTGTGTGTCTTCGTGTCTCTGTGTGTCTGCGAGTGTGTGTTAGTGTCTCTGTGTGTCAGTGAGTGTGTGTATTAGAGTCTCTGTGTGTCTCCGAGTGTGTGTGATAGTGTCTGTGTGTCTGTGAGTGTGTGTTAGTGCCTCGGTGTGTCTGCGAGTGTGTGTATTAGTGTCTATGTCTGCGAGTGTGTGCATTTGTGCCTCTGTGTGTCTGCGAGTGTGTGTATTAGTGCCTCAGTGTGTCTGCGAGTGTGTGTTAGTGTCTCTGTGTGTCTGTGAGTGTGTGTATTAGTGTCGTTGTGTGTCTACGAGTGTGTGTTAGTGCCTCGGTATGCCTGCGAGTGGGTGTATTAGTGTCTATGTGTGTCTGCGAGTGTGTGTATTTGTGCCTCTGTGTGTCTGCGAGTGTGTGTATTAGTGCCTCTGTGTGTCTGCGAATGTGTTAGTGTATGTGTGTGTCTGTGAGAGTGTATATTTGTGCGTCTGCGATTGTGTGTATTAGTGCCTCTGTGTGTCTGCGATTGTGTGTATTAGTGTCTCTGTGTATCTGTGAGAGTGTGTATTAGTGTCTCTGTGTGTCTGCGAGAGTGTGTACTTGTGCGTCTGCGAGTGTGGGCATTAGTATTTCTGTGTGTCTGTGTGTGTCTGTTAGTGCCTCTGTGTGTCTGTGAGTGTGTGTATTTGTGTGTCTGCGATTGTGTGTTTTAGTGCCTCTGTGTGTCTGCGATTGTGTGTATTAGTGTCTCTGTGTATCTGCGAGCGTGTGTATTAGTGTCTCTGTGTGTCTGCGAGAGTGTGTATTAGTGTCTGTGAGTGTGTGTAAGTGTGTGTGTTAGTGTCTCTGTGTGTCTGCGATTGTGTGTATTAGTGTCTGTGAGTGTGTGTAAGTGTGTGTATTAGTGTCTCTGTGTGTCTGCGAGTGTGTGTATTAGTGTCTTTGTGTGTCTGCGAGTGTGTGTATTAGTATCTGTGAGTGTGTGTAAGTGTGTGTGTTAGTGTCTCTGTGTTCTGCGAGTGTGTGTATTAGTGTCTGCGAGTGTGTGTTAGTGCCTCGGTATGTCTGCGAGTGTGTGTATTAGTGTCTATGTGTGTCTGCGAGTGTGTGTATTTGTGCCTCTGTGTGTCTGCGAGTGTGTGTATTAGTGCCTCTGTGTGTCTGCGAATGTGTTAGTGGCTGTGTGTGTCTGTGAGAGTGTATATTTGTGCGTCTGCGATTGTGTGTATTAGTGCCTCTGTGTGTCTGCGATTGTCTGTATTAGTGTCTCTGTGTATCTGTGAGAGTGTGTATTAGTGTCTCTGTGTGTCTGCCAGAGTGTGTATTTGTGCGTCTGCGAGTGTGGGCATTAGTATTTCTGTGTGTCTGTGTGTGTCTGTTAGTGCCTCTGTGTGTCTGTGAGTGTGTGTATTTGTGTGTCTGCGATTGTGTGTATTAGTGCCTCTGTGTGTCTGCGATTGTGTGTATTAGTGTCTCTGTGTATCTGCGAGAGTGTGTATTAGTGTCTCTGTGTGTCTGCGAGAGTGTGTATTAGTGTCTGTGAGTGTGTGTAAGTGTGTGTGTTGGTGTCTCTGTGTGTCTGCCATTGTGTGTATTAGTGTCTGTGAGTGTGTGTAAGTGTGTGTATTAGTGTATCTGTGTGTCTGCGAGTGTGTGTATTAGTGTCTTTGTGTGTCTGCGAGTGTGTTAGTGTCTCTGTGTGTCTGCGAGAGTGTTTTAGTGTATGTGTGTGTCTGTGAGTGTGTTAGTGTCTCTGTGTGTCTGCGAGAGTGTGTATTTGTGCGTCTGCTAGTGTGTGTATTAGTGCATGTGTGTGCGAGTGTGTTAGTGTCTCTGTGTGTCTGTGAATGTGTTAGTGCCTCTGTGTGTCTGCGAGAGTGTGTTAGTGTATCTGTGTGTCTGTGAGTGTGTTAGTGCCTCTGTGTGTCTGCGAGATTGTGTTAGTGTATCTGTGTGTCTGTGAGTGTGTTAGTGTCTCTTTGTGTATGCCAGATTGTGTATTTGTGCGTCTGATAGTGTGTGTATTCGTGCCTCTGTGTGTGTGCGAGTGTGTTAGTGTCTCTGTGTGCCTGAGCGTGTGTGTATTTGTGTGTCTGCGATTGTGTGTATTAGTGCCTCTGTGTGTCTGCAAATGTGTTAGTGTCTCTGTGTGTCTGCGAGAGTGTGTATTTGTGCATCTGCGAGTGTGTGTATTAGTGCCTCTGTGTGTCTGCCAATGTGTTAGTCTCTCTGTGTGTCTGCGAGAGTGTGTATTTGTGCGTCTGCGAGTGTGTGTATTAGTGCCTCGGTGTGTCTGCTAGTGTATTAGTGTCTCTGTGTGTCAGCGAGAGTGTGTTAGTGTCTCTGTGTGTCTTTGAGTGTGTGTATTTGTGTGTCTGCGATTAGAATCATAGAATCATAGAAGTTTACAGCTTGGAAACAGGCCCTTCGGCCCAACCAGTCCATGCCGCCCAGTTTTTACAATTAAGCCAGTCCCAGTTGCCCGCACTTGGCCCATAACCCTCTATACCCATCTTACCCATGTAACTATCTAAATGATTTTTAAAAGACACAATTGTACCCGCCTCTACTACTACCTCTGGCAGCCCATTCCAGACACTCACTACCCTCTGAGTGAAGAAATTGCCCGTCTGGGCCCTTCTGAATCTCTCCCCTCTCACCTTAAACCTATGCCCTCTAGTTTTAGACTCCCCTACCTTTGGGAAAAGATGTTGACTATCTACCTTATCTATGCCCCTCATTATTTTATAGACCTCTATAAGATCACCCCTAAGCCTCCTACGCTCCAGGGAAAAAAGTCCCAGCCTATCCAGCCTCTCCTTATAACTCAAACCATCAAGTCCCGGCAACATCCTAGTAAATCTTTTCTGCACTCTTTCTAGTTTAATAATATCCTTTCTATAATAGGGTGATCAGAACTGCACACAGTATTCCAAGTGTGGCCGTACCAATGTCTTGTACAACTTCAACAAGACGTCCTAACTCCTGTATTCAATGTTCTGACCAATGAAACCAAGCATGCCGAATGCCTTCTTCACCACCCTGTCCACCTGCGACTCCACCTTCAAGGAGCTATGAACCTGTACTCCTAGATCTCTTTGTTCTATAACTCTCCCCAACGCCATACCATTAACTGAGTAGGTCCTGGCCTGATTCGATCTGCCAAAATGCATCACCTCACATTTATCTAAATTAAACTCCATCTGCCATTCGTCGGCCCACTGGCCTAATTGATCAAGATCCCGTTGCAATCCTAGATAACCTTCTTCACTATCCACTGTGCCACCAATCTTGGTGTCATCTGCAAACTTACTAACCATGCCTCCTAAATTCTCATCCAAATCATTAATATCAATCACAAATAACAGTGGACCCAGCACCGATCCCTGAGGCACACCACTGGTCACAGGCCTCCAGTTTGAAAAACAACCCTCTACAACCACCCTCTGCCTTCTGTCGTCCAGCCAATTTTGAATCCAATTGGCAACCTCACCCTGGATCCCGTGAGCTTTCACCTTCTGCAACAACCTACCATGCGGTGCCTTGTCAAAGGCTTTGCTAAAGTCCATGTAGACAACGTCTACTGCACTGCCCTCATCTACATTCTTGGTCACCCCCTCAAAAAACTCAATCAAATTTGTGAGACATGATTTTCCACGCACAAAGCCATGCTGACTGCCCCGAATCAGTCCTTGCCTCTCTAAATGCTTGTAGATCCTGTCTCTCAGAATACCTTCTAGCAACTTACCTATTACAGACGTCAGGCTCACCGGTCTGTAGTTCCCAGGCTTTTCCCTGCTGCCCTTCTTAAACAAGGACACAACATTCGCCACTCTCCAATCTTCAGGCACCTCACCTGTGGCTGCCGATGATTCAAATATCTCGGTTAGGGGACCCGCAATTTCCTCCCTAGCCTCCCACAACATCCTGGGATACATTTCATCAGGTCCCGGGGATTTATCTACCTTGATGCGCTTTAAGACTTCCAGCACCTCCTCCTCTGTAATATGCACACTTCTCAAGACATCACTATTTATTTCCCTTAGTTTCCTAACATCCATGCCTTTCTCCACCGTGAATACCGATGAGAAATATTCATTCAGGATCTCACCCAACTCTTGTGGCTCTGCACATAGATGTCCTTGTTGATCCTTAAGAGGCCCTACTCTGTCCCTAGTTACTCTTTTCCCCTTTATGTATCTGTAGAATCTCTTTGGATTCTCCCTTGCATTATTTGCCAAAGCAATTTCATGTCCCCTTTTTGCCCTCCTGATTTCCCTCTTAACTCTATTTCGACAATCTCTATACTCTTCAAGGGATCCACTTGATCCCAGTTGCTTTTGTACGTCATATACCTCCTTCTTCTTTTTGACAAGAGACTAAATACCTTGAGTCATTGTATTTATTAGTGTCTCTGTGTGTCTGCGAGTGTGTGTATTAGTGCCTCTGTGTGCCTGTGAGTGTGTTAGTGTCTCTGTGTGTCAGCGAGAGTGTGTTAGTGTCTCTGTGTGTCTTTGAGTGTGTGTATTAGTGTGTCTGCGATACTATTTATTAGTGTCTCTGTGTGTCTTTGAGTGTGTGTATTTGTGTGTCTGCGATTGTATTTATTAGTGTCTATGTGTGTCTGGGAGTGTGTGTATTAGTGCCTCTGTGTGTCTGCGAGTGTGTGTATTAGTGCCTCTGTGTGTCTGCGAGTGTGTGTTAGTGTCTCTGTGTGCCTGCGAGTGTATTCGTGTCTCTATGTATCAGCGAGAGTGAGTTAGTGTCTCTGCGTGTCTTTGAGTGTGTGTATTTGTGTGTCTGCAGTTGTATTTATTAGTGTCTCTGTGTGTCTGCGAGTGTGTGTATTAGTGCCTCTCTGTGTCTGCGAGTGTGTGTATTAGTGTCTCTGTGTGTCAGCGAGTGTGTGTTAGTGTCTCTGTGAGTGTGTGTATTTGTGTGTCTGCGATTGTGTGTGTTAGTGTCACTGTGTGTCTGTGAGTGTGTGTGTTAGTGTCTGTGTGTCTGTGAGTGTGTTAGTGTCTCTGTGTGTCAGCGAAAGTGTGTTAGCGTCTCTGTGTGTCTTTGAGTGTGTGTATTTGTGTGTCTGCGATACTATTTATTAGTGTCTCTGTGTGTCTTTGAGTGTGTGTATTTGTGTGTCTGAGATTGTATTTATTAGTGTCTATGTGTGTCTGCGAGTGTGTGTATTAGTGCCTCTCTGTGTCTGCGAGTGTGTGTATTAGTGCCTCTGTGCGTCTGCGAGTGTGTGTTAGTGTCTCTGTGTGTCTGCGAGTGTGTGTATTTGTGAGTCTGCGATTGTGTTTATTATTGTCTCTGTGTGTCTGTGAGTGTGTGTATTAGTGTCTCTGTGTGTCAGCGAGTGTGTGTTAGTGTCTCTGTGAGTGTGTGTATTTGTGTGTCTGCGATTGTGTGTGTTAGTGTCACTGTGTGTCTGTGAGTGTGTGTGTTAGTGTCTGTGTGTCTGTGAGTGTGTTAGTGTCTCTGTGTGTCAGCGAGAGTGTGTTAGCGTCTCTGCGTGTCTTTGAGTGTGTGTATTTGTGTGTCTGCGATACTATTTATTAGTGTCTCTGTGTGTCTTTGAGTGTGTGTATTTGTGTGTCTGAGATTGTATTTATTAGTGTCTATGTGTGTCTGGGAGTGTGTGTATTAGTGACTCTCTGTGTCTGCGAGTGTGTGTGTTAGTGCCTCTGTGTGTCTGCGAGTGTGTGTTAGTGTCTCTGTGTGCCTGCGAGTGTATTCGTGTCTCTATGTATCAGCGAGAGTGCGTTAGTGTCTCTGTGTGTCTTTGAGTGTGTGTATTTGTGTGTCTGCGGTTGTATTTATTAGTGTCTCTGTGTGTCTGCGAGTGTGTGTATTAGTGCCTCTCTGTGTCTGCTAGTGTGTGTATTAGTGCCTCTGTGTGTCTGCGAGTGTGTGTTAGTGTCTCTGTGTGTCTGCGAGTGTGTGTATTTGTGAGTCTGCGATTGTGTGTATTAGTGTCTCTGTGTGTCTGTAAGTGTGTGTATTAGTGACTCTGTGTGTCTGCGAGTGTGTGTTAGTGTCTCTGTGAGTGTGTGTTGTGTGTCTGTGAGTGTGTGTGTTAGTGCCTGTGTGTCTGTGAGTGTGTGTTAGTGTCTCTGTGTGTCTGCGAGTGTGTGTAATAGTGTCTCTGTCTGTCTGTGAGTGTGTATGTTATTGTCTGTGTGTCTGTGAGTGTGTGTTAGTGTCTCTGTATGTCTGTGAGTGTGTGTATTTGTGTCTCTGTGTGTCTGCGAGTGTGTGTATTAGTGCCTCTGTGTGTCTGCGAGTGTGTGTGTTCATGTCACTGTGTGTCTGCGAGTGTGTCTATTAGTGTCTCTGTGTGTCTGTGTGTGTCTATTAGTGTCTCTGTGAGTGTGCCTATTAGTGTCTCTGTGGGTCTGCGAGTGTGTCTATTAGTGTCTCTGAGTGTCTGTTAGTGTGTGTATTAGTGTCTCTGTGTGTCTGTGAGTGTGTGTATTAGTGTCTCTGTGTGTCTGTGAGTGTGTGTTAGTGTCTCTGTGTGTCTGCGAGTGTGCGTTAGTGTCTCTGTGTGTCTGCGAGTGTGTGTATTAGTGTCTCTGTGTGTCTGAGAGTGTGTGTTAGTGTCTCTGTGTATCTGAGAGTCTGTCTATTAGTGTCTCTATGTGTCTGCGAGTCTGTCTATTCGTGTCTCTGTGTGTCTGCGAGTGTGTGTCTTCGAGACTCTGTGTGTCTGTGAGTGTGTATTAGTGTCTCTGTGTGTCTGCGAGTGTTTGTCTTCGAGACACTGTGTGTCTGTGAGTGTGTGTTAGTGTTTCTGTGTGTCTGCCAGTGTGTGTAATAGTGTCTCTGTCTGTCTGTGAGTGTGTATGTTATTGTCTGTGTGTCTGTGAGTGTGTGTTAGTGTCTCTGTATGTCTGTGAGTGTGTGTATTTGTGTCTCTGTGTGTCTGCGAGTGTGTGTATTAGTGCCTCTGTGTGTCTATTAGTGTCTCTGTGAGTGTGCCTATTAGTGTCTCTGTGTGTCTGCGAGTGTGTCTATTAGTGTCTCTGAGTGTCTGTTAGTGTGTGTATTAGTGTCTCTGTGTGTCTGTGAGTGTGTGTATTAGTGTCTCTGTGTGTCTGTGAGTGTGTGTTAGTGTCTCTGTGTGTCTGCGAGTGTGCGTTAGTGTCTCTGTGTGTCTGCGAGTGTGTGTATTAGTGTCTCTGTGTGTCTGAGAGTGTGTGCTAGTGTCTCTGTGTATCTGAGAGTCTGTCTATTAGTGTCTCTATGTGTCTGCGAGTCTGTCTATTCGTGTCTCTGTGTGTCTGCGAGTGTGTGTCTTCGAGACTCTGTGTGTCTGTGAGTGTGTATTAGTGTCTCTGTGTGTCTGCGAGTGTTTGTCTTCGAGACACTGTGTGTCTGTGAGTGTGTGTTAGTGTCTCTGTGTGTCTGCGAGTGTGTGTTAGTGTCTCTGTGTGTCTGTGTGTGTGTGTATTAGTGGCTCTGTGTGTCTGCGAGTGTATGTGTTTGTGTCTGTGTGTGAGTGGTTGCGATTGTGTGTGTTAGTGTCTCTGTGTGTCTGTGAGTGTGTGTGTTAGTGTCTGTGTGACTGTCAGTGTGTTAGTGTCTCTGTGTGTCTGCGAGTGTGTGTATTAGTGTCTCTGTGTGTCTGTGAGTGTGTGTGTTATTGTCAGTGTGTCTGAGAGTGTGTATTAGTGTCTCTGTGTGTCTGTGAGTGTGTGTATTAGTGTCTCTGTGTGTCTGCGAGTGTGTATTAGTGTCTCTGTGTGTCTGCGAGTGTGTGTATTAGTGTCTCTATGTGTCTGCGAGTGTGTGTGTTAGTGTCTCTGTGTGTCTGCGAATGTGTGTATTAATGTCTGCGTGTGTCTGTGAGTGTGTGTTAGTGTCTCTGTGTGTCTGTGAGTGTGTGTATTAGTGTCTCTGTGTGTCTGCGAGTGTGTGTATTTGTGAGTCTGCGATTGTGTGTATTAGTGTCTCTGTGTGTCTGTGAGTGTGTGTATTAGTGTCTCTGTGTGTCAGCGAGTGTGTGTTAGTGTCTCTGTGAGTGTGTGTAGTTGTGTGTCTGCGATTGTGTGTGTTAGTGTCACTGTGTGTCTGTGAGTGTGTGTGTTAGTGTCTGTGTGTCTGTGAGTGTGTTAGTGTCTCTGTGTGTCAGCGAGAGTGTGTTAGCGTCTCTGTGTGTCTTTGAGTGTGTGTATTTGTGTGTCTGAGATTGTATTTATTAGTGTCTATGTGTGTCTGGGAGTGTGTGTATTAGTGACTCTCTGTGTCTGCGAGTGTGTGTATTAGTGCCTCTGTGTGTCTGCGAGTGTGTGTTAGTGTCTCTGTGTGCCTGCGAGTGTATTCGTGTCTCTATGTATCAGCGAGAGTGCGTTAGTGTCTCTGTGTGTCTTTGAGTGTGTGTATTTGTGTGTCTGCGGTTGTATTTATTAGTGTCTCTGTGTGTCTGCGAGTGTGTGTATTAGTGCCTCTCTGTGTCTGCTAGTGTGTGTATTAGTGCCTCTGTGTGTCTGCGAGTGTGTGTTAGTGTCTCTGTGTGTCTGCGATTGTGTGTATTTGTGAGTCTGCGATTGTGTGTATTAGTGTCTCTGTGTGTCTGTAAGTGTGTGTATTAGTGACTCTGTGTGTCTGCGAGTGTGTGTTAGTGTCTCTGTGAGTGTGTGTTGTGTGTCTGTGAGTGTGTGTGTTAGTGCCTGTGTGTCTGTGAGTGTGTGTTAGTGTCTCTGTGTGTCTGCGAGTGTGTGTAATAGTGTCTCTGTCTGTCTGTGAGTGTGTATGTTAATGTCTGTGTGTCTGTGAGTGTGTGTTAGTGTCTCTGTATGTCTGTGAGTGTGTGTATTAGTGTCTCTGTGTGTCTGCGAGTGTGTGTATTAGTGCCTCTGTGTGTCTGTGTGTGTCTATTAGTGTCTCTGTGAGTGTGCCTATTAGTGTCTCTGTGTGTCTGCGAGTGTGTCTATTAGTGTCTCTGAGTGTCTGTTAGTGTGTGTATTAGTGTCTCTGTGTGTCTGTGAGTGTGTGTATTAGTGTCTCTGTGTGTCTGTGAGTGTGTGTTAGTGCCTCGGTGTGTCTGCGAGTGTGTGGATTAGTGTCTATGTCTGCAAGTGTGTGCATTTGTGCCTCTGTGTGTCTGCGAGTGTGTGTATTAGTGCCTCAGTGAGTCTGCGAGTGTGTGTTAGTGTCTCTGTGTGTCTGTGAGTGTGTGTATTAGTGTCGTTGTGTGTCTACGAGTGTGTGTTAGTGCCTCGGTATGTCTGCGAGTGGGTGTATTAGTGTCTATGTGTGTCTGCGAGTGTGTGTATTTGTGCCTCTGTGTGTCTGCGAGTGTGTGTATTAGTGCCTCTGTGTGTCTGCGAATGTGTTAGTGTATGTGTGTTTCTGTGAGAGTGTATATTTGTGCGTCTGCGATTGTGTGTATTAGTGCCTCTGTGTGTCTGCGATTGTGTGTATTAGTGTCTCTGTGTATCTGTGAGAGTGTGTATTAGTGTCTCTGTGTGTCTGCGAGAGTGTGTATTTGTGCGTCTGCGAGTGTGGGCATTAGTATTTCTGTGTGTCTGTGTGTGTCTGTTAGTGCCTCTGTGTGTCTGCCAGAGTGTGTATTAGTGTCTGTGAGTGTGTGTAAGTGTGTGTGTTAGTGTCTCTGTGTGTCTGCGATTGTGTGTATTAGTGTCTGTGAGTGTGTGTAAGTGTGTGTATTAGTGTCTCTGTGTGTCTGCGAGTGTGTGTATTAGTGTCTTTGTGTGTCTGCGAGTGTGTGTATTAGTATCTGTGAGTGTGTGTAATTGTGTGTGTTAGTGTCTCTGTGTTCTGCGAGTGTGTGTATTAGTGTCTGCGAGTGTGTGTTAGTGCCTCGGTATGTCTGCGAGAGTGTGTATTAGTGTCTCTGCGAGAGTGTGCATTTGTGCGTCTGCGAGTGTGGGTATTAGTATTTCCGTGTGTCTATGTGTGTGTGTTAGTGCCTCTGTGTGTCTGTGAGTGTGTGTATTTGTGTGTCTGCGAATGTGTGTATTAGTGCCTCTGTGTGTATGCGATTGTGTGTATTAGTGTCTCTGTGTATCTGCGAGAGTGTGTATTAGTGTCTCTGTGTGTCTGCGAGAGTGTGTATTAGTGTCTGTGAGTGTGTGTAAGTGTGTGTGTTAGTGTCTCTGTGTGTCTGCGAGTGTGTGTATTAGTGTCTGTGAGTGTGTGTAAGTTTGTGTGTTAGTGTCTCTGTGTGTCTGCGGGTGTGTGTATTAGTGTCTCTGTGTGTCTGCGAGTGTGTGAATTAGTGTCTGTGAGTTTGTGTCAGTGTGTGTATGTGTGCCTCTGTGCGTCTGTGAGTTTGTATATTAATGTCTGTGAGTGAATGTAAGTGTGTGTATTTGTGTCTCTGTGTGTCTGCGAGTGTGTGTATTAGTGTCTCTGTGTGTCTGCGAGTGTTTGTATTCGTGCCTCTGTGTGTCTGCGGGTGTGTGTATTGGTGTCTCTGTGTGTCTGCGAGTGTGTGTATTAGTGTCTCTGTGTGTCTGCGAGTGTGTGTATTCGTGTCTCTGTGTGTCTGCGAGTGTGTGTATTTGTGCCTCTGTGTGCCTGCGAGTGTGTTAGTGTCTCTGTGTGTCTGCGAGAGTGTGTATTTGTGCGTCTGCTAGTGTGTGTATTAGTGCATGTGTGTGTGCGAGTGTGTTAGTGTCTCTGTGTGTCTGTGAATGTGTTAGTGCCTCTGTGTGTCTGCGAGAGTGTGTTAGTGTATATGTGTGTCTGTGAGTGTGTTAGTGCCTCTGTGTGTCTGCGAGAGTGTGTTAGTGTATCTGTGTGTCTGTGAGTGTGTTAGTGTCTCTTTGTGTCTGCCAGATTGTGTATTTGTGCGTCTGATAGTGCGTGTATTCGTGCCTCTGTGTGTGTGCGAGTGTGTTAGTGTCTCTGTGTGCCTGAGCGTGTGTGTATTTGTGTGTCTGCGATTGTGTGTATTAGTGCCTCTGTGTGTCTGCAAATGTGTTAGTGTCGCTGTGTGTCTGCGAGAGTGTGTATTTGTGCATCTGCGAGTGTGTGTATTAGTGCCTCTGTGTGTCTGCCAATGTGTTAGTCTCTCTGTGTGTCTGCGAGAGTGTGTATTTGTGCGTCTGCGAGTGTGTGTATTAGTGCCTCGGTGTGTCTGCTAGTGTATTAGTGTCTCTGTGTGTCAGCGAGAGTGTGTTAGTGTCTCTGTGTGTCTTTGAGTGTGTGTATTTGTGTGTCTGCGATTAGAATCATAGAATCATAGAAGTTTACAGCTTGGAAACAGGCCCTTCGGCCCAACCAGTCCATGCCGCCCAGTTTTTACCATTAAGCCAGTCCCAGTTGCCCGCACTTGGCCCATAACCCTCTATACCCATCTTACCCATGTAACTATCTAAATGATTTTTAAAAGACACAATTGTACCCGCCTCTACTACTACCTCTGGCAGCCCATTCCAGACACTCACTACCCTCTGAGTGAAGAAATTGCCCGTCTGGGCCCTTCTGAATCTCTCCCCTCTCACCTTAAACCTATGCCCTCTAGTTTTAGACTCCCCTACCTTTGGGAAAAGATGTTGACTATCTACCTTATCTATGCCCCTCATTATTTTATAGACCTCTATAAGATCACCCCTAAGCCTCCTACGCTCCAGGGAAAAAAGTCCCAGTCTATCCAGCCTCTCCTTATAACTCAAACCATCAAGTCCCGGCAACATCCTAGTAAATCTTTTCTGCACTCTTTCTAGTTTAATAATATCCTTTCTATAATAGGGTGATCAGAACTGCACACAGTATTCCAAGTGTGGCCGTACCAATGTCTTGTACAACTTCAACAAGACGTCCTAACTCCTGTATTCAATGTTCTGACCAATGAAACCAAGCATGCCGAATGCCTTCTTCACCACCCTGTCCACCTGCGACTCCACCTTCAAGGAGCTATGAACCTGTACTCCTAGATCTCTTTGTTCTATAACTCTCCCCAACGCCATACCATTAACTGAGTAGGTCCTGGCCTGATTCGATCTGCCAAAATGTATCACCTCACATTTATCTAAATTAAACTCCATCTGCCATTCGTCGGCCCACTGGCCTAACTGATCAAGATCCCGTTGCAATCCTAGATAACCTTCTTCACTATCCACTGTGCCACCAATCTTGGTGTCATCTGCAAACTTACTAACCATGCCTCCTAAATTCTCATCCAAATCATTAATATCAATCACAAATAACAGTGGACCCAGCACCGATCCCTGAGGCACACCACTGGTCACAGGCCTCCAGTTTGAAAAACAACCCTCTACAACCACCCTCTGCCTTCTGTCGTCCAGCCAATTTTGAATCCAATTGGCAACCTCACCCTGGATCCCGTGAGCTTTCACCTTCTGCAACAACCTACCATGCGGTGCATTGTCAAAGGCTTTGCTAAAGTCCATGTAGACAACGTCTACTGCACTGCCCTCATCTACCTTCTTGGTCACCCGCTCAAAAAACTCAATCAAATTTGTGAGACATGATTTTCCACGCACAAAGCCATGCTGACTGCCCCGAATCAGTCCTTGCCTCTCTAAATGCTTGTAGACCCTGTCTCTCAGAATACCTTCTAGCAACTTACCTACTACAGACGTCAGGCTCACCGGTCTGTAGTTCCCAGGCTTTTCCCTGCTGCCCTTCTTAAACAAGGACACAACATTCGCCACTCTCCAATCTTCAGGCACCTCACCTGTGGCTGCCGATGATTCAAATATCTCGGTTAGGGGACCCGCAATTTCCTCCCTAGCCTCCCACAACATCCTGGGATACATTTCATCAGGTCCCGGGGATTTATCTACCTTGATGCGCTTTAAGACTTCCAGCACCTCCTCCTCTGTAATATGCACACTTCTCAAGACATCACTATTTATTTCCCTTAGTTTCCTAACATCCATGCCTTTCTCCACCGTGAATACCGATGAGAAATATTCATTCAGGATCTCACCCAACTCTTGTGGCTCTGCACATAGATGTCCTTGTTGATCCTTAAGAGGCCCTACTCTGTCCCTAGTTACTCTTTTCCCCTTTATGTATCTGTAGAATCTCTTTGGATTCTCCCTTGCATTATTTGCCAAAGCAATTTCATGTCCCCTTTTTGCCCTCCTGATTTCCCTCTTAACTCTATTTCGACAATCTCTATACTCTTCAAGGGATCCACTTGATCCCAGTTGCTTTTGTACGTCATATACCTCCTTCTTCTTTTTGACTAGAGACTAAATACCTTGAGTCATTGTATTTATTAGTGTCTCTGTGTGTCTGCGAGTGTGTGTATTAGTGCCTCTGTGTGCCTGTGAGTGTGTTAGTGTCTCTGTGTGTCAGCGAGAGTGTGTTAGTGTCTCTGTGTGTCTTTGAGTGTGTGTATTAGTGTGTCTGCGATACTATTTATTAGTGTCTCTGTGTGTCTTTGAGTGTGTGTATTTGTGTGTCTGCGATTGTATTTATTAGTGTCTATGTGTGTCTGGGAGTGTGTGTATTAGTGCCTCTGTGTGTCTGCGAGTGTGTGTATTAGTGCCTCTGTGTGTCTGCGAGTGTGTGTTAGTGTCTCTGTGTGCCTGCGAGTGTATTCGTGTCTCTATGTATCAGCGAGAGTGCGTTAGTGTCTCTGCGTGTCTTTGAGTGTGTGTATTTGTGTGTCTGCGGTTGTATTTATTAGTGTCTCTGTGTGTCTGCGAGTGTGTGTATCAGTGCCTCTCTGTGTCTGCGAGTGTGTGTATTAGTGCCTCTGTGTGTCTGTGAGTGTGTGTATTTGTGAGTCTGCGATTGTGTGTATTAGTGTCTCTGTGTGTCTGTGAATGTGTGTATTAGTGTCTCTGTGTGTCAGCGAGTGTGTGTTAGTGTCTCTGTGAGTGTGTCTATTTGTGTGTCTGCGATTGTGTGTGTTAGTGTCACTGTGTGTCTGTGAGTGTGTGTGTTAGTGTCTGTGTGTCTGTGAGTGTGTTAGTGTCTCTGTGTGTCAGCGAAAGTGTGTTAGCGTCTCTGTGTGTCTTTGAGTGTGTGTATTTGTGTGTCTGCGATACTATTTATTAGTGTCTCTGTGTGTCTTTGAGTGTGTGTATTTGTGTGTCTGAGATTGTATTTATTAGTGTCTATGTGTGTCTGCGAGTGTGTGTATTAGTGCCTCTCTGTGTCTGCGAGTGTGTGTATTAGTGCCTCTGTGCGTCTGCGAGTGTGTGTTAGTGTCTCTGTGTGTCTGCGAGTGTGTGTATTTGTGAGTCTGCGATTGTGTGTATTAGTGTCTCTGTGTGTCTGTGAGTGTGTGTATTAGTGTCTCTGTGTGTCAGCGAGTGTGTGTTAGTGTCTCTGTGAGTGTGTGTATTTGTGTGTCTGCGATTGTGTGTGTTAGTGTCACTGTGTGTCTGTGAGTGTGTGTGTTAGTGTCTGTGTGTCTGTGAGTGTGTTAGTGTCTCTGTGTGTCAGCGAGAGTGTGTTAGCGTCTCTGTGTGTCTTTGAGTGTGTGTATTTGTGTGTCTGAGATTGTATTTATTAGTGTCTATGTGTGTCTGGGAGTGTGTGTATTAGTGACTCTCTGTGTCTGCGAGTGTGTGTATTAGTGCCTCTGTGTGTCTGCGAGTGTGTGTTAGTGCCTCTGTGTGCCTGCGAGTGTATTCGTTTCTCTATGTATCAGCGAGAGTGCGTTAGTGTCTCTGTGTGTCTTTGAGTGTGTGTATTTGTGTGTCTGCGGTTGTATTTATTAGTGTCTCTGTGTGTCTGCGAGTGTGTGTATTAGTGCCTCTCTGTGTCTGCTAGTGTGTGTATTAGTGCCTCTGTGTGTCTGCGAGTGTGTGTTAGTGTCTCTGTGTGTCTGCGAGTGTGTGTATTTGTGAGTCTGCGATTGTGTGTATTAGTGTCTCTGTGTGTCTGTAAGTGTCTGTATTAGTGACTCTGTGTGTCTGCGAGTGTGTGTTAGTGTCTCTGTGAGTGTGTGTTGTGTGTCTGTGAGTGTGTGTGTTAGTGCCTGTGTGTCTGTGAGTGTGTGTTAGTGTCTCTGTGTGTCTGCGAGTGTGTGTAATAGTGTATCTGTCTGTCTGTGAGTGTGTATGTTATTGTCTGTGTGTCTGTGAGTGTGTGTTAGTGTCTCTGTATGTCTGTGAGTGTGTGTATTAGTGTCTCTGTGTGTCTGCGAGTGTGTGTATTAGTGCCTCTGTGTGTCTGCGAGTGTGTGTGTTCATGTCACTGTGTGTCTGCGAGTGTGTCTATTAGTGTCTCTGTGTGTCTGTGTGTGTCTATTAGTGTCTCTGTGAGTGTGCCTATTAGTGTCTCTGTGTGTCTGCGAGTGTGTCTATTAGTGTCTCTGAGTGTCTGTTAGTGTGTGTATTAGTGTCTCTGTGTGTCTGTGAGTGTGTGTATTAGTGTCTCTGTGTGTCTGTGAGTGTGTGTTAGTGCCTCGGTGTGTCTGCGAGTGTGTGTATTAGTGTCTATGTCTGCGAGTGTGTGCATTTGTGCCTCTGTGTGTCTGCGAGTGTGTGTTAGTGTCTCTGTGTGTCTGTGAGTGTGTGTATTAGTGTCGTTGTGTGTCTACGAGTGTGTGTTAGTGCCTCGGTATGTCTGCCAGTGCGTGTATTAGTGTCTATGTGTGTCTGCGAGTGTGTGTATTTGTGCCTCTGTGTGTCTGCGAGTGTGTGTATTAGTGCCTCTGTGTGTCTGCGAATGTGTTAGTGTATGTGTGTGTCTGTGAGAGTGTATATTTGTGCGTCTGCGATTGTGTGTATTAGTGCCTCTGTGTGTCTGCGATTGTGTGTATTAGTGTCTCTGTGTATCTGTGAGAGTGTGTATTAGTGTCTCTGTGTGTCTGCGAGAGTGTGTATTTGTGCGTCTGCGAGTGTGGGCATTAGTATTTCTGTGTGTCTGTGTGTGTCTGTTAGTGCCTCTGTGTGTCTGTGAGTGTGTGTATTTGTGTGTCTGCGATTGTGTGTTTTAGTGCCTCTGTGTGTCTGCGATTGTGTGTATTAGTGTCTCTGTGTATCTGCGAGAGTGTGTATCAGTGTCTCTGTGTGTCTGCCAGAGTGTGTATTAGTGTCTGTGAGTGTGTGTAAGTGTGTGTGTTAGTGTCTCTGTGTGTCTGCGATTGTGTGTATTAGTGTCTGTGAGTGTGTGTAAGTGTGTGTATTAGTGTCTCTGTGTGTCTGCGAGTGTGTGTATTAGTGTCTTTGTGTGTCTGCGAGTGTGTGTATTACTATCTGTGAGTGTGTGTAAGTGTGTGTGTTAGTGTCTCTGTGTTCTGCGAGTGTGTGTATTAGTGTCTGCGAGTGTGTGTTAGTGCCTCGGTATGTCTGCGAGTGTGTGTATTAGTGTCTATGTGTGTCTGCGAGTGTGTGTATTTGTGCCTCTTTGTGTCTGCGAGTGTGTGTATTAGTGCCTCTGTGTGTCTGCGAATGTGTTAGTGTCTGTGTGTGTCTGTGAGAGTGTATATTTGTGCGTCTGCGATTGTGTGTATTAGTGCCTCTGTGTGTCTGCGATTGTGTGTATTAGTGTCTCTGTGTATCTGTGAGAGTGTGTATTAGTGTCTCTGTGTGTCTGCGAGAGTGTGTATTTGTGCGTCTGCGAGTGTGGGCATTAGTATTTCTGTGTGTCTGTGTGTGTCTGTTAGTGCCTCTGTGTGTCTGTGAGTGTGTGTATTTGTGTGTCTGCGATTGTGTGTATTAGTGCCTCTGTGTGTCTGCGATTGTGTGTATTAGTGTCTCTGTGTATCTGCGAGAGTGTGTATTAGTGTCTCTGTGTGTCTGCGAGAGTGTGTATAAGTGTCTGTGAGTGTGTGTAAGTGTGTGTGTTGGTGTCTCTGTGTGTCTGCGATTGTGTGTATTAGTGTCTGTGAGTGTGTGTAAGTGTGTGTATTAGTGTATCTGTGTGTCTGCGAGTGTGTGTATTAGTGTCTTTGTGTGTCTGCGAGTGTGTGTATTAGTATCTGTGAGTGTGTGTTAGTGTCTCTGTGTTCTGCGAGTGTGTGTATTAGTGTCTGTGAGCGTGTGTAAGCGTGTGTATTTGTGTTTCTGTGTGTCTGTGAGTGTGTGTATTAGTGTCTGTGAGTGTATGTAAGTGTATGTATTTGTGTCTCTGTGTGTCTGCGAGTGTGTGTATTAGTGTCTCTGTGTGTCTGCGAGTGTTTGTATTCGTGCCTCTGTCTGTCTGCGGGTGCGTGTATTGGTGTCTCTGTGTGTCTGCGAGAGTGTGTATTAGTGTCTCTGTGTCTCTGCGAGAGTGTGCATTTGTGCGTCTGCGTGTGTGGGTATTAGTATTTCCGTGTGTCTATGTGTGTGTGTTAGTGCCTGTTTGTCTGTGAGTGTGTGTATTTGTGTGTCTGCGATTGTGTGTATTAGTGCCTCTGTGTGTATGCGATTGTGTGTATTAGTGTCTCTGTGTATCTGCGAGAGTGTGTATTAGTGTCTCTGTGTGTCTGCGTGAGTGTGTATTAGTGTCTGTGAGTGTGTGTAAGTGTGTGTGTTAGTGTCTCTGTGTGTCTGCGAGTGTGTGTATTAGTGTCTGTGAGTGTGTTTAAGTTTGTGTGTTAGTGTCTCTGTGTGTCTGCGGGTGTGTGTATTAGTGTCTCTGTGTGTCTGCGAGTGTGTGAATTAGTGTCTGTGAGTGTGTGTAAGTGTGTGTATGTGTGCCTCTGTGCGTCTGTGAGTTTGTATATTAATGTCTGTGAGTGAATGTAAGTGTGTGTATTTGTGTCTCTGTGTGTCTGCGAGTGTGTGTATTAGTGTCTCTGTGTGTCTGCGAGTGTTTGTATTCGTGCCTCTGTGTGTCTGCGGGTGTGTGTATTGGTGTCTCTGTGTGTCTGCGAGTGTGTGTATTAGTGTCTCTGTGTGTCTGCGAGTGTGTGTATTCGTGTCTCTGTGTGTCTGCGAGTGTGTGTATTTGTGCCTCTGTGTGCCTGCGAGTGTGTTAGTGTCTCTGTGTGTCTGCGAGAGTGTTTTAGTGTATGTGTGTGTCTGTGAGTGTGTTAGTGTCTCTGTGTGTCTGCGAGAGTGTGTATTTGTGCGTCTGCTAGTGTGTGTATTAGTGCATGTGTGTGTGCGAGTGTGTTAGTGTCTCTGTGTGTCTGTGAATGTGTTAGTGCCTCTGTGTGTCTGCGAGAGTGTGTTAGTGTATCTGTGTGTCTGTGAGTGTGTTAGTGCCTCTGTGTGTCTGCGAGAGTGTGTTAGTGTATCTGTGTGTCTGTGAGTGCGTTAGTGTCTCTTTGTGTCTGCCAGATTGTGTATTTGTGCGTCTGATAGTGTGTGTATTCGTGCCTCTGTGTGTGTGCGAGTGTGTTAGTGTCTCTGTGTGCCTGAGCGTGTGTGTATTTGTGTGTCTGCGATTGTGTGTATTAGTGTCTCTGTGTGTCTGCAAATGTGTTAGTGTCGCTGTGTGTCTGCGAGAGTGTGTATTTGTGCATCTGCGAGTGTGTGTATTAGTGCCTCTGTGTGTCTGCCAATGTGTTAGTCTCTCTGTGTGTCTGCGAGAGTGTGTATTTGTGCGTCTGCGAGTGTGTGTATTAGTGCCTCGGTGTGTCTGCTAGTGTATTAGTGTCTCTGTGTGTCAGCGAGAGTGTGTTAGTGTCTCTGTGTGTCTTTGAGTGTGTGTATTTGTGTGTCTGCGATTAGAATCATAGAATCATAGAAGTTTACAGCTTGGAAACAGGCCCTTCGGCCCAACCAGTCCATGCCGCCCAGTTTTTACCATTAAGCCAGTCCCAGTTGCCCGCACTTGGCCCATAACCCTCTATACCCATCTTACCCATGTAACTATCTAAATGATTTTTAAAAGACACAATTGTACCCGCCTCTACTACTACCTCTGGCAGCCCATTCCAGACACTCACTACCCTCTGAGTGAAGAAATTGCCCGTCTGGGCCCTTCTGAATCGCTCCCCTCTCACCTTAAACCTATGCCCTCTAGTTTTAGACTCCCATACCTTTGGGAAAAGATGTTGACTATCTACCTTATCTATGCCCCTCATTATTTTATAGACCTCTATAAGATCACCCCTAAGCCTCCTACGCTCCAGGGAAAAAAGTCCCAGTCTATCCAGCCTCTCCTTATAACTCAAACCATCAAGTCCCGGCAACATCCTAGTAAATCTTTTCTGCACTCTTTCTAGTTTAATAATATCCTTTCTATAATAGGGTGATCAGAACTGCACACAGTATTCCAAGTGTGGCCGTACCAATGTCTTGTACAACTTCAACAAGACGTCCTAACTCCTGTATTCAATGTTCTGACCAATGAAACCAAGCATGCCGAATGCCTTCTTCACCACCCTGTCCACCTGCGACTCCACCTTCAAGGAGCTATGAACCTGTACTCCTAGATCTCTTTGTTCTATAACTCTCCCCAACGCCATACCATTAACTGAGTAGGTCCTGGCCTGATTCGATCTGCCAAAATGCATCACCTCACATTTATCTAAATTAAACTCCATCTGCCATTCGTCGGCCCACTGGCCTAATTGATCAAGATCCCGTTGCAATCCTAGATAACCTTCTTCACTATCCACTGTGCCACCAATCTTGGTGTCATCTGCAAACTTACTAACCATGCCTCCTAAATTCTCATCCAAATCATTAATATCAATCACAAATAACAGTGGACCCAGCACCGATCCCTGAGGCACACCACTGGTCACAGGCCTCCAGTTTGAAAAACAACCCTCTACAACCACCCTCTGCCTTCTGTCGTCCAGCCAATTTTGAATCCAATTGGCAACCTCACCCTGGATCCCGTGAGCTTTCACCTTCTGCAACAACCTACCATGCGGTGCCTTGTCAAAGGCTTTGCCAAAGTCCATGTAGACAACGTCTACTGCACTGCCCTCATCTACCTTCTTGGTCACCCGCTCAAAAAACTCAATCAAATTTGTGAGACATGATTTTCCACGCACAAAGCCATGCTGACTGCCCCGAATCAGTCCTTGCCTCTCTAAATGCTTGTAGATCCTGTCTCTCAGAATACCTTCTAGCAACTTACCTACTACAGACGTCAGGCTCACCGGTCTGTAGTTCCCAGGCTTTTCCCTGCTGCCCTTCTTAAACAAGGACACAACATTCGCCACTCTCCAATCTTCAGGCACCTCACCTGTGGCTGCCGATGATTCAAATATCTCGGTTAGGGGACCCGCAATTTCCTCCCTAGCCTCCCACAACATCCTGGGATACATTTCATCAGGTCCCGGGGATTTATCTACCTTGATGCGCTTTAAGACTTCCAGCACCTCCTCCTCTGTAATATGCACACTTCTCAAGACATCACTATTTATTTCCCTTAGTTTCCTAACATCCATGCCTTTCTCCACCGTGAATACCGATGAGAAATATTCATTCAGGATCTCACCCAACTCTTGTGGCTCTGCACATAGATGTCCTTGTTGATCCTTAAGAGGCCCTACTCTGTCCCTAGTTACTCTTTTCCCCTTTATGTATCTGTAGAATCTCTTTGGATTCTCCCTTGCATTATTTGCCAAAGCAATTTCATGTCCCCTTTTTGCCCTCCTGATTTCCCTCTTAACTCTATTTCGACAATCTCTATACTCTTCAAGGGATCCACTTGATCCCAGTTGCTTTTGTACGTCATATACCTCCTTCTTCTTTTTGACTAGAGACTAAATACCTTGAGTCATTGTATTTATTAGTGTCTCTGTGTGTCTGCGAGTGTGTGTATTAGTGCCTCTGTGTGCCTGTGAGTGTGTTAGTGTCTCTGTGTGTCAGCGAGAGTGTGTTAGTGTCTCTGTGTGTCTTTGAGTGTGTGTATTAGTGTGTCTGCGATACTATTTATTAGTGTCTCTGTGTGTCTTTGAGTGTGTGTATTTGTGTGTCTGCGATTGTATTTATTAGTGTCTATGTGTGTCTGGGAGTGTGTGTATTAGTGCCTCTGTGTGTCTGCGAGTGTGTGTATTAGTGCCTCTGTGTGTCTGCGAGTGTGTGTTAGTGTCTCTGTGTGCCTGCGAGTGTATTCGTGTCTCTATGTATCAGCGAGAGTGAGTTAGTGTCTCTGCGTGTCTTTGAGTGTGTGTATTTGTGTGTCTGCGGTTGTATTTATTAGTGTCTCTGTGTGTCTGCGAGTGTGTGTATTAGTGCCTCTCTGTGTCTGCGAGTGTGTGTATTAGTGCCTCTGTGTGTCTGTGAGTGTGTGTATTTGTGAGTCTGCGATTGTGTGTATTAGTGTCTCTGTGTGTCTGTGAATGTGTGTATTAGTGTCTCTGTGTGTCAGCGAGTGTGTGTTAGTGTCTCTGTGAGTGTGTGTATTTGTGTGTCTGCGATTGTGTGTGTTAGTGTCACTGTGTGTCTGTGAGTGTGTGTGTTAATGTCTGTGTGTCTGTGAGTGTGTTAGTGTCTCTGTGTGTCAGCGAAAGTGTGTTAGCGTCTCTGTGTGTCTTTGAGTGTGTGTATTTGTGTGTCTGCGATACTATTTATTAGTGTCTCTGTGTGTCTTTGAGTGTGTGTATTTGTGTGTCTGAGATTGTATTTATTAGTGTCTATGTGTGTCTGCGAGTGTGTGTATTAGTGCCTCTCTGTGTCTGCGAGTGTGTGTATTAGTGCCTCTGTGCGTCTGCGAGTGTGTGTTAGTGTCTCTGTGTGTCTGCGAGTGTGTGTATTTGTGAGTCTGCGATTGTGTTTATTAGTGTCTCTGTGTGTCTGTGAGTGTGTGTATTAGTGTCTCTGTGTGTCAGCGAGTGTGTGTTAGTGTCTCTGTGAGTGTGTGTATTTGTGTGTCTGCGATTGTGTGTGTTAGTGTCACTGTGTGTCTGTGAGTGTGTGTGTTAGTGTCTGTGTGTCTGTGAGTGTGTTAGTGTCTCTGTGTGTAAGCGAGAGTGTGTTAGCGTCTCTGTGTGTCTTTGAGTGTGTGTATTTGTGTGTCTGCGATACTATTTATTAGTGTCTCTGTGTGTCTTTGAGTGTGTGTATTTGTGTGTCTGAGATTGTATTTCTTAGTGTCTATGTGTGTCTGGGATTGTGTGTATTAGTGACTCTCTGTGTCTGCGAGTGTGTGTATTAGTGCCTCTGTGTGTCTGCGAGTGTGTGTTAGTGTCTCTGTGTGCCTGCGAGTGTATTCGTGTCTCTATGTATCAGCGAGAGTGCGTTAGTGTCTCTGTGTGTCTTTGAGTGTGTGTATTTGTGTGTCTGCGGTTGTATTTATTAGTGTCTCTGTGTGTCTGCGAGTGTGTGTATTAGTGCCTCTCTGTGTCTGCTAGTGTATGTATTAGTGCCTCTGTGTGTCTGCGAGTGTGTGTTAGTGTCTCTGTGTGTCTGCGAGTGTGTGTATTTGTGAGTCTGCGATTGTGTGTATTAGTGTCTCTGTGTGTCTGTAAGTGTGTGTATTAGTGACTCTGTGTGTCTGCGAGTGTGTGTTAGTGTCTCTGTGAGTGTGTGTTGTGTGTCTGTGAGTGTGTGTGTTAGTGCCTGTGTGTCTGTGAGTGTGTGTTAGTGTCTCTGTGTGTCTGCGAGTGTGTGTAATAGTGTCTCTGTCTGTCTGTGAGTGTGTATGTTATTGTCTGTGTGTCTGTGAGTGTGTGTTAGTGTCTCTGTATGTCTGTGAGTGTGTGTATTAGTGTCTCTGTGTATCTGCGAGTGTGTGTATTAGTGCCTCTGTGTGTCTGCGAGTGTGTGTGTTCATGTCACTGTGTGTCTGCGAGTGTGTCTATTAGTGTCTCTGTGTGTCTGTGTGTGTCTATTAGTGTCTCTGTGAGTGTGCCTATTAGTGTCTCTGTGTGTCTGCGAGTGTGTCTATTAGTGTCTCTGAGTGTCTGTTAGTGTGTGTATTAGTGTCTCTGTGTGTCTGTGAGTGTGTGTATTAGTGTCTCTGTGTGTCTGTGAGTGTGTGTTAGTGTCTCTGTGTGTCTGCGAGTGTGCGTTAGTGTCTCTGTGTGTCTGCGAGTGTGTGTATTAGTGTCTCTGTGTGTCGGAGAGTGTGTGTTAGTGTCTCTGTGTATCTGAGAGTCTGTCTATTAGTGTCTCTATGTGTCTGCGAGTCTGTCTATTCGTGTCTCTGTGTGTCTGCGAGTGTGTGTCTTCGAGACTCTGTGTGTCTGTGAGTGTGTATTAGTGTCTCTGTGTGTCTGCGAGTGTTTGTCTTCGAGACACTGTGTGTCTGTGAGTGTGTGTTAGTGTCTCTGTGTGTCTGCGAGTGTGTGTTAGTGTCTCTGTGTGTCTGTGTGTGTGTGTATTAGTGGCTCTGTGTGTCTGCGAGTGTATGTGTTTGTGTCTGTGTGTGAGTGGTTGCGATTGTGTGTGTTAGTGTCTCTGTGTGTCTGTGAGTGTGTGTGTTAGTGTCTGTGTGACTGTAAGTGTGTTAGTGTCTCTGTGTGTCTGCGAGTGTGTGTATTAGTGTCTCTGTGTGTCTGTGAGTGTGTGTGTTATTGTCAGTGTGTCTGTGAGTGTGTATTAGTGTCTCTGTGTGTCTGTGAGTGTGTGTATTAGTGTCTCTGTGTGTCTGCGAGTGTGTATTAGTGTCTCTGTGTGTCTGCGAGTGTGTGTATTAGTGTCTCTATGTGTCTGCGAGTGTGTGTGTTAGTGTCTCTGTGTGTCTGCGAATGTGTGTATTAATGTCTGCGTATGTCTGTGAGTGTGTGTTAGTGTCTCTGTGTGTCTGTGAGTGTGTGTATTAGTGTCTCTGTGTGTCTGCGAGTGTGTGTATTAGTGTCTCTGTGTGTCTGCGAGTGTGTCTATTAGTGTCTCGGCGTGTCTGTGAATGTGTCTATTAGTGTCTCTGTGTGTCTGCGAGTGTGTCTATTAGTGTCTCTGTGTGTCTGTTCGTGTGTGTATTAGTGTCTCTGTGTGTCTGGGAGTGTGTGTATTAGTGTCTCTGTGTGTCTGTGAGTGTGTGTTAGTGTCTCTGTGTATCTGCGAGCGTGTCTATTAGTGTCTCTGTGTGTCTGCGAGTGTGTGTATTATTGTCTCTGTGTGTCTGCGAGTGTGTGTCTTCGAGACTCTGTGTATCTGCGAGTGTGTCTATTAGTTTCACTGTGTGTCTGCGAGTGTGTGTCTTCGAGACTCTGTGTGTCTGCGAGTGTGCGTTAGTGTCTCTGTGTGTCTGCGAGTGTGTGTATTAGTGTCTCTGTGTGTCTGTGAGTGTGTATTAGTGTCTCTGTGTGTCTGCGAATGTTTGTCTTCGAGACTTTGTGTGTCTGTGAGTGTGTGTTATTGTCTCGGTGTGTCTGCGAGTGCGTTTTAGTGTCTCTGGGTGTCTGTGTGTGTGTGTATTAGTGGCTCTGTGGCTGAGAGTGTGTGTGTTAGTGTCTGAGTGTCTGTGTGTGTGTGTCTTCGAGAATCTGTGTGTCTGTGAGTGTGTGTTAGTGTTTCTGTGTGACTGCGAGTGTGTGTATTAGTGTCTCTGTGTGTCTGCGAGTGTGTGTTAGTGTCTCTGTGACTCTGCGACGGTGTCTATTAGTGTCTCTGTGTGTCTGCGAGTGTGTCTTTTAGTGTCTCATTGTGTCTCCGAGTGTGTGTATTAGTGTCTCTGTGTGTCTGCGAATGTGTGTCTTCGAGACTCTGTGTGTCTGTGAGTGTGTATTAGTGTCTCTGTGTGCCTGCGAGTGTGTGTATTAGTGCCTCTGTGTGGCTACCGAGTGTGTCTATTAGTGTGTCTGTGTGTCCGTGAGTGTGTGTATTAGTGCTTCTGTGTGTCTGCGAGTGTGTGTGTGTTAGTGTCTGTGTGTCTGCGAGTGTGTGTATTAGTGTCTCTGTGTGTCTGTGAGTGTGTGTATTAGTGTCTCTGTGTGTCTGTGAGTGTGTTTTAGTGTCTCTGTGTGTGAGAGTGTGTGTATTAGTGTCTCTGTGTGTCTGTGAGTGTGTATTAGCGTCTCTGTGTGTCTGCGAGTGTATGTATTAGTGTATCTGTGTGTCTGCCAGTGTGTGTTAGTGTCACTGTGTGTGAGAGTGTGTGTAATAGTGTCTCTGTGTGTCTGTAAGTGTGTGTATTAGTGTCTCTATGTATCTGTGAGTGTGTGTATTTGTGCCTTTGTGTGTCTGTGAGTGTGTGTCTTCGAGACTCTGTGTGTCTGTGAGTGTGTGTATTAGTGCCTCTGTGTGGCTGCGAGTGTGTGTATTAGTGCCGCTGTGTGTTTGCGAGTGTGTGTATTAGTGTCTCTGTGTGTTTGCGAGTGTGTGTGTGTTAGTGTCTGTGTGTCTGCGAGTTTGTGTATTGGTGTCTCTGTGTGTGAGAGTGTGGGTAATAGTGTCTCTGTGTGTCTGTGAGTGTATGTATTAGAGTCTTTGTGTGTCTGTGAGTGTGTGTCTGTGTGTCTGTGAGTGTGTGTATTAGTGTCTCTATGTGTCTGTGAGTGTGTGTATTAGTGTTTCTGTGTGTCTGTGAGTGTGTGTGTTAATGACTGTGTGTCTGAGAGTGTGCGTGTTAGTGTATGTGTGTCTGCGAATGTGTGTGTTAGTGTCTCTGTGTGTCTGTGTGTGTATTAGTGTCTCTGTGTGTCTGTCATTGTGTGTATTAGTGTGTCTGTGCGTGACAGTGTGTGTAATAGTGTCTGTGTGTCTGTGACTGTGTGTATTAGTGTCTATGTGTGTCTGAGTGTGTTTGTATTCGTGTCGCTGTGTGTCTGTGAGTGTGTGTATTAGTGTGTCTGCGAGTGTGTGCTAGTGTCTCTGTGTGTCTATAAGTCTGTGTTAGTGTCTGTGTGTCTGCGAGAGGGTGTGTTAGTGTCTGTGAGTGTGTGTCTTAGTGTTTCTGTGTGTCTGTAAGTGTGTGTGTTAGTGTCTGTGTGTCTGCGAGTGTGTGTGTTAGGGCCTGTCTGTCTGCGAGTGTGTGTATTAGTGTCTCTGTGTGTCTGCTAGTGTGTGTATTAGAGTCTCTGTGTGTCTGCGAGTGTGTGTATTAGTGTTTCTGTGTGTCTGTGAGTGTGTGTGTCAATGTCTGTGTGTCTGAGAGTGTGCGTGTTAGTGTATATGTGTCTGCGAGTGTGTGTATTAGTGTCTCTGTGTCTGTGCGTGTGTGTATTAGTGTCTCTGTGTGTCTGTGAGTGTGTGTATTAATGTCTCTGTGTGTCTGTAAGTGTGTGTATTAGTGTGTCTGTGTGTGAGAGTGTGTGTAATAGTGTCTCTGTGTGTCTGTGACTGTGTGTATTAGTGTCTATGTGTGTCTGAGTGTGTTTGTCTTAGTGTCGCTGTGTGTCTGTGAGTGTGTGTATTAGTGTCTCTGTGTGTCTGCGAGTGTGTGCTAGTGTCTCTGTGTGTCTGTGAGTGTGTGTTAGTGTCTGTGTGTCTGCGAGAGTGTGAGTTAGTGTCTGTGAGTGTGTGTATTAGTGTCTCTGTGTGTCTGTGAGTGTGTGTGTTAGTGTATGTGTGTCTGCGAGTGTGTGTGTTAGGGCCTGTGTGTCTGCGAGTGTGTGTATTAGTGTCTCTGTGTGTCTGCGAGTGTGTGTTAGTGTCTCTGTGTGTGAGATTGTGTGCGTATTAGTGTCTCTGTGTGTGATAGTGTATCTGTGTGTCTGTGAGTGGATGTATTAGTGTCTCTGTGTGTCTGTGAGTGTGTGTATTAGTGTCTTTGTGTGTCTGTGAGTGTGTGTGTTTGTGTCTGTGACTGTGTGTATTAGTGTCTCTGTGTGTCTGCGAGTGTGTGCTAGTGTCTCTGTGTGTCTGTGAGTGTGTGTTAGTGTCTGTGTGTCTGCGAGAGTGTGTGTTAGTGTCTGTGAGTGTGTGTATTAGTGTCTCTGTGTGTCTGTGAGTGTGTGTGTTAGTGTATGTGTGTCTGCGAGTGTGTGTGTTAGGGCCTGTGTGTCTGCGAGTGTGTGTATTAGTGTCTCTGTGTGTCTGCGAGTGTGTGTTAGTGTCTCTGTGTGTGAGATTGTGTGCGTATTAGTGTCTCTGTGTGTGATAGTGTATCTGTGTGTCTGTGAGTGGATGTATTAGTATCTCTGTGTGTCTGTGAGTGTGTGTATTAGTGTCTTTGTGTGCCTGTGAGTGTGTGTGTTTGTGTCTGTGAGTGTGTGTATTATTGCCTCTGTGTGTCTGTGAGTGTGTGCCTGTGAGTGTGTGTATTATTGTCTCTGTGTGTCTGTGAGTGTGTGTGTTAATGGCTGTGTGTCTGAGAGTGTGCGTGTTAGTGTCTGTGTGTCTGCGAGTGTGTGTATTAGTGTCTCTGTGTCTGTGCGTGTGTGTATTAGTGTCTCTGTGTGTCTGTGAGTGTGTGTATTAGTGTCTCTGTGTGTCTGTGAGTGTGTGTATTAGTGTCTCTGTGTGTCTGTCAGTGTGTGTAATAGTGTCTCTGTGTGTCTGTGACTGTGTATTAGTGTCTATGTATGCCTGAGTGTGTTTGTATTAGTGTCGCTGTGTGTCTGTGAGTGTGTGTATTAGTGTCTCTGTGTGTCTGCGAATGTGTGCTAGTGTCTCTGTGTGTCTGTGAGTGTGTGTTAGTGTCTCTGTGTCTGCGAGAGTGTGTGTTAGTGTCTGTGAGTGTGTGTATTAGTGTCTCTGTGTGTCTGTGAGTGTGTGTGTCAGTGTCTGTGTGTCTTCGAGTGTGTGTGTTAGGGCCTGTGTGTCTGCGAGTGTTTGTATTAGTGTCTCTGTGTGTCTGCTAGTGTGTGTATTCGAGTCCCTGTGTGTCTGCGAGTGTGTGTTAGTGTCTCTGTGTGTGAGTGTGTGTGTATTAGTGTCTCTGTGTGTGAGAGTGTGTGTAATAGTGTATCTGTGTGTCTGTGAGCGTATGTATTAGTGTATGTGTGTATCTGCGAGAGTGTGTATTAGTGTCTCTCTGTGTCTGCGAGAGTATGTATTTGTGCGTAGCGTGTGTGGGAATTAGTGTTTCTGTGTGCCTGTGTGTGTGTTAGTGCCTCTGTTTGTCTGTGAGTGTGTGTACTTGTGTGTCTGCGATTGTGTGTATTAGTGCCTCTGTGTGTATGCGATTGTGTGTATTAGTGTCTCTGTGTATCTGCGAGAGTGCGTATTAGTGCCTCTGTGTGTCTGCGAGAGTGTGTATTAATGTCTGTGAGTGTGTGTAAGTGTGTGTGTTAGTGTCTCTGTGTGTCTGCGAGTGTGTGTATTTTAGCCTGTGAGTGTGTAAGTGTGTGTGTTAGTGTCTCTGTGTGTCTGCGAGTTTGTGTATTAGTGTCTGTGAGTGTGTGTAAGTGTGTGTGTTAGTGTCTCTGTGTTTCTGCGAGTGTGTGTATTAGTGTCTGTGAGTGTGTGTAAGCGTGTGTATTTGTGCCTCTGTGTGTCTGTGAGTGTGTGTATTAGTGTCTGTGAGTGTATGTAAGTGTATGTATTTGGGACTCTGTGTGTCTGCGAGTGTCTGTATTAGTGTCTCTGTGTGTCTGCGAGTGTTTGTATTCGTTCCTCTGTGTGTCTGCGAGTGTGTGTATTGGTGTCTCTGTGTGTCTGCGAGCGTGTGTATTAGTGTCTCTGTGTGTCTGCGAGTGTGTGTATTTGTGCCTCTGTGTGTCTGCGAGTGTGTGTTAGTGTCTCTGTGACTCTGCGACTGTGTCTATTAGTGTCTCTGTGTGTCTGCGAGTGTGTCTTTTAGTGTCTCATTGTGTCTCCGAGTGTGTGTATTAGTGTCTCTGTGTGTCTGCGAGTGTGTGTCTTCGAGACTCTGTGTGTCTGTGAGTGTGTATTAGTGTCCCTGTGTGCCTGCGAGTGTGTGTATTAGTGCCTCTGTGTGGCTGCGAGTGTGTGTATTAGTGTCTCTGTGTGTCTGCGAGTGTGTGTATTTGTGCCTCTGTGTGTTTGCGAGTGTGTGTTAGTGTCTCTGTGACTCTGCGACTGTGTCTATTAGTGTCTCTGTGTGTCTGCGAGTGTGTCTTTTAGTGTCTCATTGTGTCTCCGAGTGTGTGTATTAGTGTCTCTGTGTGTCTGCGAGTGTGTGTCTTCGAGACTCTGTGTGTCTGTGAGTGTGTATTAGTGTCCCTGTGTGCCTGCGCGTGTGTGCATTAGTGCCTCTGTGTGGCTACCGAGTGTGTGTATTAGTGTGTCTGTGTGTCTGTGAGTGTGTGTATTAGTGTCTCTGTGTGTCTGCGAGTGTGTGTGTGTTAGTGTCTGTGTGTCTGCGAGTGTGTGTATTAGTGTCTCTGTGTGTCTGTGAGTGTGTGTATTAGTGTCTCTGTGTGTCTGTGAGTGTGTTTTAGTGTCTCTGTGTGTGAGAGTGTGTGTATTAGTGTCTTTGTGTGTCTGTGAGTGTGTATTAGCGTCTCTGTGTGTCTGCGAGTGTATGTATTAGTGTATCTGTGTGTCTGCCAGTGTGTGTTAGTGTCACTGTGTGTGAGAGTGTGTGTAATAGTGTCTATGTGTGTCTGTGAGTGTGTGTATTAGTGTCTCTGTGTGTCTGTGAGTGTGTGTATTAGTGCCTTTGTGTGTCTGTGAGTGTGTGTCTTCGAGACTCTGTGTGTCTGTGAGTGTGTGTTAGTGTCTCTGTGTGTCTGTGAGTGTGTGTATTAGTGCCTCTGTGTGGCTGCGAGTGTGTGTATTAGTGTCTCTGTGTGTCTGCGAGTGTGTGTATTAGTGTCTCTGTGTGTTTGCGAGTGTGAGTATTAGTGTCTGTGTGTCTGCGAGTTTGTGTATTGGTGTGTCTGTGAGTGTGTGTTAGTGTCTCTGTGTGTGAGGGTGTGTGTATTAGTGTCTCTGTGTGTGAGCGTGTGTGTAATAGTGACTCTGTGTGTCTGTGAGTGTGTGTATTAGAGTCTCTGTGTGTATGCGAGTGTGTGTTAGTGTCTCTGTGTGTGAGAGTGTGTGTATTAGTGTCTCTGTGTGTGAGAGTGTGTGTAATAGTGTCTCTGTGTGTCTGTGAGTGTATGTATTAGAGACTTTGTGTGTCTGTGAGTGTGTGTCTGTGTGTCTGTGAGTGTGTGTATTAGTGTCTCTATGTGTCTGTGAGTGTGTGTATTAGTGTCTCTATGTGTCTGTGAGTGTGTGTATTAGTGCCTCTGTGTGGCTGCGAGTGTGTGTATTAGTGTCTATGTGTGTCTGCGAGTGTGTGTATTAGTGTCTCTGTGTGTTTGCGAGTGTGAGTGTTAGTGTCTGTGTGTCTGCGAGTTTGTGTATTGGTGTGTCTGTGAGTGTGTGTTAGTGTCTCTGTGTGTGAGGGTGTGTGTATTAGTGTCTCTGTGTGTGAGCGTGTGTGTAATAGTGTCTCTGTGTGTCTGTGAGTGTGTGTATTAGAGTCTCTGTGTGTATGCGAGTGTGTGTTAGTGTCTCTGTGTGTGAGTGTGTGTGTATTAGTGTCTCTGTGTGTGAGAGTGTGTGTAATAGTGTATCTGTGTGTCTGTGAGCGTATGTATTAGTGTATGTGTGTATCTGCGAGAGTGTGTATTAGTGTCTCTGTGTGTCTGCGAGAGTATGTATTTGTGCGTAGCGTGTGTGGGAATTAGTGTTTCTGTGTGTCTGTGTGTGTGTTAGTGCCTCTGTTTGTCTGTGAGTGTGTGTACTTGTGTGTCTGCGATTGTGTGTATTAGTGCCTCAGTGTGTATGCGATTGTGTGTATTAGTGTCTCTGTGTATCTGCGAGAGTGCGTATTAGTGCCTCTGTGTGTCTGCGAGAGTGTGTATTAATGTCTGTGAGTGTGTGTAAGTGTGTGTGTTAGTGTCTCTGTGTGTCTGCGAGTGTGTGTATTAGTGCCTGTGAGTGTGTAAGTGTGTGTGTTAGTGTCTCTGTGTATCTGCGAGTTTGTGTATTAGTGTCTGTGAGTGTGTGTAAGTGTGTGTGTTAGTGTCTCTGTGTTTCTGCGAGTGTGTGTATTAGTGTCTGTGAGTGTATGTAAGTGTATGTATTTGTGTCTCTGTGTGTCTGCGAGTGTCTGTATTAGTGTCTCTGTGTGTCTGCGAGTGTTTGTATTCGTTCCTCTGTGTATATGCGAGTGTGTGTATTGGTGTCTCTGTGTGTCTGCGAGTGTGTGTATTAGTGTCTCTGTGTGTCTGCGAGTGTGTGTATTTGTGCCTCTGTGTGTCTGCGAGTGTGTGTTAGTGTCTCTGTGACTCTGCGACTGTGTCTATTAGTGTCTCTGTGTGTCTGCGAGTGTGTCTTTTAGTGTCTCATTGTGTCTCCGAGTGTGTGTATTAGTGTCTCTGTGTGTCTGCGAGTGTGTGTCTTCGAGACTCTGTGTGTCTGTGAGTGTGTATTAGTGTCCCTGTGTGCCTGCGAGTGTGTGTATTAGTGCCTCTGTGTGGCTACCGAGTGTGTGTATTAGTGTGTCTGTGTGTCTGTGAGTGTGTGTATTAGTGTCTCTGTGTGTCTGCGAGTGTGTGTGTGTTAGTGTCTGTGTGTCTGCGAGTGTGTGTATTAGTGTCTCTGTGTGTCTGTGAGTGTGTGTATTAGTGTCTCTGTGTGTCTGTGAGTGTGTTTTAGTGTCTCTGTGTGTGAGAGTGTGTGTATTAGTGTCTCTGTGTGTCCGTGAGTGTGTATTAGCGACTCTGTGTGTCTGCGAGTGTATGTATTAGTGTATCTGTGTGTCTGCCAGTGTGTGTTAGTGTCACTGTGTGTGAGAGTGTGTGTAATAGTGTCTCTGTGTGTCTGTGAGTGTGTGTATTAGTGTCTCTGTGTGTCTGTGAGTGTGTGTATTAGTGCCTTTGTGTGTCTGTGAGTGTGTGTCTTCGAGACTCTGTGTGTCTGTGAGTGTGTGTTAGTGTCTCTGTGTGTCTGTGAGTGTGTGTATTAGTGCCTCTGTGTGGCTGCGAGTGTGTGTATTAGTGTCTCTGTGTGTCTGCGAGTGTGTGTATTAGTGTCTCTGTGTGTTTGCGAGTGTGAGTGTTAGTGTCTGTGTGTCTGCGAGTTTGTGTATTGGTGTGTCTGTGAGTGTGTGTTAGTGTCTCTGTGTGTGAGGGTGTGTGTATTAGTGTCTCTGTGTGTGAGCGTGTGTGAAATAGTGTCTCTGTGTGTCTGTGAGTGTGTGTATTAGAGTCTCTGTGTGTATGCGAGTGTGTGTTAGTGTCTCTGTGTGTGAGAGTGTGTGTATTAGTGTCTCTGTGTGTGAGAGTGTGTGTAATAGTGTCTCTGTGTGTCTGTGAGTGTATGTATTAGAGTATTTGTGTGTCTGTGAGTGTGTGTCTGTGTGTCTGTGAGTGTGTGTATTAGTGTCTCTATGTGTCTGTGAGTGTGTGTATTAGTGCTTCTGTGTGTCTGTGAGTGTGTGTGTTAATGTCTGTGTGTCTGAGAGTGTGCGTGTTAGTGTCTGTGTGTCTGCGAGTGTGTGTATTAGTGTCTCTGTTTCTGCGCGTGTGTGTGTTAGTGTCTCTGTGTGTCTGTGTGTGTATTAGTGTCTCTGTGTGTCTGTGAGTGTGTGTATTAGTGTGTCTGTGCGTGAGAGTGTGTGTAATAGTGTCTCTCTGTGTCTGTGACTGTGTGTATTAGTGTCTTTGTGTGTCTGAGTGTGTTTGTATTAGTGTCGCTGTGTGTCTGTGAGTGTGTGTATTAGTGTCTCTGAGTGTCTGCGAGTGTGTGCTAGTGTCTCTGTGTGTCTGTGAGTGTGTGTTAGTGGCCGTGTGTCTGCGAGAGTGTGTGTTAGTGTCTGCGAATGTGTGTCTTAGTGTCTCTGTGTGTCTGTAAGTGTGTGTGTTAGTGTCTGTGTGTCTGCGAGTGTGTGTGTTAGGGCCAGTGTGTCTGCGAGTGTGTGTATTAGTGTCTCTGTGTGTCTGCTAGTGTGTGTATTAGAGTCTCTGTGTGTCTGTGAGTGTGTGTATTAGTGTCTCTGTGTGTCTGTGAGTGTGTGTATTAGTGTGTCTGTGTGTGAGAGTGTGTGTAATAGTGTCTCTGTGTGTCTGTGACTGTGTGTATTTGTGTCTATGTGTGTCTGAGTGTGTTTGTATTAGTGTCGCTGTGTGAGTGCGTGTATTAGTGTCTCTGTGTGTCTGCGAGTGTGTGCTAGTGTCTCTGTGTGTCTGTGAGTGTGTGTTAGTGTCTGTGTGTCTGCGAGAGTGTGTGTTAGTGTCTGTGAGTGTGTGTATTAGTGTATCTGTGTGTCTGTGAGTGTGTGTGTTCGTGTCTGTGTGTCTGCGAGTGTGTGTATTAGAGTCTCTGTGTGTCTGCGAGTGTGTGTTAGTGTCTCTGTGTGTGAGAGTGTGTGTGTATTAGTGTCTCTGTGTGTGAGAGTGTGTGTGATAGTGTATCTGTGTGTCTGTGAGTGGATGTATTAGTGTCTCTGTGTGTCTGTGAGTGTGTGTATCAGTGTCTTTGTGTGTCTGTGAGTGTGTGTGTTTGTGTCTGTGTGTCTGTGAGTGTGTGTATTATTGCCTCTGTGTGTCTGTGAGTTTGTGTCTGTGAGTGTGTGTATTAGTGTTTCTGTGTGTCTGTGAGTGTGTGTGTTAGAGTCTCTGTGTGTATGCGAGTGTGTGTTAGTGTCTCTGTGTGTGAGTGTGTGTGTATTAGTGTCTCTGTGTGTGAGAGTGTGTGTAATAGTGTATCTGTGTGTCTGTGAGCGTATGTATTAGTGTATGTGTGTATCTGCGAGAGTGTGTATTAGTGTCTCTGTGTGTCTGCGAGAGTATGTATTTGTGCGTAGCGTGTGTGGGAATTAGTGTTTCTGTGTGCCTGTGTGTGTGTTAGTGCCTCTGTTTGTCTGTGAGTGTGTGTACTTGTGTGTCTGCGATTGTGTGTATTAGTGCCTCTGTGTGTATGCGATTGTGTGTATTAGTGTCTCTGTGTATCTGCGAGAGTGCGTATTAGTGCCTCTGTGTGTCTGCGAGAGTGTGTATTAATGTCTGTGAGTGTGTGTAAGTGTGTGTGTTTGTGTCTCTGTGTGTCTGCGAGTGTGTGCATTAGTGCCTGTGAGTGTGTAAGTGTGTGTGTTAGTGTCTCTGTGTGTCTGCGAGTTTGTGTATTAGTGTCTGTGAGTGTGTGTAAGTGTGTGTGTTAGTGTCTCTGTGTTTCTGCGAGTGTGTGTATTAGTGTCTGTGAGTGTATGTAAGCGTGTGTATTTGTGCCTCTGTGTGTCTGTGAGTGTGTGTATTAGTGTCTGTGAGTGTATGTAAGTGTATGTATTTGTGTCTCTGTGTGTCTGCGAGTGTCTGTATTAGTGTCTCTGTGTGTCTGCGAGTGTTTGTATTCGTTCCTCAGCTTGTCTGCGAGTGTGTGTATTGGTGTCTCTGTGTGTCTGCGAGTGTGTGTATTAGTGTCTCTGTGTGTCTGCGAGTGTGTGTATTTGTGCCTCTGTGTGTCTGCGAGTGTGTGTTAGTGTCTCTGTGACTCTGCGACTGTGTCTATTAGTGTCTCTGTGTGTCTGCGAGTGTGTCTTTTAGTGTCTCATTGTGTCTCCGAGTGTGTGTATTAGTGTCTCTGTGTGTCTGCGAGTGTGTGTCTTCGAGACTCTGTGTGTCTGTGAGTGTGTATTAGTGTCCCTGTGTGCCTGCGAGTGTGTGTATTAGTGCCTCTGTGTGGCTACCGAGTGTGTGTATTAGCGTGTCTGTGTGTCTGTGAGTGTGTGTATTAGTGTCTCTGTGTGTCTGCGAGTGTGTGTGTGTTAGTGTCTGTGTGTCTGCGAGTGTGTGTATTAGTGTCTCTGTGTGTCTGTGAGTGTGTGTATTAGTGTCTCTGTGTGTCTGTGAGTGTGTTTTAGTGTCTCTGTGTGTGAGAGTGTGTGTATTAGTGTCTCTGTGTGTCTGTGAGTGTGTATTAGCGACTCTGTGTGTCTGCGAGTGTATGTATTAGTGTATCTGTGTGTCTGCCAGTGTGTGTTAGTGTCACTGTGTGTGAGAGTGTGTGTAATAGTGTCTCTGTGTGTCTGTGAGTGTGTGTATTAGTGTCTCTGTGTGTCTGTGAGTGTGTGTATTAGTGCCTTTGTGTGTCTGTGAGTGTGTGTATTAGTGTCTCTGTGTGTCTGTGAGTGTGTGTATTAGTGCCTTTGTGTGTCTGCGAGTGCGTGCTAGTGTCTCTGTGTGTCTGTGAGTATGTGTTAGTGGCTGTGTGTCTGCGAGAGTGTGTGTTAGTGTCTGCGAATGTGTGTCTTAGTGTCTCTGTGTGTCTGTAAGTGATTGTATTAGTGTCTCTGTGTGTCTGCTAGTGTGTATTAGAGTCTCTGTGTGTCTGCGAGTGTGTGTATTAGTGTTTCTGTGTGTCTGTGAGTGTGTGTGTTAATGTCTGTGTGTCTGAGAGTGTGCGTGTTAGTGTCTATGTGTCTGCGAGTGTGTGTATTATTGTTTCTGTGTCTGCGCGTGTGTGTATTAGTGTCTCTGTGTGTCTGTGAGTGTGTGTATTAGTGTCTCTGTGTGTCTGTGAGTGTGTGTATTAGTGTGTCTGTGTGTGAGAGTGTGTGTAATAGTGTCTCTGTGTGTCTGTGACTGTGTGTATTTGTGTCTATGTGTGTCTGAGTGTGTTTGTATTAGTGTCGCTGTGTGAGTGTGTGTATTAGTGTCTCTGTGTGTCTGCGAGTGTGGGCTAGTGTATCTGTGTGTCTGTGAGTGTGTGTTAGTGTCTGTGTGTCTGCGAGAGTGTGTGTTAGTGTCTGTGAGTGTGTGTATTAGTGTCTCTGTGTGTCTGTGAGTGTGTGTGTTAGTGTCTGTGTGTCTGCGAGTGTGTGTGTTAGGGCCTGTGTGTCTGCGAGTGTGTGTATTAGAGTCTCTGTGTGTCTGCGAGTGTGTGTTAGTGTCTCTGTGTGTGAGAGTGTGTGTGTATTAGTGTCTCTGTGTGTGAGAGTGTGTGTGATAGTGTATCTGTGTGTCTGTGAGTGGATGTATTAGTGTCTCTGTGTGTCTGTGAGTGTGTGTATTAGTGTCTTTGTGTGTCTGTGAGTGTGTGTGTTTGTGTCTGTGTGTCTGTGAGTGTGTGTATTATTGCCTCTGTGTGTCTGTGAGTTTGTGTCTGTGAGTGTGTGTATTAGTGTTTCTGTGTGTCTGTGAGTGTGTGTGTTACTGTCTGTGTGCCTGAGAGTGTGCGTGTTAGTGTTTGTGTGTCTGCGAGTGTGTGTATTAGTGTCTCTGTGTCTGCGCGTGTGTATTAGTGTCTCTGTGTGTCTGCGAGTGTGTGTATTAGTGTCTCTGTGTGTCTGTGAGTGTGTGTATTAGTGTCTCTGTGTGTCTGTGAGTGTGTGTAATAGTGTCTCTGTGTGTCTGTGACTGTGTGTAATAGTGTCTATGTGTGTCTGAGTGTGTTTGTATTAGTGTCGCTGTGTGTCTGTGAGTGTGTGTATTAGTGTCTCTGTGTGTCTGCGAATGTGTGCTAGTGTCTCTGTGTGTCTGTGAGTGTGTGTTAGTGTCTCTGTGTCTGCGAGAGTGGGTGTTAGTGTCTGTGAGTGTGTGTATTAGTGTCTCTGTGTGTCTGTGAGTGTGTGTGTCAGTGTCTGTGTGTCTCGAGTGTGTGTGTTAGGGCCTGTGTGTCTGCGAGTGGTTGTATTAGTGTCTCTGTGTGTCTGCTAGTGTGTGTATTAGAGTATCTGTGTGTCTGCGAGTGTGTGTTAGTGTCTCTGTGTGTGAGTGTGTGTGTATTAGTGTCTCTGTGTGTGAGAGTGTGTGTAATAGTGTATCGGTGTGTCTGTGAGTGTATTTATTAATGTATGTGTGTATCTGCGAGAGTGTGTATTAGTGTCTCTGTGTGTCTGCGAGAGTATGTATTTGTGCGTAGCGAGTGTGGGAATTAGTGTTTCTGTGTGTCTGTGTGTGTGTTAGTGTCTCTGTTTGTCTGTGAGTGTGTGTACTTGTGTGTCTGCGATTGTGTGTATTAGTGCCTCTGTGTGTATGCGATTGTGTGTATTAGTGTCTCTGTGTATCTGCGAGAGTGCGTATTAGTGCCTCTGTGTGTCTGCGAGAGTGTGTATTAATGTATGTGAGTGTGTGTAAGTGTGTGTGTTAGTGTCTCTGTGTGTCAGCGAGTTTGTGTATTAGTGTCTGTGAGTGTGTGTAAGTGTGTGTGTTAGTGTCTCTGTGTATCTGCGATCGTGTCTATTAGTGTCTCTGTGTGTCTGCGAGTGTGTGTATTATTGTCTCTGTGTGTCTGCGAGTGTGTGCCTTCGAGACTCTGTGTATCTGCGATTGTGTCTATTAGTGTCTCTGTGTGTCTGCGAGTGTGTGTCTTCGAGACTCTGTGTGTCTGCGAGTGTGCGTTAGTGTCTCTGTCTGTCTGCGAGTGTGTGTATGAGTGTCTCTGTGTGTCTGTGAGTGTGTATTAGTGTCTCTGTGTGTCTGCGAGTGTTTGTCTTCGAGACTTTGTGTGTCTGTGAGTGTGTGTTATTGTCTCTGTGTGTCTGCGAGTGCGTTTTAGTGTCTCTGGGTGTCTGTGTGTGTGTGTATTAGTGGCTCTGTGTCTGAGAGTGTGTGTGTTAGTGTCTGAGTGTCTGTGTGTGTGTGTCTTCGAGGCGCTGTGTGTCTGTGAGTGTGTGTTAGTGTCTCTGTGTGTCTGTGAGCATGTGTTAGTGTTTCTGTGTGACTGCGAGTGTGTGTATTAGTGTCTCTGTGTGTCTGCGAGTGTGTGTTAGTGTCTCTGTGACTCTGCGACGGTGTCTATTAGTGTCTCTGTGTGTCTGCGAGTGTGTCTTTTAGTGTCTCATTGTGTCTCCGAGTGTGTGTATTAGTGTCTCTGTGTGTCTGCGAGTGTGTGTCTTCGAGACTCTGTGTGTCTGTGAGTGTGTATTAGTGTCTCTGTGTGCCTGCGAGTGTGTGTATTAGTGCCTCTGTGTGGCTACCGAGTGTGTCTATTAGTGTGTCTGTGTGTCTGTGAGTGTGTGTATTAGTGTTTCTGTGTGTCTGCGAGTGTGTGTGTGTTAGTGTCTGTGTGTCTGCGAGTGTGTGTATTAGTGTCTCTGTGTGTCTGTGAGCGTGTGTATTTGTGTCTCTGTGTGTCTGTGAGTGTGTTTTAGTGTCTCTGTGTGTGAGAGTGTGTGTATTAGCGTCACTGTGTGTCTGCGAGTGTATGTATTAGTGTATCTGTGTGTCTGCCAGTGTGTGTTAGTGTCATTGTGTGTGAGAGTGTGTGTAATAGTGTCTCTGTGTGTCTGTGAGTGTGTGTATTAGTGTCTCTATGTATCTGTGAGTGTGTGTATTTGTGCCTTTGTGTGTCTGTGAGTGTGTGTGTTCGAGACTCTGTGTGTCTGTAAGTGTGTGTTAGTGTCTCTGTGTGTCTGTGAGTGTGTGTATTATTGCCTCTATGTGGCTGCGAGTGTGTGTACTAGTGTCTCTGTGTGTTTGCGAGTGTGTGTATTAGTGTCTCTGCGTGTTTGCGAGTGTGTGTGTTAGTGTCTGTGTGTCTGCGAGTTTGTGTATTGGTGTCTCTGTGTGTCTGTGAGTGTGTGTTAGTGTCTCTGTGTGTGAGGGTGTGTGCATTAGTGTCTCTGTGTGTGAGCGTGTGTGTAATAGTGTCTCTGTGTGTCTGTGAGTGTGTGTATTAGAGTCTCTGTGTGTCTGCGAGTGTGTGTTAGTGTCTCTGTGTGTGAGAGTGTGTGTATTAGTGTCTCTGTGTGTGAGAGTGTGGGTAATAGTGTCTCTGTGTGTCTGTGAGTGTATGTATTAGAGTCTTTGTGTGTCTGTGAGTGTGTGTCTGTGTGTCTGTGAGTGTGTGTATTAGTGTCTCTATGTGGCTGTGAGTGTGTGTATTAGTGTTTCTGTGTGTCTGTGAGTGTGTGTGTTAATGACTGTGTGTCTGAGAGTGTGCGTGTTAGTGTCTGTGTGTCTGCGAGTGTGTGTATTAGTGTCTCTGTGTCTGCGCGTGTGTGTGTTAGTGTCTCTGTGTGTCTTTGAGTGTGTGTATTAGTGTCTCTGTGTGTCTGTGAGTGTGTGTATTAGAGTCTCTGTGTGTATGCGAGTGTGTGTTAGTGTCTCTGTGTGTCTGTGTGTGTATTAGTGTCTCTGTGTGTCTGTGAGTGTGTGTATTAGTGTGTCTGTGCGTGAGAGTGTGTGTAATAGTGTCTCTCTGTGTCTGTGACTGTGTGTATTAGTGTCTTTGTGTGTCTGAGTGTGTTTGTATTAGTGTCGCTGTGTGTCTGTGAGTGTGTGTATTAGTGTCTCTGAGTGTCTGCGAGTGTGTGCTAGTGTCTCTGTGTGTCTGTGAGTGTGTGTTAGTGGCCGTGTGTCTGCGAGAGTGTGTGTTAGTGTCTGCGAATGTGTGTCTTAGTGTCTCTGTGTGTCTGTAAGTGTGTGTGTTAGTGTCTGTGTGTCTGCGAGTGTGTGTGTTAGGGCCAGTGTGTCTGCGAGTGTGTGTATTAGTGTCTCTGTGTGTCTGCTAGTGTGTGTATTAGAGTCTCTGTGTGTCTGTGAGTGTGTGTATTAGTGTCTCTGTGTGTCTGTGAGTGTGTGTATTAGTGTGTCTGTGTGTGAGAGTGTGTGTAATAGTGTCTCTGTGTGTCTGTGACTGTGTGTATTTGTGTCTATGTGTGTCTGAGTGTGTTTGTATTAGTGTCGCTGTGTGAGTGTGTGTATTAGTGTCTCTGTGTGTCTGCGAGTGTGTGCTAGTGTCTCTGTGTGTCTGTGAGTGTGTGTTAGTGTCTGTGTGTCTGCGAGAGTGTGTGTTAGTGTCTGTGAGTGTGTGTATTAGTGTATCTGTGTGTCTGTGAGTGTGTGTGTTCGTGTCTGTGTGTCTGCGAGTGTGTGTATTAGAGTCTCTGTGTGTCTGCGAGTGTGTGTTAGTGTCTCTGTGTGTGAGAGTGTGTGTGTATTAGTGTCTCTGTGTGTGAGAGTGTGTGTGATAGTGTATCTGTGTGTCTGTGAGTGGATGTATTAGTGTCTCTGTGTGTCTGTGAGTGTGTGTATCAGTGTCTTTGTGTGTCTGTGAGTGTGTGTGTTTGTGTCTGTGTGTCTGTGAGTGTGTGTATTATTGCCTCTGTGTGTCTGTGAGTTTGTGTCTGTGAGTGTGTGTATTAGTGTTTCTGTGTGTCTGTGAGTGTGTGTGTTAGAGTCTCTGTGTGTATGCGAGTGTGTGTTAGTGTCTCTGTGTGTGAGTGTGTGTGTATTAGTGTCTCTGTGTGTGAGAGTGTGTGTAATAGTGTATCTGTGTGTCTGTGAGCGTATGTATTAGTGTATGTGTGTATCTGCGAGAGTGTGTATTAGTGTCTCTGTGTGTCTGCGAGAGTATGTATTTGTGCGTAGCGTGTGTGGGAATTAGTGTTTCTGTGTGCCTGTGTGTGTGTTAGTGCCTCTGTTTGTCTGTGAGTGTGTGTACTTGTGTGTCTGCGATTGTGTGTATTAGTGCCTCTGTGTGTATGCGATTGTGTGTATTAGTGTCTCTGTGTATCTGCGAGAGTGCGTATTAGTGCCTCTGTGTGTCTGCGAGAGTGTGTATTAATGTCTGTGAGTGTGTGTAAGTGTGTGTGTTTGTGTCTCTGTGTGTCTGCGAGTGTGTGCATTAGTGCCTGTGAGTGTGTAAGTGTGTGTGTTAGTGTCTCTGTGTGTCTGCGAGTTTGTGTATTAGTGTCTGTGAGTGTGTGTAAGTGTGTGTGTTAGTGTCTCTGTGTTTCTGCGAGTGTGTGTATTAGTGTCTGTGAGTGTATGTAAGCGTGTGTATTTGTGCCTCTGTGTGTCTGTGAGTGTGTGTATTAGTGTCTGTGAGTGTATGTAAGTGTATGTATTTGTGTCTCTGTGTGTCTGCGAGTGTCTGTATTAGTGTCTCTGTGTGTCTGCGAGTGTTTGTATTCGTTCCTCAGCTTGTCTGCGAGTGTGTGTATTGGTGTCTCTGTGTGTCTGCGAGTGTGTGTATTAGTGTCTCTGTGTGTCTGCGAGTGTGTGTATTTGTGCCTCTGTGTGTCTGCGAGTGTGTGTTAGTGTCTCTGTGACTCTGCGACTGTGTCTATTAGTGTCTCTGTGTGTCTGCGAGTGTGTCTTTTAGTGTCTCATTGTGTCTCCGAGTGTGTGTATTAGTGTCTCTGTGTGTCTGCGAGTGTGTGTCTTCGAGACTCTGTGTGTCTGTGAGTGTGTATTAGTGTCCCTGTGTGCCTGCGAGTGTGTGTATTAGTGCCTCTGTGTGGCTACCGAGTGTGTGTATTAGCGTGTCTGTGTGTCTGTGAGTGTGTGTATTAGTGTCTCTGTGTGTCTGCGAGTGTGTGTGTGTTAGTGTCTGTGTGTCTGCGAGTGTGTGTATTAGTGTCTCTGTGTGTCTGTGAGTGTGTGTATTAGTGTCTCTGTGTGTCTGTGAGTGTGTTTTAGTGTCTCTGTGTGTGAGAGTGTGTGTATTAGTGTCTCTGTGTGTCTGTGAGTGTGTATTAGCGACTCTGTGTGTCTGCGAGTGTATGTATTAGTGTATCTGTGTGTCTGCCAGTGTGTGTTAGTGTCACTGTGTGTGAGAGTGTGTGTAATAGTGTCTCTGTGTGTCTGTGAGTGTGTGTATTAGTGTCTCTGTGTGTCTGTGAGTGTGTGTATTAGTGCCTTTGTGTGTCTGTGAGTGTGTGTATTAGTGTCTCTGTGTGTCTGTGAGTGTGTGTATTAGTGCCTTTGTGTGTCTGCGAGTGCGTGCTAGTGTCTCTGTGTGTCTGTGAGTATGTGTTAGTGGCTGTGTGTCTGCGAGAGTGTGTGTTAGTGTCTGCGAATGTGTGTCTTAGTGTCTCTGTGTGTCTGTAAGTGATTGTATTAGTGTCTCTGTGTGTCTGCTAGTGTGTATTAGAGTCTCTGTGTGTCTGCGAGTGTGTGTATTAGTGTTTCTGTGTGTCTGTGAGTGTGTGTGTTAATGTCTGTGTGTCTGAGAGTGTGCGTGTTAGTGTCTATGTGTCTGCGAGTGTGTGTATTATTGTTTCTGTGTCTGCGCGTGTGTGTATTAGTGTCTCTGTGTGTCTGTGAGTGTGTGTATTAGTGTCTCTGTGTGTCTGTGAGTGTGTGTATTAGTGTGTCTGTGTGTGAGAGTGTGTGTAATAGTGTCTCTGTGTGTCTGTGACTGTGTGTATTTGTGTCTATGTGTGTCTGAGTGTGTTTGTATTAGTGTCGCTGTGTGAGTGTGTGTATTAGTGTCTCTGTGTGTCTGCGAGTGTGGGCTAGTGTATCTGTGTGTCTGTGAGTGTGTGTTAGTGTCTGTGTGTCTGCGAGAGTGTGTGTTAGTGTCTGTGAGTGTGTGTATTAGTGTCTCTGTGTGTCTGTGAGTGTGTGTGTTAGTGTCTGTGTGTCTGCGAGTGTGTGTGTTAGGGCCTGTGTGTCTGCGAGTGTGTGTATTAGAGTCTCTGTGTGTCTGCGAGTGTGTGTTAGTGTCTCTGTGTGTGAGAGTGTGTGTGTATTAGTGTCTCTGTGTGTGAGAGTGTGTGTGATAGTGTATCTGTGTGTCTGTGAGTGGATGTATTAGTGTCTCTGTGTGTCTGTGAGTGTGTGTATTAGTGTCTTTGTGTGTCTGTGAGTGTGTGTGTTTGTGTCTGTGTGTCTGTGAGTGTGTGTATTATTGCCTCTGTGTGTCTGTGAGTTTGTGTCTGTGAGTGTGTGTATTAGTGTTTCTGTGTGTCTGTGAGTGTGTGTGTTACTGTCTGTGTGCCTGAGAGTGTGCGTGTTAGTGTTTGTGTGTCTGCGAGTGTGTGTATTAGTGTCTCTGTGTCTGCGCGTGTGTATTAGTGTCTCTGTGTGTCTGCGAGTGTGTGTATTAGTGTCTCTGTGTGTCTGTGAGTGTGTGTATTAGTGTCTCTGTGTGTCTGTGAGTGTGTGTAATAGTGTCTCTGTGTGTCTGTGACTGTGTGTAATAGTGTCTATGTGTGTCTGAGTGTGTTTGTATTAGTGTCGCTGTGTGTCTGTGAGTGTGTGTATTAGTGTCTCTGTGTGTCTGCGAATGTGTGCTAGTGTCTCTGTGTGTCTGTGAGTGTGTGTTAGTGTCTCTGTGTCTGCGAGAGTGGGTGTTAGTGTCTGTGAGTGTGTGTATTAGTGTCTCTGTGTGTCTGTGAGTGTGTGTGTCAGTGTCTGTGTGTCTCGAGTGTGTGTGTTAGGGCCTGTGTGTCTGCGAGTGGTTGTATTAGTGTCTCTGTGTGTCTGCTAGTGTGTGTATTAGAGTATCTGTGTGTCTGCGAGTGTGTGTTAGTGTCTCTGTGTGTGAGTGTGTGTGTATTAGTGTCTCTGTGTGTGAGAGTGTGTGTAATAGTGTATCGGTGTGTCTGTGAGTGTATTTATTAATGTATGTGTGTATCTGCGAGAGTGTGTATTAGTGTCTCTGTGTGTCTGCGAGAGTATGTATTTGTGCGTAGCGAGTGTGGGAATTAGTGTTTCTGTGTGTCTGTGTGTGTGTTAGTGTCTCTGTTTGTCTGTGAGTGTGTGTACTTGTGTGTCTGCGATTGTGTGTATTAGTGCCTCTGTGTGTATGCGATTGTGTGTATTAGTGTCTCTGTGTATCTGCGAGAGTGCGTATTAGTGCCTCTGTGTGTCTGCGAGAGTGTGTATTAATGTATGTGAGTGTGTGTAAGTGTGTGTGTTAGTGTCTCTGTGTGTCAGCGAGTTTGTGTATTAGTGTCTGTGAGTGTGTGTAAGTGTGTGTGTTAGTGTCTCTGTGTATCTGCGATCGTGTCTATTAGTGTCTCTGTGTGTCTGCGAGTGTGTGTATTATTGTCTCTGTGTGTCTGCGAGTGTGTGCCTTCGAGACTCTGTGTATCTGCGATTGTGTCTATTAGTGTCTCTGTGTGTCTGCGAGTGTGTGTCTTCGAGACTCTGTGTGTCTGCGAGTGTGCGTTAGTGTCTCTGTCTGTCTGCGAGTGTGTGTATGAGTGTCTCTGTGTGTCTGTGAGTGTGTATTAGTGTCTCTGTGTGTCTGCGAGTGTTTGTCTTCGAGACTTTGTGTGTCTGTGAGTGTGTGTTATTGTCTCTGTGTGTCTGCGAGTGCGTTTTAGTGTCTCTGGGTGTCTGTGTGTGTGTGTATTAGTGGCTCTGTGTCTGAGAGTGTGTGTGTTAGTGTCTGAGTGTCTGTGTGTGTGTGTCTTCGAGGCGCTGTGTGTCTGTGAGTGTGTGTTAGTGTCTCTGTGTGTCTGTGAGCATGTGTTAGTGTTTCTGTGTGACTGCGAGTGTGTGTATTAGTGTCTCTGTGTGTCTGCGAGTGTGTGTTAGTGTCTCTGTGACTCTGCGACGGTGTCTATTAGTGTCTCTGTGTGTCTGCGAGTGTGTCTTTTAGTGTCTCATTGTGTCTCCGAGTGTGTGTATTAGTGTCTCTGTGTGTCTGCGAGTGTGTGTCTTCGAGACTCTGTGTGTCTGTGAGTGTGTATTAGTGTCTCTGTGTGCCTGCGAGTGTGTGTATTAGTGCCTCTGTGTGGCTACCGAGTGTGTCTATTAGTGTGTCTGTGTGTCTGTGAGTGTGTGTATTAGTGTTTCTGTGTGTCTGCGAGTGTGTGTGTGTTAGTGTCTGTGTGTCTGCGAGTGTGTGTATTAGTGTCTCTGTGTGTCTGTGAGCGTGTGTATTTGTGTCTCTGTGTGTCTGTGAGTGTGTTTTAGTGTCTCTGTGTGTGAGAGTGTGTGTATTAGCGTCACTGTGTGTCTGCGAGTGTATGTATTAGTGTATCTGTGTGTCTGCCAGTGTGTGTTAGTGTCATTGTGTGTGAGAGTGTGTGTAATAGTGTCTCTGTGTGTCTGTGAGTGTGTGTATTAGTGTCTCTATGTATCTGTGAGTGTGTGTATTTGTGCCTTTGTGTGTCTGTGAGTGTGTGTGTTCGAGACTCTGTGTGTCTGTAAGTGTGTGTTAGTGTCTCTGTGTGTCTGTGAGTGTGTGTATTATTGCCTCTATGTGGCTGCGAGTGTGTGTACTAGTGTCTCTGTGTGTTTGCGAGTGTGTGTATTAGTGTCTCTGCGTGTTTGCGAGTGTGTGTGTTAGTGTCTGTGTGTCTGCGAGTTTGTGTATTGGTGTCTCTGTGTGTCTGTGAGTGTGTGTTAGTGTCTCTGTGTGTGAGGGTGTGTGCATTAGTGTCTCTGTGTGTGAGCGTGTGTGTAATAGTGTCTCTGTGTGTCTGTGAGTGTGTGTATTAGAGTCTCTGTGTGTCTGCGAGTGTGTGTTAGTGTCTCTGTGTGTGAGAGTGTGTGTATTAGTGTCTCTGTGTGTGAGAGTGTGGGTAATAGTGTCTCTGTGTGTCTGTGAGTGTATGTATTAGAGTCTTTGTGTGTCTGTGAGTGTGTGTCTGTGTGTCTGTGAGTGTGTGTATTAGTGTCTCTATGTGGCTGTGAGTGTGTGTATTAGTGTTTCTGTGTGTCTGTGAGTGTGTGTGTTAATGACTGTGTGTCTGAGAGTGTGCGTGTTAGTGTCTGTGTGTCTGCGAGTGTGTGTATTAGTGTCTCTGTGTCTGCGCGTGTGTGTGTTAGTGTCTCTGTGTGTCTGTGTGTGTATTAGTGTCTCTGTGTGTCTGTCAGTGTGTGTATTAGTGTGTCTGTGCGTTAGAGTGTGTGTAATAGTGTCTCTGTGTGTCTGTGACTGTGTGTATTAGTGTCTATGTGTGTCTGAGTGTGTTTGTATTAGTGTCGCTGTGTGTCTGTGAGTGTGTGTATTAGTGTCTCTGTGTGTCTGCGAGTGTGTGCTAGTGTCTCTGTGTGTCTGTGAGTGTGTGTTAGTGTCTGTGTGTCTGCGAGAGGGTGTGTTAGTGTCTGTGAGTGTGTGTCTTAGTGTCTCTGTGTGTCTGTAAGTGTGTGTGTTAGTGCCTGTGTGTCTGCGAGTGTGTGTGTTAGGGCCTGTGTGTCTGCGTGTGTGTGCATTAGTGTCTCTGTGTGTCTGCTAGTGTGTGTATTAGAGTCTCTGTGTGTCTGCGAGTGTGTGTATTAGTGTTTCTGTGTGTCTGTGAGTGCGTGTGTTAATGACTGTGTGTCTGAGAGTGTGCGTGTTAGTGTCTATGTGTCTGCGAGTGTGTGTATTAGTGACTCTGTGTCTGCGCGCGTGTGTATTAGTGTCTCTGTGTGTCTGTGAGTGTGTGTATTGATGTCTCTGTGCGTCTGTAAGTGTGAGTATTAGTGTGTCTGTGTGTGAGAGTGTGTGTAATAGTGTCTCTGTGTGTCTGTGACTGTGTGTATTAGTGTCTATGTGTGTCTGAGTGTGTTTGTCTTCGTGTTTCTGTGTGTCTGTGAGTGTGTGTATTAGTGTCTCTGTGTGTCTGCGAGTGTGTGCTAGTGTCTCTGTGTGTCTGTGAGTGTGTGTTAGTGTCTGTGTGTCTGCGAGAGTGTGTGTTAGTGTATGTGAGTGCGTGTATTAGTGTCTCTGTGTGTCTGTGAGTGTGTGTGTTAGTGTCTGTGTGTCTGCGAGTGTGCGTGTTAGGGCCTGTGTGTCTGCGAGTGTGTGTATTAGAGTCTCTGTGTGTCTGCGAGTGTGTGTTAGTGTCTCTGTGTGTGAGAGTGTGTGTGTATTTGTGTCTCTGTGTGTGAGAGTGTGTGTGATAGTGTATCTGTGTGTCTGTGAGTGGATGTATTAGTGTCTCTGTGTGTCTGTGAGAGTGTGTATTAGTGTCTTTGTGTGTCTGTGAGTGTGTGTGTTTGTGTCTGTGTGTCTGTGAGTGTGTGTATTATTGCCTCTGTGTGTCTGTGAGTGTGTGTGTTAATGGCTGTGTGTCTGGGAGTGTGCGTGTTAGTGTCTGTGTGTCTGCGAGTGTGTGTATTAGTGTCTCTGTGTCTGTGCGTGTGTGTATTTCTGTCTCTGTGTATCTGTGAGTGTGTGTATTAGAGTCTCTGTGTGTCTGTGAGTGTGTGTATTAGTGTCTCTGTGTGTCTGTCAGTTTGTGTAATAGTGCCTCTGTGTGTCTGTGACTGTGTGTATTAGTGTCTATGTATGTCTGAGTGTGTTTGTATTAGTGTCGCTGTGTGTCTGTGAGTGTGTGTATTAGTGTCTCTGTGTGTCTGCGAATGTGTGCTAGTGTCTCTGTGTGTCTGTGAGTGTGTGTTAGTGCCTCTGTGTCTGCGAGAGTGTGTGTTAGTGTCTGTGAGTGTGTGTATTAGTGTCTATGTGTGTCTGCGTGTGTGTGTGTGTTAGGGCCTGTGTGTCTGCGAGTGTTTGTATTAGTGTCTCTGTGTGTCTGCTAGTGTGTGTATTCGAGTCTCTGTGTGTCTGCGAGTGTGTGTTAGTGTCTCTGTGTGTGAGTGTGTGTGTATTAGTGTCTCTGTGTGTGAGAGTGTGTGTAATAGTGTATCTGTGTGTCTGTGAGCGTATGTATTAGTGTATGTGTGTATCTGCGAGAGTGTGTATTAGTGTCCCTGTGTGTCTGCGAGAGTATGTATTTGTGCGTAGCGAGTGTGGGAATTAGTGTTTCTGTGTGTCTGTGTGTGTGTTAGTGCCTCTGTTTGTCTGTGAGTGTGTGTACTTGTGTGTCTGCGATTGTGTGTATTAGTGCCTCTGTGTGTATGCGATTGTGTGTATTAGTGTCTCTGTGTATCTGCGAGAGTGCGTATTAGTGCCTCTGTGTGTCTGCGAGAGTGTGTATTAATGTCTGTGAGTGTGTGTAAGTGTGTGTGTTAGTGTCTCTGTGTGTCTGCGAGTGTGTGTATTAGTGCCTGTGAGTGTGTAAGTGTGTGTGTTAGTGTCTCTGTGTGTCTACGCGTTTGTGTATTAGTGTCTGTGAGTGTGTGTAAGTGTGTGTGTTAGTGTCTCTGTGTTTCTGCGAGTGTGTGTATTTGTGTCTGTGAGTGTGTGTAAGCGTGTGTATTTGTGCCTCTGTGTGTCTGTGAGTGTGTGTATTAGTGTCTGTGAGTGTATGTAAGTGTATGTATTTGTGTCTCTGTGTGTCTGCGAGTGTCTGTATTAGTGTCTCTGTGTGTCTGCGAGTGTTTGTATTCGTTCCTCTGTGTGTCTGCGAGTGTGTGTAAGTGTCTGTGTGTCTGCGAGAGGGTGTGTTAGTGTCTGTGAGTGTGTGTCTTAGTGTCTCTGTGTGTCTGTAAGTGTGTGTGTTAGTGCCTGTGTGTCTGCGAGTGTGTGTGTTAGGGCCTGTGTGTCTGCGAGTGTGTGTATTAGTGTCTCTGTGTGTCTGCTAGTGTGTGTATTAGAGTCTCTGTGTGTCTGCGAGTGTGTGTATTCGTGTTTCTGTGTGTCTGTGAGTGTGTGTGTTAATGACTGTGTGTCTGAGAGTGTGCGTGTTAGTGTCTATGTGTCTGCGAGTGTGTGTATTAGTGACTCTGTGTCTGCGCGTGTGTGTATTAGTGTCTCTGTGTGTCTGTGAGTGTGTGTATTGATGTCTCTGTGCGTCTGTAAGTGTGTGTATTAGTGTGTCTGTGTGTGAGAGTGTGTGTAATAGTGTCTCTGTGTGTCTGTGACTGTGTGTATTAGTGTCTATGTGTGTCTGAGTGTGTTTGTCTTAGTGTCGCTGTGTGTCTGTGAGTGTGTGTATTAGTGTCTCTGTGTGTCTGCGAGTGTGTGCTAGTGTCTCTGTGTGTCTGTGAGTGTGTGTTAGTGTCTGTGTGTCTGCGAGAGTGTGTGTTAGTGTATGTGAGTGCGTGTATTAGTGTCTCTGTGTGTCTGTGAGTGTGTGTGTTAGTGTCTGTGTGTCTGCGAGTGTGCGTGTTAGGGCCTGTGTGTCTGCGAGTGTGTGTATTAGAGTCTCTGTGTGTCTGCGAGTGTGTGTTAGTGTCTCTGTGTGTGAGAGTGTGTGTGTATTTGTGTCTCTGTGTGTGAGAGTGTGTGTGATAGTGTATCTGTGTGTCTGTGAGTGGATGTATTAGTGTCTCTGTGTGTCTGTGAGTGTGTGTATTAGTGTCTTTGTGTGTCTGTGAGTGTGTGTGTTTGTGTCTGTGTGTCTGTGAGTGTGTGTATTATTGCCTCTGTGTGTCTGTGAGTGTGTGTCTGTGAGTGTGTGTATTATTGTCTCTGTGTGTCTGTGAGTGTGTGTGTTAATGGCTGTGTGTCTGGGAGTGTGCGTGTTAGTGTCTGTGTGTCTGCGAGTGTGTGTATTAGTGTCTCTGTGTCTGTGCGTGTGTGTATTAGTGTCTCTGTGTGTCTGTGAGTGTGTGTATTAGTGTCTCTGTGTGTCTGTGAGTGTGTGTATTAGTGTCTCTGTGTGTCTGTGAGTGTGTGTATTAGTGTCTCTGTGTGTCTGTCAGTGTGTGTAATAGTGTCTCTGTGTGTCTGTGACTGTGTGTATTAGTGTCTATGTATGTCTGAGTGTGTTTGTATTAGTGTCGCTGTGTGTCTGTGAGTGTGTGTATTAGTGTCTCTGTGTGTCTGCGAATGTGTGCTAGTGTCTCTGTGTGTCTGTGAGTGTGTGTTAGTGTCTCTGTGTCTGCGAGAGTGTGTGTTAGTGTCTGTGAGTGTGTGTATTAGTGTCTCTGTGTGTCTGCGTGTGTGTGTATTAGGGCCTGTGTGTCTGCGAGTGTTTGTATTAGTGTCTCTGTGTGTCTGCTAGTGTGTGTATTCGAGTCTCTGTGTGTCTGCGAGTGTGTGTTAGTGTCTCTGTGTGTGAGTGTGTGTGTATTAGTGTCTCTGTGTGTGAGAGTGTGTGTAATAGTGTATCTGTGTGTCTGTGAGCGTATGTATTAGTGTATGTGTGTATCTGCGAGAGTGTGTATTAGTGTCCCTGTGTGTCTGCGAGAGTATGTATTTGTGCGTAGCGAGTGTGGGAATTAGTGTTTCTGTGTGTCTGTGTGTGTGTTAGTGCCTCTGTTTGTCTGTGAGTGTGTGTACTTGTGTGTCTGCGATTGTGTGTATTAGTGCCTCTGTGTGTATGCGATTGTGTGTATTAGTGTCTCTGTGTATCTGCGAGAGTGCGTATCAGTGCCTCTGTGTGTCTGAGAGAGTGTGTATTAATGTCTGTGAGTGTGTGTAAGTGTGTGTGTTAGTGTCTCTGTGTGTCTGCGAGTGTGTGTATTAGTGCCTGTGAGTGTGTAAGTGTGTGTGTTAGTGTCTCTGTGTGTCTGCGAGTTTGTGTATTAATGCCTGTGAGTGTGTGTAAGTGTGTGTGTTAGTGTCTCTGTGTTTCTGCGAGTGTGTGTATTAGTGTCTGTGAGTGTATGTAAGTGTATGTATTTGTGTCTCTGTGTGTCTGCGAGTGTCTGTATTAGTGTCTCTATGTGTCTGCGAGTGTTTGTATTCGTTCCTCTGTGTGTCTGCGAGTGTGTGTATTGGTGTCTCTGTGTATCTGCGAGTGTGTGTATTAGTGTCTCTGTGTGTCTGCGAGTGTGTGTATTTGTGCCTCTGTGTGTCTGCGAGTGTGTGTTAGTGTCTCTGTGACTCTGCGACTGTGTCTATTAGTGTCTCTGTGTGTCTGCGAGTGTGTCTTTTAGTTTCTCATTGTGTCTCCGAGTGTGTGTATTAGTGTCTCTGTGTGTCTGCGAGTGTGTGTCTTCGAGACTCTGTGTGTCTGTGAGTGTGTATTCGTGTCCCTGTGTGCCTGCGAGTGTGTGTATTAGTGCCTCTGTGTGGCTACCGATTGTGTGTATTAGTGTGTCTGTGTGTCTGTGAGTGTGTGTATTAGTGTCTCTGTGTGTCTGCGAGTGTGTGTGTGTTAGTGTCTGTGTGTCTGCGAGTGTGTGTATTAGTGTCTCTGTGTGTCTGTGAGTGTGTTTTAGTGTCTCTGTGTGTCTGTGAGTGTGTTTTAGTGTCTCTGTGTGTGAGAGTGTGTGTATTAGTGTCTCTGTGTGTCTGTGAGTGTGTATTAGCGTCTCTGTGTGTCTGCGAGTGTATGTATTAGTGTATCTGTGTGTCTGCCAGTGTGTGTTAGTGTCACTGTGTCTGTGAGTGTGTGTATTAGTGTCTCTGTGTGTCTGTGAGTGTGTGTATTAGTGCCTTTGTGTGTCTGTGAGTGTGTGTCTTCGAGACTCTGTGTGTCTGTGAGTGTGTGTTCGTGTCTCTGTGTGTCTGTGAGTGTGTGTGTTAGTGCCTCTGTGTGGCTGCGAGTGTGTGTATTAGTGTCTCTGTGTGTTTGCGAGTGTGAGTGTTAGTGTCTGTGTGTCTGCGAGTTTGTGTATTGGTGTGTCTGTGAGTGTGTGTTAGTGTCTCTGTGTGTGAGGGTGTGTGTATTAGTGTCTCTGTGTGTGAGCGTGTGTGTAATAGTGTCTCTGTGTGTATGTGAGTGTCTCTATTAGAGTCTCTGTGTGTCTGCGAGTGTGTGTTAGTGTCTCTGTGTGTGAGAGTGTGTGTATTAGTGTCTCTGTGTGTGAGAGTGTGTGTAATAGTGTATCTGTGTGTCTGTGAGTGTATGTATTAGAGTCTTTGTGTGCCTGTGAGTGTGTGTCTGTGTGTATGTGAGTGTGTGTATTAGTGTCTCTATGTGTCTGTAAGTGTGTGTATTAGTGTTTCTGTGTGTCTGTGAGTGTGTGTGTTAATGTCTGTGTGTCTGGGAGTGTGCGTGTTAGTGTCTGTGTGTCTGCGAGTGTGTGTATTAGTGTCTCTGTGTCTGCGCGTGTGTGTTAGTGTCTCTGTGTGTCTGTGTGTTTATTAGTGTCTCTGTGTGTCTGCGAGTGTGTGTATTAGTGTGTCTGTGCGTGAGAGTGTGTGTAATAGTGTCTCTGTGTGTCTGTGACTGTGTGTATTAGTGTCTATGTGTGTCTGAGTGTGTTTGTATTAGTGTCGCTGTGTATCTGTGAGTGTGTGTATTAGTGTCTCTGTGTGTCTGCGAGTGTGTGCTAGTGTCTCTGTGTGTCTGTGAGTGGGTGTTAGTGCCTGTGTGTCTGCGAGAGTGTGTGTTAGTGACTGCGAGTGTGTGTCTTAGTGTCTCTGTGTGTCTGTAAGTGTGTGTGTTAGTGTCTGTGTGTCTGCGAGTGTGTGTGTTAGGGCCTGTGTGTCTGCGAGTGTGTGTATTAGTGTCTCTGTGTGTCTGCTAGTGTGTGTATTAGAGTCTCTGTGTGTCTGCGAGTGTGTGTATTAGTTTTTCTGTGAGTGTGTGTGTTAATGTCTGTGTGTCTAAGAGTGTGCGTGTTAGTGTCTATGTGTCTGCGAGTGTGTGTATTAGTGTATCTGTGTCTGCGCGTGTGTGTATTAGTGTCTCTGTGTGTCTGTGAGTGTGTGTATTAGTGTCTCTGTGTGTCTGTGAGTGTGTGTATTAGTGTGTCTGTGTGTGAGAGTGTGTGTAATAGTGTCTCTGTGTGTCTGTGACTGTGTGTATTAGTGTCTATGTGTGTCTGAATGTGTTTGTATTAGTGTCGCTGTGTGAGTGTGTGTATTAGTGTCTCTGTGTGTCTGCGAGTGAGTGCTAGTGTCTCTGTGTGTCTGTGAGTGTGTGTTAGTGTCTGTGTGTCTGCGAGAGTGTGTGTTAGTGTCTGTGAGTGTGTGTATTAGTGTATCTGTGTGTCTGTGAGTGTGTGTGTTAGTGTCTGTGTGTCTGCGAGTGTGTGTGTTAGGGCCTGTGTGTCTGCGAGTGTGTGTATTAGAGTCTCTGTGTGTCTGCGAGTGTGTGTTAGTGTCTCTGTGTGTGAGAGTGTGTGTGTATTAGTGTCTCTGTGTGTGAGAGTGTGTGATAGTGTATCTCTGTGTCTGTGAGTGGATGTATTAGTGTCTCTGTGTGTCTGTGAGTGTGTGTATTAGTGTCTTTGTGTGTCTGTGAGTGTGTGTGTTTGTGTCTGTGTGTCTGTGAGTGTGCGTGTTAGTGTCTGTGTGTCTGCGAGTGTGTGTATTAGTGTCTCTGTGTCTGCGCGTGTGTATCAGTGTCTCTGTGTGTCTGTGAGTTTGTGTATTAGTGTGTCTGTGTGTGAGTGTGTGTGTAATAGTGTCTCTGTGTGTCTGTGACTGTGTGTATTAGTGTCTCTGTGTGTCTGTGAGTGTGTTTGTTAGTGTCTCTCTGTGGCTGGGGGGGTGTATTTGTGTGTCTGCGAGTGTCTGTATTTGTGTCTCTGTGTGTCTGCGAGTGTTTGTATTCGTTCCTCTGTGTGTCTGCGAGTGTGTGTATTGGTGTCTCTGTGTATCTGCGAGTGTGTGTATTAGTGTCTCTGTGTGTCTGCGAGTGTGTGTATTTGTGTCTCTGTGTGTCTGCGAGTGTGTGTTAGCGTCTCTGTGACTCTGCGACTGTGTCTATTAGTGTCTCTGTGTGTCTGCGAGTGTGACTTTTAGTTTCTCATTGTGTCTCCGAGTGTGTGTATTAGTGTCTCTGTGTGTCTGCGAGTGTGTGTCTTCGAGACTCTGTGTGTCTGTGAGTGTGTATTCGTGTCCCTGTGTGCCTGCGAGTGTGTGTATTAGTGCCTCTGTGTGGCTACCGATTGTGTGTATTAGTGTGTCTGTGTGTCTGTGAGTGTGTGTATTAGTGTCTCTGTGTGTCTGCGAGTGTGTGTGTGTTAGTGTCTGTGTGTCTGCGAGTGTGTGTATTAGTGTCTCTGTGTGTCTGTGAGTGTGTGTATTAGTGTCTCTGTGTGTGTGTGTGTGTGTTTTAGTGTCTCTGTGTGTGAGAGTGTGTGTATTAGTGTCTCTGTGTGTCTGTGAGTGTGTATTAGCGTCTCTGTGTGTCTGCGAGTGTATGTATTAGTGTATATGTGTGTCTGCCAGTGTGTGTTAGTGTCACTGTGTGTGAGAGTGTGTGTAATAGTGTCTCTGTGTGTCTGTGAGTGTGTGTATTAGTGTCTCTGTGTGTCTGTGAGTGTGTGTATTAGTGCCTTTGTGTGTCTGTGAGTGTGTGTCTTCGAGACTCTGTGTGTCTGTGAGTGTGTGTTCGTGTCTCTGTGTGTCTGTGAGTGTGTGTGTTAGTGCCTCTGTGTGGCTGCGAGTGTGTGTATTAGTGTCTCTGTGTGTTTGCGAGTGTGAGTGTTAGTGTCTGTGTGTCTGCGAGTTTGTGTATTGGTGTGTCTGTGAGTGTGTGTTAGTGTCTCTGTGTGTGAGGGTGTGTGTATTAGTGTCTCTGTGTGTCTGTGAGTGTGTGTATTAGTGCCTTTGTGTGTCTGTGAGTGTGTGTATTAGTGTCTCTGTGTGTCTGTGAGTGTGTGTATTAGTGCCTTTGTGTGTCTGCGAGTGCGTGCTAGTGTCTCTGTGTGTCTGTGAGTATGCGTTAGTGGCTGTGTGTCTGCGAGAGTGTGTGTTAGTGTCTGCGAATGTGTGTCTTAGTGTGTCTGTGTGTCTGTAAGTGTGTGTATTAGTGTCTCTGTGTGTCTGCTAGTGTGTATTAGAGTCTCTGTGTGTCTGCGAGTGTGTGTATTAGTGTTTCTGTGTGTCTGTGAGTGTGTGTGTTAATGTCTGTGTGTCTGAGAGTGTGCGTGTTAGTGTCTATGTGTCTGCGAGTGTGTGTATTATTGTTTCTGTGTCTGCGCGTGTGTGTATTTGTGTCTCTGTGTGTCTGTGAGTGTGTGTATTAGTGTCTCTGTGTGTCTGTGAGTGTGTGTATTAGTGTGTCTGTGTGTGAGAGTGTGTGTAATAGTGTCTCTGTGTGTCTGTGACTGTGTGTATTTGTGTCTATGTGTGTCTGAGTGTGTTTGTATTAGTGTCGCTGTGTGAGTGTGTGTATTAGTGTCTCTGTGTGTCTGCGAGTGTGTGCTAGTGTATCTGTGTGTCTGTGAGTGTGTGTTAGTGTCTGTGTGTCTGCGAGAGTGTGTGTTAGTGTCTGTGAGTGTGTGTATTAGTGTCTCTGTGTGTCTGTGAGTGTGTGTGTTAGTGTCTGTGTGTCTGCGAGTGTGTGTGTTAGGGCCTGTGTGTCTGCGAGTGTGTGTATTAGAGTCTCTGTGTGTCTGCGAGTGTGTGTTAGTGTCTCTGTGTGTGAGAGTGTGTGTGTATTAGTGTCTCTGTGTGTGAGAGTGTGTGTGATAGTGTATCTGTGTGTCTGTGAGTGGATGTATTAGTGTCTCTGTGTGTCTGTGAGTGTGTGTATTAGTGTCTTAGTGTGTCTGTGAGTGTGTGTGTTTGTGTCTGTGTGTCTGTGAGTGTGTGTATTATTGCCTCTGTGTGTCTGTGAGTTTGTGTCTGTGAGTGTGTGTATTAGTGTTTCTGTGTGTCTGTGAGTGTGTGTGTTACTGTCTGTGTGCCTGAGAGTGTGCGTGTTAGTGTTTGTGTGTCTGCGAGTGTGTGTATTAGTGTCTCTGTGTCTGCGCGTGTGTATTAGTGTCTCTGTGTGTCTGCGAGTGTGTGTATTAGTGTCTCTGTGTGTCTGTGAGTGTGTGTATTAGTGTCTCTGTGTGTCTGTGAGTGTGTGTAATAGTGTCTCTGTGTGTCTGTGACTGTGTGTAATAGTGTCTATGTGTGTCTGAGTGTGTTTGTATTAGTGTCGCTGTGTGTCTGTGAGTGTGTGTATTAGTGTCTCTGTGTGTCTGCGAATGTGTGCTAGTGTCTCTGTGTGTCTGTGAGTGTGTGTTAGTGTCTCTGTGTCTGCGAGAGTGGGTGTTAGTGTCTGTGAGTGTGTGTATTAGTGTCTCTGTGTGTCTGTGAGTGTGTGTGTCAGTGTCTGTGTGTCTCGAGTGTGTGTGTTAGGGCCTGTGTGTCTGCGAGTGGTTGTATTAGTGTCTCTGTGTGTCTGCTAGTGTGTGTATTAGAGTATCTGTGTGTCTGCGAGTGTGTGTTAGTGTCTCTGTGTGTGAGTGTGTGTGTATTAGTGTCTCTGTGTGTGAGAGTGTGTGTAATAGTGTATCGGTGTGTCTGTGAGTGTATTTATTAATGTATGTGTGTATCTGCGAGAGTGTGTATTAGTGTCTCTGTGTGTCTGCGAGAGTATGTATTTGTGCGTAGCGAGTGTGGGAATTAGTGTTTCTGTGTGTCTGTGTGTGTGTTAGTGTCTCTGTTTGTCTGTGAGTGTGTGTACTTGTGTGTCTGCGATTGTGTGTATTAGTGCCTCTGTGTGTATGCGATTGTGTGTATTAGTGTATCTGTGTATCTGCGAGAGTGCGTATTAGTGCCTCTGTGTGTCTGCGAGAGTGTGTATTAATGTATGTGAGTGTGTGTAAGTGTGTGTGTTAGTGTCTCTGTGTGTCAGCGAGTTTGTGTATTAGTGTCTGTGAGTGTGTGTAAGTGTGTGTGTTAGTGTCTCTGTGTATCTGCGATCGTGTCTATTAGTGTCTCTGTGTGTCTGCGAGTGTGTGTATTATTGTCTCTGTGTGTGTGCGAGTGTGTGCCTTCGAGACTCTGTGTATCTGCGATTGTGTCTATTAGTGTCTCTGTGTGTCTGCGAGTGTGTGTCTTCGAGACTCTGTGTGTCTGCGAGTGTGCGTTAGTGTCTCTGTGTGTCTGCGAGTGTGTGTATGAGTGTCTCTGTGTGTCTGTGAGTGTGTATTAGTGTCTCTGTGTGTCTGCGAGTGTTTGTCTTCGAGACTTTGTGTGTCTGTGAGTGTGTGTTATTGTCTCTGTGTGTCTGCGAGTGCGTTTTAGTGTCTCTGGGTGTCTGTGTGTGTGTGTATTAGTGGCTCTGTGTCTGAGAGTGTGTGTGTTAGTGTCTGAGTGTCTGTGTGTGTGTGTCTTCGAGGCGCTGTGTGTCTGTGAGTGTGTGTTAGTGTCTCTGTGTGTCTGTGAGCATGTGTTAGTGTTTCTGTGTGACTGCGAGTGTGTGTATTAGTGTCTCTGTGTGTCTGCGAGTGTGTGTTAGTGTCTCTGTGACTCTGCGACGGTGTCTATTAGTGTCTCTGTGTGTCTGCGAGTGTGTCTTTTAGTGTCTCATTGTGTCTCCGAGTGTGTGTATTAGTGTCTCTGTGTGTCTGCGAGTGTGTGTCTTCGAGACTCTGTGTGTCTGTGAGTGTGTATTAGTGTCTCTGTGTGCCTGCGAGTGTGTGTATTAGTGCCTCTGTGTGGCTACCGAGTGTGTCTATTAGTGTGTCTGTGTGTCTGTGAGTGTGTGTATTAGTGTTTCTGTGTGTCTGCGAGTGTGTGTGTGTTAGTGTCTGTGTGTCTGCGAGTGTGTGTATTAGTGTCTCTGTGTGTCTGTGAGCGTGTGTATTTGTGTCTCTGTGTGTCTGTGAGTGTGTTTTAGTGTCTCTGTGTGTGAGAGTGTGTGTATTAGCGCCACTGTGTGTCTGCGAGTGTATGTATTAGTGTATCTGTGTGTCTGCCAGTGTGTGTTAGTGTCATTGTGTGTGAGAGTGTGTGTAATAGTGTCTCTGTGTGTCTGTGAGTGTGTGTATTAGTGTCTCTATGTATCTGTGAGTGTGTGTATTTGTGCCTTTGTGTGTCTGTGAGTGTGTGTGTTCGAGACTCTGTGTGTCTGTAAGTGTGTGTTAGTGTCTCTGTGTGTCTGTGAGTGTGTGTATTATTGCCTCTATGTGGCTGCGAGTGTGTGTACTAGTGTCTCTGTGTGTTTGCGAGTGTGTGTATTAGTGTCTCTGTGTGTTTGCGAGTGTGTGTGTTAGTGTCTGTGTGTCTGCGAGTTTGTGTATTGGTGTCTCTGTGTGTCTGTGAGTGTGTGTTAGTGTCTCTGTGTGTGAGGGTGTGTGCATTAGTGTCTCTGTGTGTGAGCGTGTGTGTAATAGTGTCTCTGTGTGTCTGTGAGTGTGTGTATTAGAGTCTCTGTGTGTCTGCGAGTGTGTGTTAGTGTCTCTGTGTGTGAGAGTGTGGGTAATAGTGTCTCTGTGTGTCTGTGAGTGTATGTATTAGAGTCTTTGTGTGTCTGTGAGTGTGTGTCTGTGTGTCTGTGAGTGTGTGTATTAGTGTCTCTATGTGGCTGTGAGTGTGTGTATTAGTGTTTCTGTGTGTCTGTGAGTGTGTGTGTTAATGACTGTGTGTCTGAGAGTGTGCGTGTTAGTGTCTGTGTGTCTGCGAGTGTGTGTATTAGTGTCTCTGTGTCTGCGCGTGTGTGTGTTAGTGTCTCTGTGTGTCTGTGTGTGTATTAGTGTCTCTGTGTGTCTGTCAGTGTGTGTATTAGTGTGTCTGTGCGTTAGAGTGTGTGTAATAGTGTCTCTGTGTGTCTGTGACTGTGTGTATTAGTGTCTATGTGTGTCTGAGTGTGTTTGTATTAGTGTCGCTGTGTGTCTGTGAGTGTGTGTATTAGTGTCTCTGTGTGTCTGCGAGTGTGTGCTAGTGTCTCTGTGTGTCTGTGAGTGTGTGTTAGTGTCTGTGTGTCTGCGAGAGGGTGTGTTAGTGTCTGTGAGTGTGTGTCTTAGTGTCTCTGTGTGTCTGTAAGTGTGTGTGTTAGTGCCTGTGTGTCTGCGAGTGTGTGTGTTAGGGCCTGTGTGTCTGCGTGTGTGTGCATTAGTGTCTCTGTGTGTCTGCTAGTGTGTGTATTAGAGTCTCTGTGTGTCTGCGAGTGTGTGTATTAGTGTTTCTGTGTGTCTGTGAGTGCGTGTGTTAATGACTGTGTGTCTGAGAGTGTGCGTGTTAGTGTCTATGTGTCTGCGAGTGTGTGTATTAGTGACTCTGTGTCTGCGCGCGTGTGTATTAGTGTCTCTGTGTGTCTGTGAGTGTGTGTATTGATGTCTCTGTGCGTCTGTAAGTGTGAGTATTAGTGTGTCTGTGTGTGAGAGTGTGTGTAATAGTGTCTCTGTGTGTCTGTGACTGTGTGTATTAGTGTCTATGTGTGTCTGAGTGTGTCTGTCTTAGTGTCGCTGTGTGTCTGTGAGTGTGTGTATTAGTGTCTCTGTGTGTCTGCGAGTGTGTGCTAGTGTCTCTGTGTGTCTGTGAGTGTGTGTTAGTGTCTGTGTGTCTGCGAGAGTGTGTGTTAGTGTATGTGAGTGCGTGTATTAGTGTCTCTGTGTGTCTGTGAGTGTGTGTGTTAGTGTCTGTGTGTCTGCGAGTGTGCGTGTTAGGGCCTGTGTGTCTGCGAGTGTGTGTATTAGAGTCTCTGTGTGTCTGCGAGTGTGTGTTAGTGTCTCTGTGTGTGAGAGTGTGTGTGTATTTGTGTCTCTGTGTGTGAGAGTGTGTGTGATAGTGTATCTGTGTGTCTGTGAGTGGATGTATTAGTGTCTCTGTGTGTCTGTGAGTGTGTGTATTAGTGTCTTTGTGTGTCTGTGAGTGTGTGTGTTTGTGTCTGTGTGTCTGTGAGTGTGTGTATTATTGCCTCTGTGTGTCTGTGAGTGTGTGTGTTAATGGCTGTGTGTCTGGGAGTGTGCGTGTTAGTGTCTGTGTGTCTGCGAGTGTGTGTATTAGTGTCTCTGTGTCTGTGCGTGTGTGTATTTTTGTCTCTGTGTGTCTGTGAGTGTGTGTATTAGTGTCTCTGTGTGTCTGTGAGTGTGTGTATTAGTGTCTCTGTGTGTCTGTCAGTTTGTGTAATAGTGCCTCTGTGTGTCTGTGACTGTGTGTATTAGTGTCTATGTATGTCTGAGTGTGTTTGTATTAGTGTCGCTGTGTGTCTGTGAGTGTGTGTATTAGTGTCTCTGTGTGTCTGCGAATGTGTGCTAGTGTCTCTGTGTGTCTGTGAGTGTGTGTTAGTGCCTCTGTGTCTGCGAGAGTGTGTGTTAGTGTCTGTGAGTGTGTGTATTAGTGTCTATGTGTGTCTGCGTGTGTGTGTGTGTTAGGGCCTGTGTGTCTGCGAGTGTTTGTATTAGTGTCTCTGTGTGTCTGCTAGTGTGTGTATTCGAGTCTCTGTGTGTCTGCGAGTGTGTGTTAGTGTCTCTGTGTGTGAGTGTGTGTGTATTAGTGTCTCTGTGTGTGAGAGTGTGTGTAATAGTGTATATGTGTGTCTGTGAGCGTATGTATTAGTGTATGTGTGTATCTGCGAGAGTGTGTATTAGTGTCCCTGTGTGTCTGCGAGAGTATGTATTTGTGCGTAGCGAGTGTGGGAATTAGTGTTTCTGTGTGTCTGTGTGTGTGTTAGTGCCTCTGTTTGTCTGTGAGTGTGTGTACTTGTGTGTCTGCGATTGTGTGTATTAGTGCCTCTGTGTGTATGCGATTGTGTGTATTAGTGTCTCTGTGTATCTGCGAGAGTGCGTATTAGTGCCTCTGTGTGTCTGCGAGAGTGTGTATTAATGTCTGTGAGTGTGTGTAAGTGTGTGTGTTAGTGTCTCTGTGTGTCTGCGAGTGTGTGTATTAGTGCCTGTGAGTGTGTAAGTGTGTGTGTTAGTGTCTCTGTGTGTCTGCGCGTTTGTGTATTAGTGTCTGTGAGTGTGTGTAAGTGTGTGTGTTAGTGTCTCTGTGTTTCTGCGAGTGTGTGTATTTGTGTCTGTGAGTGTGTGTAAGCGTGTGTATTTGTGCCTCTGTGTGTCTGTGAGTGTGTGTATTAGTGTCTGTGAGTGTATGTAAGTGTATGTATTTGTGTCTCTGTGTGTCTGCGAGTGTCTGTATTAGTGTCTCTGTGTGTCTGCGAGTGTTTGTATTCGTTCCTCTGTGTGTCTGCGAGTGTGTGTAAGTGTCTGTGTGTCTGCGAGAGGGTGTGTTAGTGTCTGTGAGTGTGTGTCTTAGTGTCTCTGTGTGTCTGTAAGTGTGTGTGTTAGTGCCTGTGTGTCTGCGAGTGTGTGTGTTAGGGCCTGTGTGTCTGCGAGTGTGTGTATTAGTGTCTCTGTGTGTCTGCTAGTGTGTGTATTAGAGTCTCTGTGTGTCTGCGAGTGTGTGTATTCGTGTTTCTGTGTGTCTGTGAGTGTGTGTGTTAATGACTGTGTGTCTGAGAGTGTGCGTGTTAGTGTCTATGTGTCTGCGAGTGTGTGTATTAGTGACTCTGTGTCTGCGCGTGTGTGTATTAGTGTCTCTGTGTGTCTGTGAGTGTGTGTATTGATGTCTCTGTGCGTCTGTAAGTGTGTGTATTAGTGTGTCTGTGTGTGAGAGTGTGTGTAATAGTGTCTCTGTGTGTCTGTGACTGTGTGTATTAGTGTCTATGTGTGTCTGAGTGTGTTTGTCTTAGTGTCGCTGTGTGTCTGTGAGTGTGTGTATTAGTGTCTCTGTGTGTCTGCGAGTGTGTGCTAGTGTCTCTGTGTGTCTGTGAGTGTGTGTTAGTGTCTGTGTGTCTGCGAGAGTGTGTGTTAGTGTATGTGAGTGCGTGTATTAGTGTCTCTGTGTGTCTGTGAGTGTGTGTGTTAGTGTCTGTGTGTCTGCGAGTGTGCGTGTTAGGGCCTGTGTGTCTGCGAGTGTGTGTATTAGAGTCTCTGTGTGTCTGCGAGTGTGTGTTAGTGTCTCTGTGTGTGAGAGTGTGTGTGTATTTGTGTCTCTGTGTGTGAGAGTGTGTGTGATAGTGTATCTGTGTGTCTGTGAGTGGATGTATTAGTGTCTCTGTGTGTCTGTGAGTGTGTGTATTAGTGTCTTTGTGTGTCTGTGAGTGTGTGTGTTTGTGTCTGTGTGTCTGTGAGTGTGTGTATTATTGCCTCTGTGTGTCTGTGAGTGTGTGTCTGTGAGTGTGTGTATTATTGTCTCTGTGTGTCTGTGAGTGTGTGTGTTAATGGCTTTGTGTCTGGGAGTGTGCGTGTTAGTGTCTGTGTGTCTGCGAGTGTGTGTATTAGTGTCTCTGTGTCTGTGCGTGTGTGTATTAGTGTCTCTGTGTGTCTGTGAGTGTGTGTATTAGTGTCTCTGTGTGTCTGTGAGTGTGTGTATTAGTGTCTCTGTGTGTCTGTGAGTGTGTGTATTAGTGTCTCTGTGTGTCTGTCAGTGTGTGTAATAGTGTCTCTGTGTGTCTGTGACTGTGTGTATTAGTGTCTATGTATGTCTGAGTGTGTTTGCATTAGTGTCGCTGTGTGTCTGTGAGTGTGTGTATTAGTGTCTCTGTGTGTCTGCGAATGTGTGCTAGTGTCTCTGTGTGTCTGTGAGTGTGTGTTAGTGTCTCTGTGTCTGCGAGAGTGTGTGTTAGTGTCTGTGAGTGTGTGTATTAGTGTCTCTGTGTGTCTGCGTGTGTGTGTATTAGGGCCTGTGTGTCTGCGAGTGTTTGTATTAGTGTCTCTGTGTGTCTGCTAGTGTGTGTATTCGAGTCTCTGTGTGTCTGCGAGTGTGTGTTAGTGTCTCTGTGTGTGAGTGTGTGTGTATTAGTGTCTCTGTGTGTGAGAGTGTGTGTAATAGTGTATCTGTGTGTCTGTGAGCGTATGTATTAGTGTATGTGTGTATCTGCGAGAGTGTGTATTAGTGTCCCTGTGTGTCTGCGAGAGTATGTATTTGTGCGAAGCGAGTGTGGGAATTAGTGTTTCTGTGTGTCTGTGTGTGTGTTAGTGCCTCTGTTTGTCTGTGAGTGTGTGTACTTGTGTGTCTGCGATTGTGTGTATTAGTGCCTCTGTGTGTATGCGATTGTGTGTATTAGTGTCTCTGTGTATCTGCGAGAGTGCGTATCAGTGCCTCTGTGTGTCTGAGAGAGTGTGTATTAATGTCTGTGAGTGTGTGTAAGTGTGTGTGTTAGTGTCTCTGTGTGTCTGCGAGTGTGTGTATTAGTGCCTGTGAGTGTGTAAGTGTGTGTGTTAGTGTCTCTGTGTGTCTGCGAGTTTGTGTATTAGTGCCTGTGAGTGTGTGTAAGTGTGTGTGTTAGTGTCTCTGTGTTTCTGCGAGTGTGTGTATTAGTGTCTGTGAGTGTATGTAAGTGTATGTATTTGTGTCTCTGTGTGTCTGCGAGTGTCTGTATTAGTGTCTCTATGTGTCTGCGAGTGTTTGTATTCGTTCCTCTGTGTGTCTGCGAGTGTGTGTATTGGTGTCTCTGTGTATCTGCGAGTGTGTGTATTAGTGTCTCTGTGTGTCTGCGAGTGTGTGTATTTGTGCCTCTGTGTGTCTGCGAGTGTGTGTTAGTGTCTCTGTGACTCTGCGACTGTGTCTATTAGTGTCTCTGTGTGTCTGCTAGTGTGTCTTTTAGTTTCTCATTGTGTCTCCGAGTGTGTGTATTAGTGTCTCTGTGTGTCTGCGAGTGTGTGTCTTCGAGACTCTGTGTGTCTGTGAGTGTGTATTCGTGTCCCTGTGTGCCTGCGAGTGTGTGTATTAGTGCCTCTGTGTGGCTACCGATTGTGTGTATTAGTGTGTCTGTGTGTCTGTGAGTGTGTGTATTAGTGTCTCTGTGTGTCTGCGAGTGTGTGTGTGTTAGTGTCTGTGTGTCTGCGAGTGTGTGTATTAGTGTCTCTGTGTGTCTGTGAGTGTGTTTTAGTGTCGCTGTGTGTCTGTGAGTGTGTTTTAGTGTCTCTGTGTGTGAGAGTGTGTGTATTAGTGTCTCTGTGTGTCTGTGAGTGTGTATTAGCGTCTCTGTGTGTCTGCGAGTGTATGTATTAGTGTATCTGTGTGTCTGCCAGTGTGTGTTAGTGTCACTGTGTCTGTGAGTGTGTGTATTAGTGTCTCTGTGTGTCTGTGAGTGTGTGTATTAGTGCCTTTGTGTGTCTGTGAGTGTGTGTCTTCGAGACTCTGTGTGTCTGTGAGTGTGTGTTCGTGTCTCTGTGTGTCTGTGAGTGTGTGTGTTAGTGCCTCTGTGTGGCTGCGAGTGTGTGTATTAGTGTCTCTGTGTGTTTGCGAGTGTGAGTGTTAGTGTCTGTGTGTCTGCGAGTTTGTGTATTGGTGTGTCTGTGAGTGTGTGTTAGTGTCTCTGTGTGTGAGGGTGTGTGTATTAGTGTCTCTGTGTGTGAGCGTGTGTGTAATAGTGTCTCTGTGTGTCTGTGAGTGTCTCTATTAGAGTCTCTGTGTGTCTGCGAGTGTGTGTTAGTGTCTCTGTGTGTGAGAGTGTGTGTATTAGTGTCTCTGTGTGTGAGAGTGTGTGTAATAGTGTCTCTGTGTGTCTGTGAGTGTATGTATTAGAGTCTTTGTGTGCCTGTGAGTGTGTGTCTGTGTGTATGTGAGTGTGTGTATTAGTGTCTCTATGTGTCTGTAAGTGTGTGTATTAGTGTTTCTGTGTGTCTGTGAGTGTGTGTGTTAATGTCTGTGTGTCTGGGAGTGTGCGTGTTAGTGTCTGTGTGTCTGCGAGTGTGTGTATTAGTGTCTCTGTGTCTGCGCGTGTGTGTTAGTGTCTCTGTGTGTCTGTGTGTTTATTAGTGTCTCTGTGTGTCTGCGAGTGTGTGTATTAGTGTGTCTGTGCGTTAGAGTGTGTGTAATAGTGTCTCTGTGTGTCTGTGACTGTGTGTATTAGTGTCTATGTGTGTCTGAGTGTGTTTGTATTAGTGTCGCTGTGTATCTGTGAGTGTGTGTATTAGTGTCTCTGTGTGTCTGCGAGTGTGTGCTAGTGTCTCTGTGTGTCTGTGAGTGGGTGTTAGTGCCTGTGTGTCTGCGAGAGTGTGTGTTAGTGACTGCGAGTGTGTGTCTTAGTGTCTCTGTGTGTCTGTAAGTGTGTGTGTTAGTGTCTGTGTGTCTGCGAGTGTGTGTGTTAGGGCCTGTGTGTCTGCGAGTGTGTGTATTAGTGTCTCTGTGTGTCTGCTAGTGTGTGTATTAGAGTCTCTGTGTGTCTGCGAGTGTGTGTATTAGTTTTTCTGTGAGTGTGTGTGTTAATGTCTGTGTGTCTAAGAGTGTGCGTGTTAGTGTCTATGTGTCTGCGAGTGTGTGTATTAGTGTATCTGTGTCTGCGCGTGTGTGTATTAGTGTCTCTGTGTGTCTGTGAGTGTGTGTATTAGTGTCTCTGTGTGTCTGTGAGTGTGTGTATTAGTGTGTCTGTGTGTGAGAGTGTGTGTAATAGTGTCTCTGTGTGTCTGTGACTGTGTGTATTAGTGTCTATGTGTGTCTGAGTGTGTTTGTATTAGTGTCGCTGTGTGAGTGTGTGTATTAGTGTCTCTGTGTGTCTGCGAGTGAGTGCTAGTGTCTCTGTGTGTCTGTGAGTGTGGGTTAGTGTCTGTGTGTCTGCGAGAGTGTGTGTTAGTGTCTGTGAGTGTGTGTATTAGTGTATCTGTGTGTCTGTGAGTGTGTGTGTTAGTGTCTGTGTGTCTGCGAGTGTGTGTGTTAGGGCCTGTGTGTCTGCGAGTGTGTGTATTAGAGTCTCTGTGTGTCTGCGAGTGTGTGTTAGTGTCTCTGTGTGTGAGAGTGTGTGTGTATTAGTGCCTTTGTGTGTCTGTGAGTGTGTGTCTTCGAGACTCTGTGTGTCTGTGAGTGTGTGTTCGTGTCTCTGTGTGTCTGTGAGTGTGTGTGTTAGTGCCTCTGTGTGGCTGCGAGTGTGTGTATTAGTGTCTCTGTGTGTTTGCGAGTGTGAGTGTTAGTGTCTGTGTGTCTGCGAGTTTGTGTATTGGTGTGTCTGTGAGTGTGTGTTAGTGTCTCTGTGTGTGAGGGTGTGTGTATTAGTGTCTCTGTGTGTGAGCGTGTGTGTAATAGTGTCTCTGTGTGTCTGTGAGTGTCTCTATTAGAGTCTCTGTGTGTCTGCGAGTGTGTGTTAGTGTCTCTGTGTGTGAGAGTGTGTGTATTAGTGTCTCTGTGTGTGAGAGTGTGTGTAATAGTGTCTCTGTGTGTCTGTGAGTGTATGTATTAGAGTCTTTGTGTGCCTGTGAGTGTGTGTCTGTGTGTATGTGAGTGTGTGTATTAGTGTCTCTATGTGTCTGTAAGTGTGTGTATTAGTGTTTCTGTGTGTCTGTGAGTGTGTGTGTTAATGTCTGTGTGTCTGGGAGTGTGCGTGTTAGTGTCTGTGTGTCTGCGAGTGTGTGTATTAGTGTCTCTGTGTCTGCGCGTGTGTGTTAGTGTCTCTGTGTGTTTATTAGTGTCTCTGTGTGTCTGCGAGTGTGTGTATTAGTGTGTCTGTGCGTTAGAGTGTGTGTAATAGTGTCTCTGTGTGTCTGTGACTGTGTGTATTAGTGTCTATGTGTGTCTGAGTGTGTTTGTATTAGTGTCGCTGTGTATCTGTGAGTGTGTGTATTAGTGTCTCTGTGTGTCTGCGAGTGTGTGCTAGTGTCTCTGTGTGTCTGTGAGTGGGTGTTAGTGCCTGTGTGTCTGCGAGAGTGTGTGTTAGTGACTGCGAGTGTGTGTCTTAGTGTCTCTGTGTGTCTGTAAGTGTGTGTGTTAGTGTCTGTGTGTCTGCGAGTGTGTGTGTTAGGGCCTGTGTGTCTGCGAGTGTGTGTATTAGTGTCTCTGTGTGTCTGCTAGTGTGTGTATTAGAGTCTCTGTGTGTCTGCGAGTGTGTGTATTAGTTTTTCTGTGAGTGTGTGTGTTAATGTCTGTGTGTCTAAGAGTGTGCGTGTTAGTGTCTATGTGTCTGCGAGTGTGTGTATTAGTGTATCTGTGTCTGCGCGTGTGTGTATTAGTGTCTCTGTGTGTCTGTGAGTGTGTGTATTAGTGTCTCTGTGTGTCTGTGAGTGTGTGTATTAGTGTGTCTGTGTGTGAGAGTGTGTGTAATAGTGTCTCTGTGTGTCTGTGACTGTGTGTATTAGTGTCTATGTGTGTCTGAGTGTGTTTGTATTAGTGTCGCTGTGTGAGTGTGTGTATTAGTGTCTCTGTGTGTCTGCGAGTGAGTGCTAGTGTCTCTGTGTGTCTGTGAGTGTGGGTTAGTGTCTGTGTGTCTGCGAGAGTGTGTGTTAGTGTCTGTGAGTGTGTGTATTAGTGTATCTGTGTGTCTGTGAGTGTGTGTGTTAGTGTCTGTGTGTCTGCGAGTGTGTGTGTTAGGGCCTGTGTGTCTGCGAGTGTGTGTATTAGAGTCTCTGTGTGTCTGCGAGTGTGTGTTAGTGTCTCTGTGTGTGAGAGTGTGTGTGTATTAGTGTCTCTGTGTGTGAGAGTGTGTGATAGTGTATCTCTGTGTCTGTGAGTGGATGTATTAGTGTCTCTGTGTGTCTGTGAGTGTGTGTATTAGTGTCTTTGTGTGTCTGTGAGTGTGTGTGTTTGTGTCTGTGTGTCTGTGAGTGTGCGTGTTAGTGTCTGTGTGTCTGCGAGTGTGTGTATTAGTGTCTCTGTGTCTGCGCGTGTGTATCAGTGTCTCTGTGTGTCTGTGAGTGTGTGTATTAGTGTGTCTGTGTGTGAGTGTGTGTGTAATAGTGTCTCTGTGTGTCTGTGACTGTGTGTATTAGTGTCTCTGTGTGTCTGTGAGTGTGTTTGTTAGTGTCTCTCTGTGGCTGGGGGGGTGTATTTGTGTGTCTGCGAGTGTCTGTATTTGTGTCTCTGTGTGTCTGCGAGTGTTTGTATTCGTTCCTCTGTGTGTCTGCGAGTGTGTGTATTGGTGTCTCTGTGTATCTGCGAGTGTGTGTATTAGTGTCTCTGTGTGTCTGCGAGTGTGTGTATTTGTGTCTCTGTGTGTCTGCGAGTGTGTGTTAGTGTCTCTGTGACTCTGCGACTGTGTCTATTAGTGTCTCTGTGTGTCTGCGAGTGTGACTTTTAGTTTCTCATTGTGTCTCCGAGTGTGTGTATTAGTGTCTCTGTGTGTCTGCGAGTGTGTGTCTTCGAGACTCTGTGTGTCTGTGAGTGTGTATTCGTGTCCCTGTGTGCCTGCGAGTGTGTGTATTAGTGCCTCTGTGTGTCTGCGAGTGTGTGTGTGTTAGTGTCTGTGTGTCTGCGAGTGTGTGTATTAGTGTCTCTGTGTGTCTGTGAGTGTGTGTATTAGTGTCTCTGTGTGTCTGTGAGTGTGTTTTAGTGTCTCTGTGTGTGAGAGTGTGTGTATTAGTGTCTCTGTGTGTCTGTGAGTGTGTATTAGCGTCTCTGTGTGTCTGCGAGTGTATGTATTAGTGTATATGTGTGTCTGCCAGTGTGTGTTAGTGTCACTGTGTGTGAGAGTGTGTGTAATAGTGTCTCTGTGTGTCTGTGAGTGTGTGTATTAGTGTCTCTGTGTGTCTGTGAGTGTGTGTATTAGTGCCTTTGTGTGTCTGTGAGTGTGTGTCTTCGAGACTCTGTGTGTCTGTGAGTGTGTGTTCGTGTCTCTGTGTGTCTGTGAGTGTGTGTGTTAGTGCCTCTGTGTGGCTGCGAGTGTGTGTATTAGTGTCTCTGTGTGTTTGCGAGTGTGAGTGTTAGTGTCTGTGTGTCTGCGAGTTTGTGTATTGGTGTGTCTGTGAGTGCGTGTTAGTGTCTCTGTGTGTGAGGGTGTGTGTATTAGTGTCTCTGTGTGTGAGCGTGTGTGTAATAGTGTCTCTGTGTGTCTGTGAGTGTCTGTATTAGAGTCTCTGTGTGTCTGCGAGTGTGTGTTAGTGTCTCTGTGTGTGAGAGTGTGTGTATTAGTGTCTCTGTGTGTGAGAGTGTGTGTAATAGTGTCTCTGTGTGTCTGTGAGTGTATGTATTAGAGTCTTTGTGTGCCTGTGAGTGTGTGTCTGTGTGTCTGTGAGTGTGTGTATTAGTGTCTCTATGTGTCTGTGAGTGTGTGTATTAGTGTTTCCGTGTGTCTGTGAGTGTGTGTGTTAATGTCTGTGTGTCTGAGAGTGTGCGTGTTAGTGTCTGTGTGTCTGCGAGTGTGTGTATTAGTGTCTCTGTGTCTGCGCGTGTGTGTTAGTGTCTCTGTGTGTCTGTGTGTTTATTAGTGTCTCTGTGTGTCTGCGAGTGTGTGTATTAGTGTGTCTGTGCGTGAGAGTGTGTGTAATAGTGTCTCTGTGTGTCTGTGACTGTGTGTATTAGTGTCTATGTGTGTCTGAGTGTGTTTGTATTAGTGTCTCTGTGTATCTGTGAGTGTGTGTATTAGTGTCTCTGTGTGTCTGCGAGTGTGTGTATTTGTGTCTCTGTGTGTCTGCGAGTGTGTGTTAGTGTCTCTGTGACTCTGCGACTGTGTCTATTAGTGTCTCTGTGTGTCTGCGAGTGTGACTTTTAGTTTCTCATTGTGTCTCCGAGTGTGTGTATTAGTGTCTCTGTGTGTCTGCGAGTGTGTGTCTTCGAGACTCTGTGTGTCTGTGAGTGTGTATTCGTGTCCCTGTGTGCCTGCGAGTGTGTGTATTAGTGCCTCTGTGTGGCTACCGATTGTGTGTATTAGTGTGTCTGTGTGTCTGTGAGTGTGTGTATTAGTGTCTCTGTGTGTCTGCGAGTGTGTGTGTGTTAGTGTCTGTGTGTCTGCGAGTGTGTGTATTAGTGTCTCTGTGTGTCTGTGAGTGTGTGTATTAGTGTCTCTGTGTGTCTGTGAGTGTGTTTTAGTGTCTCTGTGTGTGAGAGTGTGTGTATTAGTGTCTCTGTGTGTCTGTGAGTGTGTATTAGCGTCTCTGTGTGTCTGCGAGTGTATGTATTAGTGTATATGTGTGTCTGCCAGTGTGTGTTAGTGTCACTGTGTGTGAGAGTGTGTGTAATAGTGTCTCTGTGTGTCTGTGAGTGTGTGTATTAGTGTCTCTGTGTGTCTGTGAGTGTGTGTATTAGTGCCTTTGTGTGTCTGTGAGTGTGTGTCTTCGAGACTCTGTGTGTCTGTGAGTGTGTGTTCGTGTCTCTGTGTGTCTGTGAGTGTGTGTGTTAGTGCCTCTGTGTGGCTGCGAGTGTGTGTATTAGTGTCTCTGTGTGTTTGCGAGTGTGAGTGTTAGTGTCTGTGTGTCTGCGAGTTTGTGTATTGGTGTGTCTGTGAGTGTGTGTTAGTGTCTCTGTGTGTGAGGGTGTGTGTATTAGTGTCTCTGTGTGTGAGCGTGTGTGTAATAGTGTCTCTGTGTGTCTGTGAGTGTCTGTATTAGAGTCTCTGTGTGTCTGCGAGTGTGTGTTAGTGTCTCTGTGTGTGAGAGTGTGTGTATTAGTGTCTCTGTGTGTGAGAGTGTGTGTAATAGTGTCTCTGTGTGTCTGTGAGTGTATGTATTAGAGTCTTTGTGTGCCTGTGAGTGTGTGTCTGTGTGTCTGTGAATGTGTGTATTAGTGTCTCTATGTGTCTGTGAGTGTGTGTATTAGTGTTTCCGTGTGTCTGTGAGTGTGTGTGTTAATGTCTGTGTGTCTGAGAGTGTGCGTGTTAGTGTCTGTGTGTCTGCGAGTGTGTGTATTAGTGTCTCTGTGTGTCTGCGAGTGTGTGCTAGTGTCTCTGTGTGTCTGTGAGTGGGTGTTAGTGCCTGTGTGTCTGCGAGAGTGTGTGTTAGTGACTGCGAGTGTGTGTCTTAGTGTCTCTGTGTGTCTGTAAGTGTGTGTGTTAGTGTCTGTGTGTCTGCGAGTGTGTGTGTTAGGGCCTGTGTGTCTGCGAGTGTGTGTATTAGTGTCTCTGTGTGTCTGCTAGTGTGTGTATTAGAGTCTCTGTGTGTCTGCGAGTGTGTGTATTAGTTTTTCTGTGAGTGTGTGTGTTAATGTCTGTGTGTCTAAGAGTGTGCGTGTTAGTGTCTATGTGTCTGCGAGTGTGTGTATTAGTGTATCTGTGTCTGCGCGTGTGTGTATTAGTGTCTCTGTGTGTCTGTGAGTGTGTGTATTAGTGTCTCTGTGTGTCTGTGAGTGTGTGTATTAGTGTGTCTGTGTGTGAGAGTGTGTGTAATAGTGTCTCTGTGTGTCTGTGACTGTGTGTATTAGTGTCTATGTGTGTCTGAGTGTGTTTGTATTAGTGTCGCTGTGTGAGTGTGTGTATTAGTGTCTCTGTGTGTCTGCGAGTGAGTGCTAGTGTCTCTGTGTGTCTGTGAGTGTGGGTTAGTGTCTGTGTGTCTGCGAGAGTGTGTGTTAGTGTCTGTGAGTGTGTGTATTAGTGTATCTGTGTGTCTGTGAGTGTGTGTGTTAGTGTCTGTGTGTCTGCGAGTGTGTGTGTTAGGGCCTGTGTGTCTGCGAGTGTGTGTATTAGAGTCTCTGTGTGTCTGCGAGTGTGTGTTAGTGTCTCTGTGTGTGAGAGTGTGTGTGTATTAGTGTCTCTGTGTGTGAGAGTGTGTGATAGTGTATCTCTGTGTCTGTGAGTGGATGTATTAGTGTCTCTGTGTGTCTGTGAGTGTGTGTATTAGTGTCTTTGTGTGTCTGTGAGTGTGTGTGTTTGTGTCTGTGTGTCTGTGAGTGTGCGTGTTAGTGTCTGTGTGTCTGCGAGTGTGTGTATTAGTGTCTCTGTGTCTGCGCGTGTGTATCAGTGTCTCTGTGTGTCTGTGAGTGTGTGTATTAGTGTGTCTGTGTGTGAGTGTGTGTGTAATAGTGTCTCTGTGTGTCTGTGACTGTGTGTATTAGTGTCTCTGTGTGTCTGTGAGTGTGTTTGTTAGTGTCTCTCTGTGGCTGGGGGGGTGTATTTGTGTGTCTGCGAGTGTCTGTATTTGTGTCTCTGTGTGTCTGCGAGTGTTTGTATTCGTTCCTCTGTGTGTCTGCGAGTGTGTGTATTGGTGTCTCTGTGTATCTGCGAGTGTGTGTATTAGTGTCTCTGTGTGTCTGCGAGTGTGTGTATTTGTGTCTCTGTGTGTCTGCGAGTGTGTGTTAGTGTCTCTGTGACTCTGCGACTGTGTCTATTAGTGTCTCTGTGTGTCTGCGAGTGTGACTTTTAGTTTCTCATTGTGTCTCCGAGTGTGTGTATTAGTGTCTCTGTGTGTCTGCGAGTGTGTGTCTTCGAGACTCTGTGTGTCTGTGAGTGTGTATTCGTGTCCCTGTGTGCCTGCGAGTGTGTGTATTAGTGCCTCTGTGTGGCTACCGATTGTGTGTATTAGTGTGTCTGTGTGTCTGTGAGTGTGTGTATTAGTGTCTCTGTGTGTCTGCGAGTGTGTGTGTGTTAGTGTCTGTGTGTCTGCGAGTGTGTGTATTAGTGTCTCTGTGTGTCTGTGAGTGTGTGTATTAGTGTCTCTGTGTGTCTGTGAGTGTGTTTTAGTGTCTCTGTGTGTGAGAGTGTGTGTATTAGTGTCTCTGTGTGTCTGTGAGTGTGTATTAGCGTCTCTGTGTGTCTGCGAGTGTATGTATTAGTGTATATGTGTGTCTGCCAGTGTGTGTTAGTGTCACTGTGTGTGAGAGTGTGTGTAATAGTGTCTCTGTGTGTCTGTGAGTGTGTGTATTAGTGTCTCTGTGTGTCTGTGAGTGTGTGTATTAGTGCCTTTGTGTGTCTGTGAGTGTGTGTCTTCGAGACTCTGTGTGTCTGTGAGTGTGTGTTCGTGTCTCTGTGTGTCTGTGAGTGTGTGTGTTAGTGCCTCTGTGTGGCTGCGAGTGTGTGTATTAGTGTCTCTGTGTGTTTGCGAGTGTGAGTGTTAGTGTCTGTGTGTCTGCGAGTTTGTGTATTGGTGTGTCTGTGAGTGTGTGTTAGTGTCTCTGTGTGTGAGGGTGTGTGTATTAGTGTCTCTGTGTGTGAGCGTGTGTGTAATAGTGTCTCTGTGTGTCTGTGAGTGTCTGTATTAGAGTCTCTGTGTGTCTGCGAGTGTGTGTTAGTGTCTCTGTGTGTGAGAGTGTGTGTATTAGTGTCTCTGTGTGTGAGAGTGTGTGTAATAGTGTCTCTGTGTGTCTGTGAGTGTATGTATTAGAGTCTTTGTGTGCCTGTGAGTGTGTGTCTGTGTGTCTGTGAGTGTGTGTATTAGTGTCTCTATGTGTCTGTGAGTGTGTATTAGTGTTTCCGTGTGTCTGTGAGTGTGTGTGTTAATGTCTGTGTGTCTGAGAGTGTGCGTGTTAGTGTCTGTGTGTCTGCGAGTGTGTGTATTAGTGTCTCTGTGTCTGCGCGTGTGTGTTAGTGTCTCTGTGTGTCTGTGTGTTTATTAGTGTCTCTGTGTGTCTGCGAGTGTGTGTATTAGTGCGTCTGTGCGTGAGAGTGTGTGTAATAGTGTCTCTGTGTGTCTGTGACTGTGTGTATTAGTGTCTATGTGTGTCTGAGTGTGTTTGTATTAGTGTCTCTGTGTATCTGTGAGTGTGTGTATTAGTGTCTCTGTGTGTCTGCGAGTGTGTGCTAGTGTCTCTGTGTGTCTGTGAGTGGGTGTTAGTGTCTGTGTGTCTGCGAGAGTGTGTGTTAGTGACTGCGAGTGTGTGTCTTAGTGTATCTGTGTGTCTGTAAGTGTGTGTGTTAGTGTCTGTGTGTCTGCGAGTGTGTGTGTTAGGGCCTGTGTGTCTGCGAGTGTGTGTATTAGTGTCTCTGTGTGTCTGCTAGTGTGTGTATTAGAGCCTCTGTGTGTCTGCGAGTGTGTGTATTAGTGTTTCTGTGTGTCTGTGAGTGTGTGTGTTAATGTCTGTGTGTCTAAGAGTGTGCGTGTTAGTGTCTATGTGTCTGCGAGTGTGTGTATTAACAAAGAACAAAGAACAAAGAAATGTACAGCACAGGAACAGGCCCTTCGGCCCTCCAAGCCCGTGCCGACCATACTGCCCGACTAAACTACAATCTTCTACACTTCCTGGGTCCGTATCCTTCTATTCCCATCCTATTCATATATTTGTCAAGATGCCCCTTAAATGTCCCTATCGTCCCTGCCTCCACTACCTCCTCCGGTAGTGAGTTCCAGGCACCCACTACCCTCTGCGTAAAAAACTTGCCTCGTACATCTACTCTAAACTTTGCCCCTCTCACCTTAAACCTATGCCCCCTAGTAATTGACCCCTCTACCCTGGGGAAAAGCCTCTGACTATCCACTCTGTCTATGCCCCTCATAATTTTGTATACCTCTATCAGGTCGCCCCTCAACCTCCTTCGTTCCAGTGAGAACAAACCGAGTTTATTCAATCGCTCCTCATAGCTTATGCCCTCCATACCAGGGAACATTCTGGTAAATCTCTTCTGCACCCTCTCTAAAGCCTCCACATCCTTCTGGTAGTGTGGCGACCAGAATTGAACACTATACTCCAAGTGTGGCCTAACTAAGGTTCTATACAGCTGCAACATGACTTGCCAATTCTTATACTCAATGCCCCGGCCAATGAAGGCAAGCATGCCGTATGCCTTCTTGACTACCTTCTCCACCTGTGTAGCCCCTTTCAGTGATCTGTGGACCTGTACTCCTAGATCTCTTTGACTTTCAATACTCTTGAGGGTTCTACCATTCACTGTATATTCCCTACCTACATTAGCCCTTCCAAAATGCATTACCTCACATTTGTCCAGGTTAAACTCCATCTGCCATCTCTCCGCCCAAGTCTCCAGACAATCTAAATCCTGCTGTATCCTCAGACAGTCCTCATCGCTATCCGCAATTCCACCAACCTTTGTGTCGTCTGCAAACTTACTAATCAGACCAGTTACATTTTCCTCCAAATCATTTATATATACTACAAAGAGCAAAGGTCCCAGCACTGATCCCTGTGGAACACCACTGGTCACAGCCCTCCAATTAGAAAAGCATCCCTCCATTGCTACCCTCTGCCTTCTATGGCCTAGCCAGTTCTGTATCCACCTTGCCAGTTCACCCCTGATCCCGTGTGACTTCACCTTTTGTACTAGTCTACCATGAGGGACCTTGTCAAAGGCCTTACTGAAGTCCATATAGACAACATCTACTGCCCTACCTGCATCAATCATCTTAGTGACCTCCTCGAAAAACTCTATCAAGTTAGTGAGACACGACCTCCCCTTCACAAAACCGTGCTGCCTCTCACTAATACGTCCATTTGCTTCCAAATGGGAGTAGATCCTGTCTCGAAGAATTCTCTCCAGTAATTTCCCTACCACTGAAGTAAGGCTCACCGGCCTGTAGTTCCCGGGATTATCCCTGCCACCCTTCTTAAACAGAGGAACAACATTGGCTATTCTCCAGTCCTCCGGGACATCCCCTGAAGACAGCGAGGATCCAAAGATTTCTGTCAAGGCCTCAGCAATTTCCTCTCCAGCCTCCTTCAGTATTCTGGGGTAGATCCCATCCGGCCCTGGGGACTTATCTACCTTAATATTTTTTAAGACACCCAACACCTCGTCTTTTTGGATCACAATGTGACCCAGGCGATCTACACCCCCTTCTCCAGACTCAACATCTACCAATTCCTTCTCTTTGGTGAATACTGATGCAAAGTATTCATTTAGTACCTCGCCCATTTCCTCTGGCTCCACACATAGATTCCCTTGCCTATCCTTCAGTGGGCAAACCCTTTCCCTGGCTACCCTCTTGCTTTTTATGTAAGTGTAAAAAGCCTTGGGATTTTCCTTAACCCTATTTGCCAATGACTTTTCATGACCCCTTCTAGCCCTCCTGACTCCCTGCTTAAGTTCCTTCCTACTTTCCTTATATGCCACACAGGCTTCGTCTGTTCCCAGCCTTTTAGCCCTGACAAATGCCTCCTTTTTCTTTTTGACGAGGCCTACAATATCATTCGTCATCCAAGGTTCCCGAAAATTGCCGTATTTGTCTTTCTTCCTCACAGGAACATGCCTGTCCTGTATTCCTATCAACTGACACTTGAAAGCCTCCCACATGTCAGATGTTGATTTGCCCTCAAACATCCGCCCCCAATCTATGCTCTTCAGTTCCCGCCTAATATTGTTATAATTAGCCTTCCCCCAATTTAGCACATTCATCCTCGGACCACTCTTATCCTTGTCCACCAGTACTTTAAAACTTACTGAATTGTGGTCACTGTTACCGAAATGCTCCCCTACTGAAACATCTACCACCTGGCCGGGCTCATTCCCCAATACCAGGTCCAGTACCGCCTCTTCCCTAGTTGGACTGTTTACATATTGTTTTAAGAAGCCCTCCTGGATGCTCCTTACAAACTCTGCCCCGTCTAAGCCCCTGGCCCTAAGTGAGTCCCAGTCAATATTGGGGAAGTTGAAGTCTCCCATCACCACAACCCTGTTGTTTTTACTCTTTTCCAAAATCTGTCTACCTATCTGCTCCTCTATCTCCCGCTGGCTGTTGGGAGGCCTGTAGTATACCCCCAACATTGTGACTGCACCCTTCTTATTCCTGATCTCTACCCATATAGCCTCACTGCCCTCTGAGGTGTCCTCTCGCTGTATAGCTGTGATACTCTCCTGAACAAGTAGCGCAACTCCGCCTCCCCTTTTACATCCCCCTCTATCCCGCCTGAAACATCTAAAACCTGGAACGTTTAGCTGCCAATCCTGCCCTTCCCTCAACCAGGTCTCTGTAATGGCAACAACATCATAGTTCCAAGTAGTAATCCAAGCTCTAAGTTCATCTGCCTTACCCGTAATGCTCCTTGCATTAAAACATATGCACTTCAGGCCACCAGACCCGCTGTGTTCAGCAACTTCTCCCCGTCTGCACTGCCTCAGAGCCACACTGTCCATATTCCCTAGTTCTCCCTCAACGCTCTCACCTTCTGACCTATTGCTCCCGTGCCCACCCCCCTGCCATACTAGTTTAAACCCTCCCGTGTGACACTAGCAAATTAGTGTATCTGTGTCTGCGCGTGTGTGTATTAGTGTCTCTGTGTGTCTGTGAGTGTGTGTATTAGTGTCTCTGTGTGTCTGTGAGTGTGTGTATTAGTGTGTCTGTGTGTGAGAGTGTGTGTAATAGTGTCTCTGTGTGTCTGTGACTGTGTGTATTAGTGTCTATGTATGTCTGAGTGTGTTTGTATTAGTGTCGCTGTGTGAGTGTGTGTATTAGTGTCTCTGTGTGTCTGCGAGTGTGTGCTAGTGTCTCTGTGTGTCTGTGAGTGTGTGTTAGTGTCTGTGTGTCTGCGAGAGTGTGTGTTAGTGTCTGTGAGTGTGTGTATTAGTGTATCTGTGTGTCTGTGAGTGTGTGTGTTAGTGTCTGTGTGTCTGCGAGTGTGTGTGTTAGGGCCTGTGTGTCTGCGAGTGTCTGTATTAGCGTCTCTGTGTGTCTGCGAGTGTGTGCTAGTGTCTCTGTGTGTGAGAGTGTGTGTGTATTAGTGTCTCTGTGTGTGAGAGTGTGTGATAGTGTATCTCTGTGTCTGTGAGTGGATGTATTAGTGTCTCTGTGTGTCTGTGAGTGTGTGTATTAGTGTCTTTGTGTGTCTGTGAGTGTGTGTGTTTGTGTCTGTGTGTCTGTGAGTGTGCGTGTTAGTGTCTGTGTGTCTGCGAGTGTGTGTATTAGTGTCTCTGTGTCTGCGCGTGTGTATTAGTGTCTCTGTGTGTCTGTGAGTGTGTGTATTAGTGTGTCTGTGTGTGAGTGTGTGTGTAATAGTGTCTCTGTGTGTCTGTGACTGTGTGTATTAGTGTCTCTGTGTGTCTGTGAGTGTGTTTGTTAGTGTCTCTCTGTGGCTGGGGGGGTGTATTTGTGTGTCTGCGAGTGTCTGTATTAGTGTCTCTGTGTGTCTGCGAGTGTTTGTATTCGTTCCTCTGTGTGTCTGCGAGTGTGTGTATTGGTGTCTCTGTGTATCTGCGAGTGTGTGTATTAGTGTCTCTGTGCGTCTGCGAGTGTGTGTATTTGTGTCTCTGTGTGTCTGCGAGTGTGTGTCAGTGTCTCTGTGACTCTGCGACTGTGTCTATTAGTGTCTCTGTGTGTCTGCGAGTGTGTCTTTTAGTTTCTCATTGTGTCTCCGAGTGTGTGTATTAGTGTCTCTGTGTGTCTGCGAGTGTGTGTCTTCGAGACTCTGTGTGTCTGTGAGTGTGTATTCGTGTCCCTGTGTGCCTGCGAGTGTGTGTATTAGTGCCTCTGTGTGGCTACCGATTGTGTGTATTAGTGTGTCTGTGTGTCTGTGAGTGTGTGTATTAGTGTCTCTGTGTGTCTGCGAGTGTGTGTGTGTTAGTGTCTGTGTGTCTGCGAGTGTGTGTATTAGTGTCTCTGTGTGTCTGTGAGTGTGTGTATAAGTGCCTCTGTGTGTCTGTGAGTGTGTTTTAGTGTCTCTGTGTGTGAGAGTGTGTGTATTAGTGTCTCTGTGTGTCTGTGAGTGTGTATTAGCGTCTCTGTGTGTCTGCGAGTGTATGTATTAGTGTATCTGTGTGTCTGCCAGTGTGTGTTAGTGTCACTGTGTGTGAGAGTGTGTGTAATAGTGTCCCTGTGTGTCTGTGAGTGTGTGTATTAGTGTCTCTGTGTGTCTGTGAGTGTGTGTATTAGTGCCTTTGTGTGTCTGTGAGTGTGTGTCTTCGAGACTCTGTGTGTCTGTGAGTGTGTGTTCGTGTCTCTGTGTGTCTGTGAGTGTGTGTGTTAGTGCCTCTGTGTGGCTGCGAGTGTGTGTATTAGTGTCTCTGTGTGTTTGCGAGTGTGAGTGTTAGTGTCTGTGTGTCTGCGAGTTTGTGTATTGGTGTGTCTGTGAGTGTGTGTTAGTGTCTCTGTGTGTGAGGGTGTGTGTATTAGTGTCTCTGTGTGTGAGCGTGTGTGTAATAGTGTCTCTGTGTGTCTGTGAGTGTCTCTATTAGAGTCTCTGTGTGTCTGCGAGTGTGTGTTAGTGTCTCTGTGTGTGAGAGTGTGTGTATTAGTGTCTCTGTGTGTGAGAGTGTGTGTAATAGTGTCTCTGTGTGTCTGTGAGTGTATGTATTAGAGTCTCTATGTGTCTGTGAGTGTGTGTATTAGTGTTTCTGTGTGTCTGTGAGTGTGTGTGTTAATGTCTGTGTGTCTGCGAGTGTGTGTTAGTGTCTCTGTGTGTGAGAGTGTGTGTGTATTAGTGTCTCTGTGTTTGAGAGTGTGTGATAGTGTATCTCTGTGTCTGTGAGTGGATGTATTAGTGTCTCTGTGTGTCTGTGAGTGTGTGTATTAGTGTCTTTGTGTGTCTGTGAGTGTGTGTGTTTGTGTCTGTGTGTCTGTGAGTGTGCGTGTTAGTGTCTGTGTGTTTGCGAGTGTGTGTATTAGTGTCTCTGTGTCTGCGCGTGTGTATTAGTGTCTCTGTGTGTCTGTGAGTGTGTGTATTAGTGTGTCTGTGTGTGAGTGTGTGTGTAATAGTGTCTCTGTGTGTCTGTGACTGTGTGTATTAGTGTTTCTGTGTGTCTGTGAGTGTGTTTGTTAGTGTCTCTCTGTGGCTGGGTGGTGTATTTGTGTGTCTGCGAGTGTCTGTATTAGTGTCTCTGTGTGTCTGCGAGTGTTTGTATTCGTTCCTCTGTGTGTCTGCGAGTGTGTGTATTGGTGTCTCTGTGTATCTGCGAGTGTGTGTATTAGTGTCTCTGTGTGTCTGCGAGTGTGTGTATTTGTGTCTCTGTGTGTCTGCGAGTGTGTGTTAGTGTCTCTGTGACTCTGCGACTGTGTCTATTAGTGTCTCTGTGTGTCTGCGAGTGTGTCTTTTAGTTTCTCATTGTGTCTCCGAGTGTGTGTATTAGTGTCTCTGTGTGTCTGCGAGTGTGTGTCTTCGAGACTCTGTGTCTCTGTGAGTGTGTATTCGTGTCCCTGTGTGCCTGCGAGTGTGTGTATTAGTGCCTCTGTGTGGCTACCGATTGTGTGTATTAGTGTGTCTGTGTGTCTTTGAGTGTGTGTATTAGTGTCTCTGTGTGTCTGCGAGTGTGTGTGTGTTAGTGTCTGTGTGTCTGCGAGTGTGTGTATTAGTGTCTCTGTGTGTCTGTGAGTGTGTGTATTAGTGTCTCTGTGTGTCTGTGAGTGTGTTTTAGTGTCTCTGTGTGTGAGAGTGTGTGTAGTAGTGTCTCTGTGTGTCTGTGAGTGTGTATTAGCGTCTCTGTGTGTCTGCGAGTGTATGTATTAGTGTATCTGTGTGTCTGCCAGTGTGTGTTAGTGTCACTGTGTGTGAGAGTGTGTGTAATAGTGTCTCTGTGTGTCTGTGAGTGTGTGTATTAGTGTCTCTGTGTGTCTGTTAGTGTGTGTATTAGTGCCTTTGTGTGTCTGTGAGTGTGTGTCTTCGAGACTCTGTGTGTCTGTGAGTGTGTGTTCGTGTCTCTGTGTGTCTGTGAGTGTTTGTGTTAGTGCCTCTGTGTGGCTGCGAGTGTGTGTATTAGTGTCTCTGTGTGTTTGCCAGTGTGAGTGTTAGTGTCTGTGTGTCTGCGAGTTTGTGTATTGGTGTGTCTGTGAGTTTGTGTTAGTGTCTCTGTGTGTGAGGGTGTGTGTATTAGTGTCTCTGTGTGTGAGCGTGTGTGTAATAGTGTCTCTGTGTGTCTGTGAGTGTCTGTATTAGAGTCTCTGTGTGTCTGCGAGTGTGGGTTAGTGTCTCTGTGTGTGAGAGTGTGTGTATTAGTGTCTCTGTATGTGAGAGTTTGTGTAATAGTGTCTCTGTGTGTCTGTGAGTGTATGTATTAGAGTCTTTGTGTGCCTGTGAGTGTGTGTCTGTGTGTCTGTGAGTGTGTGTATTAGTGTCTCTATGTGTCTGTGAGTGTGTGTATTAGTGTTTCTGTGTGTCTGTGAGTGTGTGTGTTAATGTCTGTGTGTCTGAGAGTGTGCGTGTTAGTGTCTGTGTGTCTGCGAGTGCGTGTATTAGTGTCTCTGTGTCTGCGCGTGTGTGTTAGTGTCTCTGTGTGTCTGTGTGTTTATTAGTGTCTCTGTGTGTCTCCGAGTGTGTGTATTAGTGTGTCTGTGCGTGAGAGTGTGTGCAATAGTGTCTCTGTGTGTCTGTGACTGTGTGTATTAGTGTCTATGTGTGTCTGAGTGTGTTTGTATTAGTGTCGCTGTGTATCTGTGAGTGTGTGTATTAGTGTCTCTGTGTGTCTGCGAGTGTGTGCTAGTGTCTCTGTGTGTCTGTGAGTGGGTGTTAGTGTCTGTGTGTCTGCGAGAGTGTGTGTTAGTGACTGCGAGTGTGTGTCTTAGTGTCTCTGTGTGTCTGTAAGTGTGTGTGTTAGTGTCTGTGTGTCTGCGGGTGTGTGTGTTAGGGCCTGTGTGTCTGCGAGTGTGTGTATTAGTGTCTCTGTGTGTCTGCTAGTGTGTGTATTAGAGTCTCTGTGTGTCTGCGAGTGTGTGTATTAGTGTTTCTGTGTGTCTGTGAGTGTGTGTGTTAATGTCTGTGTGTCTAAGAGTGTGCGTGTTAGTGTCTATGTGTCTGCGAGTGTGTGTATTAGTGTATCTGTGTCTGCGCGTGTGTGTATTAGTGTCTCTGTGTGTCTGTGAGTGTGTGTATTAGTGTCTCTGTGTGTCTGTGAGTGTGTGTATTAGTGTGTCTGTGTGTAATAGTGTCTCTGTGTGTCTGTGACTGTGTGTATTACTGTCTATGTGTGTCTGAGTGTGTTTGTATTAGTGTCGCTGTGTGAGTGTGTGTATTAGTGTCTCTGTGTGTCTGCGAGTGTGTGCTAGTGTATCTGTGTGTCTGTGAGTGTGTATTAGTGTCTGTGTGTCTGCGAGAGTGTGTGTTAGTGTCTGTGAGTGTGTGTATTAGTGTATCTGTGTGTCTGTGAGTGTGTGTGTTAGTGTCTGTGTGTCTGCGAGTGTGTGTGTTAGGGCCTGTGTGTCTGCGAGTGTGTGTATTAGAGTCTCTGTATGTCTGCGAGTGTGTGTTAGTGTCTCTGTGTGTGAGAGTGTGTGTGTATTAGTGTCTCTGTGTGTGAGAGTGTGTGATAGTGTATCTCTGTGTCTGTGAGTGGATGTATTAGTGTCTCTGTGTGTCTGTGAGTGTGTGTATTAGTGTCTTTGTGTGTCTGTGAGTGGGTGTGTTTGTGTCTGTGTGTCTGTGAGTGTGCGTGTTAGTGTCTGTGTGTCTGCGAGTGTGTGTATTAGTGTCTCTGTGTCTGCGCGTGTGTATTAGTGTCTCTGTGTGTCTGTGAGTGTGTGTATTAGTGTCTCTGTGTGTGAGTGTGTGTGTAATAGTGTCTCTGTGTGTCTGTGACTGTGTGTATTAGTGTCTCTGTGTGTCTGTGAGTGTGTTTGTTAGTGTCTCTCTGTGGCTGGGGGGGGTGTATTTGTGTGTCTGCGAGTGTGTGTATTTGTGTGTGTGTGAGTGTGTATATTAGAGCCTCTGTGTGTCTGCGAGTGTGTGTTAGTGTCTCTCTGTGTCTGATAGTGTATGTGTAAGTGTCTCTCTGAGTCTGGGGGGTGTATTCCTATGTCTGCGAGTGTGTGTATTTGTGTGTGTGTGAGTGTGTATATTAGTGTCTCTGTGTGTCTGCGAGTGTTTGCATTAGTGCCTCTGTGTGTCTGCGACTGTGTGTGTTCGTGCCTCTTTGTGGCTGCGAGTCTGTGTATTAGTGTTTCTGTGTGTGGATAAGCGTGTGTATTAGTGTCTCTGTGTTTCTGCGAGTGTATGTATTGAGTGTCTGTGAGTGTGTGTCTTAGTGTCTCTCTGTGTCTGCGGGTATGTGTATTTGTGTGTCTGTGAGTGTGTGTATTTGTGTGCGTGTGACTGTGTATATTAATGTCTCTGTGTGTCTGCGAGTGTTTGTATTAATGCCTCTGTGTGTCTGCGAGTGTGTGCTGGTGGCTCTGTGTGTCCGCGATTGTGTGTTAGTGTCTGTGTGTCTGTTAGTGTGTGTATTAGTGTCTGTCTGTGGGTGTGCATTAGAGTCTCCGTGTGTCTGTGTGTGTGTTTTTCTGTGTCCGTGTGTGTGGGTGCGTGTGTGCATTCGAGACTTCGTGTGTCTGTGGGTGTGTTTATCTGTGTCCGCGTGTGTCTGTTAGTGTGAGTATTAGAGTCTGTGTGTGCCTGCGTTTCTGCGAGTATTTGTGTATCTGTGAGCGTCTGTGTGTGCGTGAGAATGTGTGCATTAGTGTCTGTATGTGTGAGTGTGTTTATTCATGTCTCTGTCTGTCGGTGAGCAGTGTACTAGTGTATCTGTGTGTCTGTGAGTGTGTATTAGTGTTTGTGTGTGTGTATTACTGTCGCTGTGTGTGTGTGAGTGTGTGCATTAGAGTTTTCCTGTGTTTGTAAGTGTGCGTATTTTTGTCCCTCTGTGTCAGTGAGTGTGTTCATTAGTATCTGTGTGTACGCGTTCGTGTCTGTGTGTGTGTATTAGTGCCAGTGTGCGTCTATGTGTGCGTGTGTTGGTGTCTGTGGGTGTGAGTATGTGTATTAGTGTCTGTATGTGTGCATTAGTGTCTCCATGTGTCTGTAGGTGTGTGTAATTTTGTCTGTGTGTGTCTGTGAGAGTGTGAAGTAGCGTCTGTCTGTGTGTGTGTGTGCATCAGTGTATCTATGTGTGTCTGTACGAGTGAGCATTAGTGTCTGTGTGTGTCTGTGAGTGTGTGTATTAGTGTCTGTGTGTGTCTGTGAGTCTGTGTATTAGTGTATCTATGTGTGTCTGTAAGTGTGTGTATTAGTGTCTGTGTGTGTTTCTGTGTCTGTATTAGTGTCTGTATGTCTGTGAGTGTGTGTTACTGTCTCTGTGTGTATGCGAGTCTGTGTATTAGTGCCTCTGAGTGTCTGCGAGTGCGTTAGTGTTTCTATGTTTCTGCTAGTGTGTGCATAGTGCCTCTCTGTGTCTGCGAGTGTGCGTATTCGTGCATCTGTGTGTCTGTGAGTGTGTGTATTAGTGTCTCTGTGTGTCTGTGAGTGTGTGTATTAGTATCCGTGTGTGTGTGAGTGTGTGTATTCGTGTATCTACGGATGTCTGTAAGTGTGTGTATTAGTGTCAGTGTGTGTTTCTGTGTCTGTATTAGTATCTGTATGTCTGTCTGTGAGTGTGTGTTAGTGTATCTGTGTGTCGGCGAGTGTGTGTATTAGTGTCTCTGTGTGTCTGCGAGTGCGTGTTTCCGTGTCTCTGTGTGTCTGCGAGTGTGTGTTAGTGTCTCTGTGTGTCTGTGAGTGTGTGTCTTCGTGTCTCTTTGTGTCTACGAGTGTGTGTTAGTGTCTCTGTGTGTCTGTGAGCGTGTGTATTAGTGTCTCTGTGTGTCTGCGAGTGTGTGTCTCCGTGTATGTGAGTGTGTGTGTTAATGTCTCTGTGTGTCTGCGAGTGTGTGTATTACTGTCTCTGTGTGTGTGTAGGTTTGTGTATTAGTGTCTCTGTGTGTCTGCGAGTGTGTGTATTAGTGTCTCTGTGTGTCTGCGAGTGTGTGTTAGTGTCTCTGTGTGTCTGCTAGTGTGTGTATTCGTGTCTGTCTGTGGGTGTGCATTAGCATCTCCGTGTGTCTGTGGGTGTGTTGATCTGTGTCCGTGTGTGTCTGTCAGAGTGTGCATTAGAGTTTGTGTGTGTCTGCGTTTCAGCGTGTATTTGTGTATCTGTGAGTGTTTGTGTGTGCGTGAGAATGTGTGCAATAGTGTCTGTGTGTGTGTGAGTGGGTTTATTCATGTCTCTGTCTGTGAGCAGTGTACTAGTGTATCTGTGTGTCTGTGAGTGTCTCTGTGTGTGTGTGTGTATTACTGTCGCTGTGTGTGTGAGTGTGCGCATCAGAGTCTTCCTGTGTCTGTGAGTGTGCGTATTTTAGTCCCTCTGTAACAGTGAGTGTGTGCATTAGTATCTGTGTGTGCACGTTAGTGTCTGTGTGTGTGTGTTAGTGCCAGTGTGCGTCTATGTGTGCGTGTATTGGTGCCTGTGTGTGTGAGTATGTGCATTAGTGTCTGTATGTGTGCATTAGTGTCTCCGTGTGTCTGTAGGCGTGTGTAATTGTGTCTGTGTGTGTCTGTGAAAGTGTGAAGTAGCGTCTGTGTCTGTGTATCAGTGCATTATGTGTGTCTGTAAGAGTGCGCATTAGTGTCTGTGAGTGTGTGTATTAGTGTCTGTGTGTGCCTGTGAGTGTGTGAATTATTGTCTGTCTGTGTGTGTGAGTGTGTGCATTAGTGTATCTATGTGTGGCTGTAAGTGTGTATATTAGTGTCTGTGTGTGTTTCTGTGTCTGTAATAGTGTCTGTATGTCTGTCTGTGAGTGTGTGTTAGTGTCTCTGTGTGTCTGCGAGTGTGTGTATTAGTGTCTCTGTGTGCCTGCGATTGTGTGTCTTAGTGCCTCTGTTTTTCTGCGAGTGTGTGTTAGTGTCTCTGTGTGTCTGTGAGTGTGTGTATTAGTGCCTCTGTGTGTCTGCGAGTGTGTGTGTTAGTGTCTGTGTGAGTGTGTGCTAGTGCCTCTGTGTGTCTGCGAGTGTGTGTATTAGTGTCTGTGAGTGTGTGTAAGTATGTGTATTAGTGTCTCTGTGTGTCTGCGAGTGTGTGTGTTAGTGTCTCTGTGTGTCTGCGAGTGTGTGTATTTGTGTGTGTGTGAGTGTGTATATTAGTGTCTCTGTGTGTCTGCGAGTGTGTGTATTAGTTTATCTACGGGTGTCTGTAAGTATGTGTCTTAGTGTATGTGTGTGTTTCTGTGTCTGTATTAGTGTCTGTATGTCTGTCTTTGAGTGTGTGTTCGTGCATCTGTTTGTCTGCGAGTGTGTGTGTTAGTGTCTCTGCGTGTCTGCGAGTGTGTGTCTTCGTGTCTCAAAGAACAAAGAACAAAGAAATGTACAGCACAGGAACAGGCCCTTCTGCCCTCCAAGCCCGTGCCGACCATACTGCCCGACTAAACTACAATCTTCTTCACTTCCTGGGTCCGTATCCTTCTATTCCCATCCTATTCATATATTTGTCAAGATGCCCCTTAAATGTCCCTATCGTCCCTGCTTCCACTACCTCCTCCGGTAGTGAGTTCTAGGCACCCACTACCCTCTGCGTAAAAAACTTGCCTCGTACATCTACTCTAAACCTTGCCCCTCTCACCTTAAACCTATGCCCCCTAGTAATTGACCCCTCTACCCTGGGGAAAAGCCTCTGACTATCCACTCTGTCTATGCCCCTCATAATTTTGTATAACTCTATCAGGTCGCCCCTCAACCTCCTTCGTTCCAGTGAGAACAAACCGAGTTTATTCAATCGCTCCTCATAGCTTATGCCCTCCATACCAGGCAACATTCTGGTAAATCTCTTCTGCACCCTCTCTAAAGCCTCCACATCCTTCTGGTAGTGTGGCGACCAGAATTGAACACTATACTCCAAGTGTGGCCTAACTAAGGTTCTATACAGCTGCAACATGACTTGCCAATTCTTATACTCAATGCCCCGGCCAATGAAGGCAAGCATGCCGTATGCCTTCTTGACTACCTTCTCCACCTGTGTTGCCCCTTTCAATGACCTGTGGACCTGTACTCCTAGATCTCTTTGACTTTCAATACTCTTGAGGGTTCTACCATTCACTGTATATTCCCTACCTGCATTAGCCCTTCCAAAATGCATTACCTCACATTTGTCCGGATTAAACTCCATCTGCCATCTCTCCGCCCAAGTCTCCAGACAATATAAATCCTGCTGTATCCTCAGACAGTCCTCATCGCTATCCGCAATTCCACCAACCTTTGTGTCGTCTGCAAACTTACTAATCAGACCAGTTACATTTTCCTCCAAATCATTTATATATACGACAAAGAGCAAAGGTCCCAGCACTGATCCCTGTGGAACACCACTGGCCACAGACCTCCAATTAGAAAAGCATCCCTCCATTGCTACCCTCTGCCTTCTATGGCTTAGCCAGTTCTGAATCCACCTTGCCAGTTCACCCCTGATCCCGTGTGACTTCACCTTTTGTATTAGTCTACCATGAGGGACCTTGTCAAAGGCCTTACTGAAGTCCATATAGACAACATCCTGTGTGCATTAGCAGTCTCTGTGTGTCTGCGAGTGTGTGTTAGTGTCTCTGTGTGTCTGTGAGTGTGTTAGTGTCTCTGTGTGTCTGCGAGAGAGTTTTCGTGTATCTGTGTGTCTGTGAGTGTGTTAGTGTCTCTGTGTGTCTGCGAGAGTGTGTATTTGTGCGTCTGCGAGTGTGTGTATTAGTGCCTCTGTGTGTCTGTGAGTGTGTGTATTTGTGTGCGTGTGACTGTGTATATTAATGTCTCTGTGTGTCTGCGAGTGTTTGTATTAATGCCTCTGTGTGTCTGCGAATGTGTGCTGGTGGCTCTGTGTGTCCGCGATTGTGTGTTAGTGTCTGTGTGTCTGTTAGTGTGCGTATTAGTGTCTGTCTGTGGGTGTGCATTAGAGTCTCCGTGTGTCTGTGTGTGTGTTTTTCTGTGTCCGTGTGTGTGGGTGCGTGTGTGCATTAGAGACTTTGTGTGTCTGTGGGTGTCTTTATCTGTGTCCGCGTGTGTCTGTTATTGTGTGTATTAGAGTCTGTGTGTGTCTGCGTTTCTGCGAGTATTTGTGTATCTGTGAGCGTCTGTGTGTGCGTGAGAATGTGTGCATTAGTGTCTGTGTGTGTGAGTGTGTTTATTCATGTCTCTGTCTGTCGGTGAGCAGTGTACTCGTGTATCTGTGTGTCTGTGAGTGTGCATTAGTGTCTATGTGTGTGTATTACTGTCGCTGTGTGTGTGTGAGTGTGTGCATTAGAGTCTTCCTGTGTTTGTAAGTGTGCGTATTTTTGTCCCTCGGTGTCAGTGAGTGTGTTCATTAGTATCTGTGCGTACGCGTTAGTGTCTGTGTGTGTGTATTAGTGCCAGTGTGCGTCTATGTGTGCGTGTGTTGGCGTCTGTGTGTGTGAGTATGTGTATTAGTGTCTGTATGTGTGCATTAGTGTCTCCATTTGTCTGTAGGTGTGTGTAATTTTGTCTGTGTGTGTCTGTGAGAGTGTGAAGTAGCGTCTGTCTGGGTGTGTGTGTGCATCAGTGTATCTATGTGTGTGTGTACGAGTGAGCATTAGTGTCTGTGTGTCTGTGAGTGTGTGTATTAGTGCCTGTGTGTGTCTGTGAGTGTGTGTATTCGTGTATCTACGGGTGTCTGTAAGTGTGTGTATTAGTGGCAGTGAGTGTTTCTGTGTCTGTATTAGTATCTGTATGTCTGTCTGTGAGTGTGTGTTAGTGTATCTGTGTGTCGGCGAGTGTGTGTATTAGTGTCCCTGTGTGTCTGCGAGTGTGTGTTTCCGTGTCTCTGTGTGTCTGCGAGTGTGTGTTAGTGTCTCTGTGTGTCTGTGAGTGTGTGTCTTCGTGTCTCTGTGTGTCTACGAGTGTGTGTTAGTGTCTCTGTGTGTCTGTGAGCGTGTGTATTAGTATCCGTGTGTGTGTGAGTGTGTGTATTCGTGTATCTACGGGTGTCTGTAAGTGTGTGTATTAGTGGCAGTGAGTGTTTCTGTGTCTGTATTAGTATCTGTATGTCTGTCTGTGAGTGTGTGTTAGTGTATTTGTGTGTCGGCGAGTGTGTGTATTAGTGTCTCTGTGTGTCTGCGAGTGTCTGTTTCCGTGTCTCTGTGTGTCTGCGAGTGTGTGTTAGTGTCTCTGTGTGTCTGTGAGTGTGTGTCTTCGTGTCTCTGTGTGTCTACGAGTGTGTGTTAGTGTCTCTGTGTGTCTGTGAGCGTGTGTATTAGTGTCTCTGTGTGTCTGCGAGTGTGTGTCTCCGTGTATGTGAGTGTGTGTATTAATGTCTCTGTCTGTCTGCGAGTGTGTGTATTACTGTCTATGTGTGTGTGTAAGTGTGTGTATTAGTGTCTCTGTCTGTCTGCGAGTGTGTGTATTACTGTCTATGTGTGTATGTATTAGTGTCTCTGTGTGTCTGCGAGTGTGTGTATTAGTGTCTCTGTGTGTCTGCGAGTGTGTGTTAGTGTCACTGTGTGTCTGTTAGTGTGTGTATTCGTGTCTGTCTGTGGGTGTGCATTAGCATCTCCGTGTGTCTGTGGGTGTGTTGATCTGTGTCCGTGTGTGTCTGTCAGAGTGTGCATTAGAGTTTGTGTGTGTCTGCGTTTCAGCGTGTATTTGTGTATCTGTGAGTGTCTGTGTGTGCGTGAGAATGTGTGCAATAGTGTCTCTGTGTGTGTGAGTGGGTTTATTCATGTCTCTGTCTGTGAGCAGTGTACTAGTGTATCTGTGTGTCTGTGAGTGTGTATGAGTGTCTCTGTGTGTGTGTATTACTGTCGCTGTGTGTGTGAGTGTGCGCATCAGAGTCTTCCTGTGTTTGTGAGTGTGCGTATTTTAGTCCCTCTGTAACAGTGAGTGTGTGCATTAGTATATGTGTGAGCACGTTAGTGTCTGTGTGTATGTGTTAGTGCCAGTGTGCGTCTATGTGTGCGTGTATTGGTGCCTGCGTGTGTGAGTATGTGCATTAGTGTCTGTATGTGTGCATTAGTGTCTCCGTGTGTCTGTAGGCGTGTGTAATTGTGTCTGTGTGTGTCTGTGAAAGTGTGAAGTAGCGTCTGTGTCTGTGTATCAGTGCATTATGTATGTCTGTAAGAGTGTGCATTAGTTTCTGTGAGTGTGTGTATTAGTGTCTGTGTGTGTCTGTGAGTGTGTGTATTAGTGTCTGTGTGTGCCTGTGAGTGTGTGAATTATTGTCTGTGTGTGTGAGTGTGTGCATTAGTGTATCTATGTGTGGCTGTAAGTGTGTGTGTTAGTGTCTGTGTGTGTTTCTGTGTCTGTATTAGTGTCTGTATGTCTGTCTGTGAGTGTGTGTTAGTGTCTCTGTGTGTCTGCGAGTGTGTGTATTAGTGTCTCTGTGTGCCTGCGATTGTGTGTCTTAGTGCCTCTGTTTTTCTGCGAGTGTGTGTTAGTGTCTCTGTGTGTCTGTGAGTGTGTGTCTTAGTGTCTCTGTGTATCTGCGAGTGTGTGTGTTAGTGTCTTTGTGAGTGTGTGTTAGTGCCTATGTGTGTCTGCGAGTGTGTGTATTAGTGTCTGTGAGTGTGTGTAAGCGTGTGTATTAGTGTCTCTGTGTGTCTGCGAGTGTGTGTGTTAGTGTCTCTGTGTGTCTGCGAGTGTGTGTATTTGTGTGTGTGTGAGTGTGTATATTAGTGTCTCTGTGTGTCTGCGAGTGTGTGTATTAGTTTATCTACGGGTGTCGGTAAGTATGTGTCTTAGTGTCTGTGTGTGTTTCTGTGTCTGTATTAGTGTCTGTATGTCTGTCTTTGCGTGTGTGTTAGTGTATCTGTTTGTCTGCGAGTGTGTGTGTTAGTGTCTCTGCGTGTCTGCGAGTGTGTGTCTTCGTGTCTCTGTGTGTCTGCGAGTGTGTGTTAGTGTCTCTGTGTGTCTGTGAGTGTGTTAGTGTCTCTGTGTGTCTGCGAGAGTGTGTATTTGTGCGTCGGCGAGTGTGTGTATTAGTGGCTCTGTGTGTCTGTGAGTGTGTATGTTAGTGTATGTGTGTCTGTGAGTGTGTGTGTTAGTGTCTCTGTGTGTCTGCGAGTGTGTGTGTTAGTGCCTCTGTGTGTCTGCGAGTGTGTGTATTGAGTGTCTGTGTGTGTCTGTGAGTGTGTGTGATAGTGTCTCTCTGTGTCTGGGGGGGGTGTATTTGTGTGTCTGCGAGTGTGTATATTTGTGTGTGTGTGAGTGTGTATATTAGAGCCTCTGTGTGTATGCGAGTGTGTGTTAGTGTCTCTCTGTGTCTGATAGTGTATGTGTAAGTGTCTCTCTGAGTCTGGGGGGTGTATTCCTGTGTCTGCGAGTGTGTGTATTTGTGTGTGTGTGAGTGTGTATATTAGTGTCTCTGTGTGTCTGCGAGTGTTTCTATTAGTGCCTCTGTGTGTCTGCGACTGTGTGTGTTCGTGCCTCTGTGTGGCTGCGAGTCTGTGTATTAGTGTTTCTGTGTGTGGATAAGTGTGTGTATTAGTGTCTCTGTGTTTCTGCGAGTGTATGTATTGAGTGTCTGTGAGTGTGTGTCTTAGTGTCTCTCTGTGTCTGCGGGTATGTGTATTTGTGTGTCTGTGAGTGTGTGTATTTGTGTGGGTGTGACTGTGTATATTAATGTCTCTGTGTGTCTGCGAGTGTTTGTATTAATGCCTCTGTGTGTCTGCGAGTGTGTGCTGGTGGCTCTGTGTGTCCGCGATTGTGTGTTAGTGTCTGTGTGTCTGGTAGTGTGTGTATGAGTGTCTGTCTGTGGGTGTGCATTAGAGTCTCCGTGTGTCTGTGTGTGTGTTTTTCTGTGTCCGTGTGTGTGGGTGCGTGTGTGCATTCGAGACTTCGTGTGTCTGTGGGTGTGTTTATTTTTGTCCGCGTGTGTCTGTTAGTGTGTGTATCAGAGTCTGTGTGTGTCTGCGTTTCTGCGAGTATTTGTGTATCTGCGAGCGTCTGTGTGTGCGTGAGAATGTGTGCATTAGTGTCTGTATGTGTGAGTGTGTTTATTCATGTCTCTGTCTGTCGGTGAGCAGTGTACTAGTGTATCTGTGTGTCTGTGAGTGTGTATTACTGTCTGTGTGTGTGTTTATTACTGTCGCTGTGTGTGTGTGAGTGTGTGCATTAGAGTCTTCCTGTGTTTGTAAGTGTGCGTATTTTTGTCCCTCTGTGTCAGTGAGTGTGTTCATTAGTATCTGTGTGTACGCGTTCGTGTCTGTGTGTGTGTATTAGTGCCAGTGTGCGTCTATGTGTGCGTGTGTTGGTGTCTGTGGGTGTGAGTATGTGTATTAGTGTCTGTATGTGTGCATTAGTGTCTCCATGTGTCTGTAGGTGTGTGTAATTTTGTCTGTGTGTGTCTGTGAGAGTGTGAAGTAGCGTCTGTCTGTGTGTGTGTGTGCATCAGTGTATCTATGTGTGTCTGTACGAGTGAACATTAGTGTCTGTGTGTGTCTGTGAGTGTGTGTATTAGTGTCTGTGTGTGTCTGTGAGTCTGTGTATTAGTGTAACTATGTGTGTCTGTAAGTGTGTGTATTAGTGTCTGTGTGTGTTTCTGTGTCTGTATTAGTGTCTATGTCTGTGAGTGTGTGTTACTGTCTCTGTGTGTATGCGAGTCTGTGTATTAGTGCCTCTGAGTGTCTGCGAGTGCGTTAGTGTTTCTATGTTTCTGCTAGTGTGTGCATAGTGCCTCTCTGTGTCTGCGAGTGTGCGTATTCGTGCATCTGTGTGTCTGTGAGTGTGTGTATTAGTGTCTCTGTGTGTCTGTGAGTGTGTGTATTAGTATCCGTGTGTGTGTGAGTGTGTGTATTCGTGTATCTACGGATGTCTGTAAGTGTGTGTATTAGTGTCAGTGTGTGTTTCTGTGTCTGTATTAGTATCTGTATGTCTGTCTGTGAGTGTGTGTTAGTGTATCTGTGTGTCGGCGAGTGTGTGTATTAGTGTCTCTGTGTGTCTGCGAGTGCGTGTTTCCGTGTCTCTGTGTGTCTGCGAGTGTGTGTTAGTGTCTCTGTGTGTCTGTGAGTGTGTGTCTTCGTGTCTCTTTGTGTCTACGAGTGTGTGTTAGTGTCTCTGTGTGTCTGTGAGCGTGTGTATTAGTGTCTCTGTGTGTCTGCGAGTGTGTGTCTCCGTGTATGTGAGTGTGTGTGTTAATGTCTCTGTGTGTCTGCGAGTGTGTGTATTACTGTCTCTGTGTGTGTGTAGGTTTGTGTATTAGTGTCTCTGTGTGTCTGCGAGTGTGTGTATTAGTGTCTCTGTGTGTCTGCGAGTGTGTGTTAGTGTCTCTGTGTGTCTGCTAGTGTGTGTATTCGTGTCTGTCTGTGGGTGTGCATTAGCATCTCCGTGTGTCTGTGGGTGTGTTGATCTGTGTCCGTGTGTGTCTGTCAGAGTGTGCATTAGAGTTTGTGTGTGTCTGCGTTTCAGCGTGTATTTGTGTATCTGTGAGTGTTTGTGTGTGCGTGAGAATGTGTGCAATAGTGTCTGTGTGTGTGTGAGTGGGTTTATTCATGTCTCTGTCTGTGAGCAGTGTACTAGTGTATCTGTGTGTCTGTGAGTGTCTCTGTGTGTGTGTGTGTATTACTGTCGCTGTGTGTGTGAGTGTGCGCATCAGAGTCTTCCTGTGTCTGTGAGTGTGCGTATTTTAGTCCCTCTGTAACAGTGAGTGTGTGCATTAGTATCTGTGTGTGCACGTTAGTGTCTGTGTGTGTGTGTTAGTGCCAGTGTGCGTCTATGTGTGCGTGTATTGGTGCCTGTGTGTGTGAGTATGTGCATTAGTGTCTGTATGTGTGCATTAGTGTCTCCGTGTGTCTGTAGGCGTGTGTAATTGTGTCTGTGTGTGTCTGTGAAAGTGTGAAGTAGCGTCTGTGTCTGTGTATCAGTGCATTATGTGTGTCTGTAAGAGTGCGCATTAGTGTCTGTGAGTGTGTGTATTAGTGTCTGTGTGTGCCTGTGAGTGTGTGAATTATTGTCTGTCTGTGTGTGTGAGTGTGTGCATTAGTGTATCTATGTGTGGCTGTAAGTGTGTATATTAGTGTCTGTGTGTGTTTCTGTGTCTGTAATAGTGTCTGTATGTCTGTCTGTGAGTGTGTGTTAGTGTCTCTGTGTGTCTGCGAGTGTGTGTATTAGTGTCTCTGTGTGCCTGCGATTGTGTGTCTTAGTGCCTCTGTTTTTCTGCGAGTGTGTGTTAGTGTCTCTGTGTGTCTGTGAGTGTGTGTATTAGTGCCTCTGTGTGTCTGCGAGTGTGTGTGTTAGTGTCTGTGTGAGTGTGTGCTAGTGCCTCTGTGTGTCTGCGAGTGTGTGTATTAGTGTCTGTGAGTGTGTGTAAGTATGTGTATTAGTGTCTCTGTGTGTCTGCGAGTGTGTGTGTTAGTGTCTCTGTGTGTCTGCGAGTGTGTGTATTTGTGTGTGTGTGAGTGTGTATATTAGTGTCTCTGTGTGTCTGCGAGTGTGTGTATTAGTTTATCTACGGGTGTCTGTAAGTATGTGTCTTAGTGTATGTGTGTGTTTCTGTGTCTGTATTAGTGTCTGTATGTCTGTCTTTGAGTGTGTGTTCGTGCATCTGTTTGTCTGCGAGTGTGTGTGTTAGTGTCTCTGCGTGTCTGCGAGTGTGTGTCTTCGTGTCTCAAAGAACAAAGAACAAAGAAATGTACAGCACAGGAACAGGCCCTTCTGCCCTCCAAGCCCGTGCCGACCATACTGCCCGACTAAACTACAATCTTCTTCACTTCCTGGGTCCGTATCCTTCTATTCCCATCCTATTCATATATTTGTCAAGATGCCCCTTAAATGTCCCTATCGTCCCTGCTTCCACTACCTCCTCCGGTAGTGAGTTCTAGGCACCCACTACCCTCTGCGTAAAAAACTTGCCTCGTACATCTACTCTAAACCTTGCCCCTCTCACCTTAAACCTATGCCCCCTAGTAATTGACCCCTCTACCCTGGGGAAAAGCCTCTGACTATCCACTCTGTCTATGCCCCTCATAATTTTGTATACCTCTATCAGGTCGCCCCTCAACCTCCTTCGTTCCAGTGAGAACAAACCGAGTTTATTCAATCGCTCCTCATAGCTTATGCCCTCCATACCAGGCAACATTCTGGTAAATCTCTTCTGCACCCTCTCTAAAGCCTCCACATCCTTCTGGTAGTGTGGCGACCAGAATTGAACACTATACTCCAAGTGTGGCCTAACTAAGGTTCTATACAGCTGCAACATGACTTGCCAATTCTTATACTCAATGCCCCGGCCAATGAAGGCAAGCATGCCGTATGCCTTCTTGACTACCTTCTCCACCTGTGTTGCCCCTTTCAATGACCTGTGGACCTGTACTCCTAGATCTCTTTGACTTTCAATACTCTTGAGGGTTCTACCATTCACTGTATATTCCCTACCTGCATTAGCCCTTCCAAAATGCATTACCTCACATTTGTCCGGATTAAACTCCATCTGCCATCTCTCCGCCCAAGTCTCCAGACAATATAAATCCTGCTGTATCCTCAGACAGTCCTCATCGCTATCCGCAATTCCACCAACCTTTGTGTCGTCTGCAAACTTACTAATCAGATCAGTTACATTTTCCTCCAAATCATTTATATATACGACAAAGAGCAAAGGTCCCAGCACTGATCCCTGTGGAACACCACTGGCCACAGACCTCCAATTAGAAAAGCATCCCTCCATTGCTACCCTCTGCCTTCTATGGCTTAGCCAGTTCTGAATCCACCTTGCCAGTTCACCCCTGATCCCGTGTGACTTCACCTTTTGTATTAGTCTACCATGAGGGACCTTGTCAAAGGCCTTACTGAAGTCCATATAGACAACATCCTGTGTGCATTAGCAGTCTCTGTGTGTCTGCGAGTGTGTGTTAGTGTCTCTGTGTGTCTGTGAGTGTGTTAGTGTCTCTGTGTGTCTGCGAGAGAGTTTTCGTGTATCTGTGTGTCTGTGAGTGTGTTAGTGTCTCTGTGTGTCTGCGAGAGTGTGTATTTGTGCGTCTGCGAGTGTGTGTATTAGTGCCTCTGTGTGTCTGTGAGTGTGTGTATTTGTGTGCGTGTGACTGTGTATATTAATGTCTCTGTGTGTCTGCGAGTGTTTGTATTAATGCCTCTGTGTGTCTGCGAATGTGTGCTGGTGGCTCTGTGTGTCCGCGATTGTGTGTTAGTGTCTGTGTGTCTGTTAGTGTGCGTATTAGTGTCTGTCTGTGGGTGTGCATTAGAGTCTCCGTGTGTCTGTGTGTGTGTTTTTCTGTGTCCGTGTGTGTGGGTGCGTGTGTGCATTAGAGACTTTGTGTGTCTGTGGGTGTCTTTATCTGTGTCCGCGTGTGTCTGTTAGTGTGTGTATTAGAGTCTGTGTGTGTCTGCGTTTCTGCGAGTATTTGTGTATCTGTGAGCGTCTGTGTGTGCGTGAGAATGTGTGCATTAGTGTCTGTGTGTGTGAGTGTGTTTATTCATGTCTCTGTCTGTCGGTGAGCAGTGTACTCGTGTATCTGTGTGTCTGTGAGTGTGCATTAGTGTCTATGTGTGTGTATTACTGTCGCTGTGTGTGTGTGAGTGTGTGCATTAGAGTCTTCCTGTGTTTGTAAGTGTGCGTATTTTTGTCCCTCGGTGTCAGTGAGTGTGTTCATTAGTATCTGTGCGTACGCGTTAGTGTCTGTGTGTGTGTATTAGTGCCAGTGTGCGTCTATGTGTGCGTGTGTTGGCGTCTGTGTGTGTGAGTATGTGTATTAGTGTCTGTATGTGTGCATTAGTGTCTCCATTTGTCTGTAGGTGTGTGTAATTTTGTCTGTGTGTGTCTGTGAGAGTGTGAAGTAGCGTCTGTCTGGGTGTGTGTGTGCATCAGTGTATCTATGTGTGTGTGTACGAGTGAGCATTAGTGTCTGTGTGTCTGTGAGTGTGTGTATTAGTGCCTGTGTGTGTCTGTGAGTGTGTGTATTCGTGTATCTACGGGTGTCTGTAAGTGTGTGTATTAGTGGCAGTGAGTGTTTCTGTGTCTGTATTAGTATCTGTATGTCTGTCTGTGAGTGTGTGTTAGTGTATCTGTGTGTCGGCGAGTGTGTGTATTAGTGTCCCTGTGTGTCTGCGAGTGTGTGTTTCCGTGTCTCTGTGTGTCTGCGAGTGTGTGTTAGTGTCTCTGTGTGTCTGTGAGTGTGTGTCTTCGTGTCTCTGTGTGTCTACGAGTGTGTGTTAGTGTCTCTGTGTGTCTGTGAGCGTGTGTATTAGTATCCGTGTGTGTGTGAGTGTGTGTATTCGTGTATCTACGGGTGTCTGTAAGTGTGTGTATTAGTGGCAGTGAGTGTTTCTGTGTCTGTATTAGTATCTGTATGTCTGTCTGTGAGTGTGTGTTAGTGTATTTGTGTGTCGGCGAGTGTGTGTATTAGTGTCTCTGTGTGTCTGCGAGTGTCTGTTTCCGTGTCTCTGTGTGTCTGCGAGTGTGTGTTAGTGTCTCTGTGTGTCTGTGAGTGTGTGTCTTCGTGTCTCTGTGTGTCTACGAGTGTGTGTTAGTGTCTCTGTGTGTCTGTGAGCGTGTGTATTAGTGTCTCTGTGTGTCTGCGAGTGTGTGTCTCCGTGTATGTGAGTGTGTGTATTAATGTCTCTGTCTGTCTGCGAGTGTGTGTATTACTGTCTATGTGTGTGTGTAAGTGTGTGTATTAGTGTCTCTGTCTGTCTGCGAGTGTGTGTATTACTGTCTATGTGTGTATGTATTAGTGTCTCTGTGTGTCTGCGAGTGTGTGTATTAGTGTCTCTGTGTGTCTGCGAGTGTGTGTTAGTGTCACTGTGTGTCTGTTAGTGTGTGTATTCGTGTCTGTCTGTGGGTGTGCATTAGCATCTCCGTGTGTCTGTGGGTGTGTTGATCTGTGTCCGTGTGTGTCTGTCAGAGTGTGCATTAGAGTTTGTGTGTGTCTGCGTTTCAGCGTGTATTTGTGTATCTGTGAGTGTCTGTGTGTGCGTGAGAATGTGTGCAATAGTGTCTCTGTGTGTGTGAGTGGGTTTATTCATGTCTCTGTCTGTGAGCAGTGTACTAGTGTATCTGTGTGTCTGTGAGTGTGTATGAGTGTCTCTGTGTGTGTGTATTACTGTCGCTGTGTGTGTGAGTGTGCGCATCAGAGTCTTCCTGTGTTTGTGAGTGTGCGTATTTTAGTCCCTCTGTAACAGTGAGTGTGTGCATTAGTATATGTGTGAGCACGTTAGTGTCTGTGTGTATGTGTTAGTGCCAGTGTGCGTCTATGTGTGCGTGTATTGGTGCCTGCGTGTGTGAGTATGTGCATTAGTGTCTGTATGTGTGCATTAGTGTCTCCGTGTGTCTGTAGGCGTGTGTAATTGTGTCTGTGTGTGTCTGTGAAAGTGTGAAGTAGCGTCTGTGTCTGTGTATCAGTGCATTATGTATGTCTGTAAGAGTGTGCATTAGTTTCTGTGAGTGTGTGTATTAGTGTCTGTGTGTGTCTGTGAGTGTGTGTATTAGTGTCTGTGTGTGCCTGTGAGTGTGTGAATTATTGTCTGTGTGTGTGAGTGTGTGCATTAGTGTATCTATGTGTGGCTGTAAGTGTGTGTGTTAGTGTCTGTGTGTGTTTCTGTGTCTGTATTAGTGTCTGTATGTCTGTCTGTGAGTGTGTGTTAGTGTCTCTGTGTGTCTGCGAGTGTGTGTATTAGTGTCTCTGTGTGCCTGCGATTGTGTGTCTTAGTGCCTCTGTTTTTCTGCGAGTGTGTGTTAGTGTCTCTGTGTGTCTGTGAGTGTGTGTCTTAGTGTCTCTGTGTATCTGCGAGTGTGTGTGTTAGTGTCTGTGTGAGTGTGTGTTAGTGCCTATGTGTGTCTGCGAGTGTGTGTATTAGTGTCTGTGAGTGTGTGTAAGCGTGTGTATTAGTGTCTCTGTGTGTCTGCGAGTGTGTGTGTTAGTGTCTCTGTGTGTCTGCGAGTGTGTGTATTTGTGTGTGTGTGAGTGTGTATATTAGTGTCTCTGTGTGTCTGCGAGTGTGTGTATTAGTTTATCTACGGGTGTCGGTAAGTATGTGTCTTAGTGTCTGTGTGTGTTTCTGTGTCTGTATTAGTGTCTGTATGTCTGTCTTTGCGTGTGTGTTAGTGTATCTGTTTGTCTGCGAGTGTGTGTGTTAGTGTCTCTGCGTGTCTGCGAGTGTGTGTCTTCGTGTCTCTGTGTGTCTGCGAGTGTGTGTTAGTGTCTCTGTGTGTCTGTGAGTGTGTTAGTGTCTCTGTGTGTCTGCGAGGGAGTGTTCGTGTATCTGTGTGTCTGTGAGTGTGTTAGTGTCTCTGTGTGTCTGCGAGAGTGTGTATTTGTGCGTCGGCGAGTGTGTGTATTAGTGGCTCTGTGTGTCTGTGAGTGTGTATGTTAGTGTATGTGTGTCTGTGAGTGTGTGTGTTAGTGTCTCTGTGTGTCTGCGAGTGTGTGTGTTAGTGCCTCTGTGTGTCTGCGAGTGTGTGTATTGAGTGTCTGTGTGTGTCTGTGAGTGTGTGTGATAGTGTCTCTCTGTGTCTGGGGGGGGGTGTATTTGTGTGTCTGCGAGTGTGTATATTTGTGTGTGTGTGAGTGTGTATATTAGAGCCTCTGTCTGTCTGCGAGTGTGTGTTAGTGTCTCTCTGTGTCTGATAGTGTATGTGTAAGTGTCTCTCTGAGTCTGGGGGGTGTATTCCTGTGTCTGCGAGTGTGTGTATTTGTGTGTGTGTGAGTGTGTATATTAGTGTCTCTGTGTGTCTGCGAGTGTTTCTATTAGTGCCTCTGTGTGTCTGCGACTGTGTGTGTTCGTGCCTCTGTGTGGCTGCGAGTCTGTGTATTAGTGTTTCTGTGTGTGGATAAGTGTGTGTATTAGTGTCTCTGTGTTTCTGCGAGTGTATGTATTGAGTGTCTGTGAGTGTGTGTCTTAGTGTCTCTCTGTGTCTGCGGGTATGTGTATTTGTGTGTCTGTGAGTGTGTGTATTTGTGTGGGTGTGACTGTGTATATTAATGTCTCTGTGTGTCTGCGAGTGTTTGTATTAATGCCTCTGTGTGTCTGCGAGTGTGTGCTGGTGGCTCTGTGTGTCCGCGATTGTGTGTTAGTGTCTGTGTTTCTGGTAGTGTGTGTATGAGTGTCTGTCTGTGGGTGTGCATTAGAGTCTCCGTGTGTCTGTGTGTGTGTTTTTCTGTGTCCGTGTGTGTGGGTGCGTGTGTGCATTCGAGACTTCGTGTGTCTGTGGGTGTGTTTATTTTTGTCCGCGTGTGTCTGTTAGTGTGTGTATTAGAGTCTGTGTGTGTCTGCGTTTCTGCGAGTATTTGTGTATCTGCGAGCGTCTGTGTGTGCGTGAGAATGTGTGCATTAGTGTCTGTATGTGTGAGTGTGTTTATTCATGTCTCTGTCTGTCGGTGAGCAGTGTACTAGTGTATCTGTGTGTCTGTGAGTGTGTATTACTGTCTGTGTGTGTGTTTATTACTGTCGCTGTGTGTGTGTGAGTGTGTGCATTAGAGTCTTCCTGTGTTTGTAAGTGTGCGTATTTTTGTGTTCATTAGTATCTGTGTGTACGCGTTAGTGTCTGTGTGTGTGTATTAGTGCCAGTGTGCGTCTATGTGTGCGTGTGTTGGTGTCTGTGTGTGTGAGTATGTGTATTAGTGTCTGTATGTGTGCATTAGTGTCTCCATGTGTCTGTAGGTGTGTGTAATTTTGTCTGTGTGTGCCTGTGAGAGTGAAGAAGCAGCGTCTGTCTGTGTGTGTGTGTGCATCAGTGTATCTATGTGTGTCTGTACGAGTGAGCATTAGTGTCTGTGTGTGTCTGTGAGTGTGTGTATTAGTGTCTGTGTGTGTCTGTGAGTCTGTGTATTAGTGTATCTATGTGTGTCTGTAAGTGTGTGTATTAGTGTCTGTGTGTGTTTCTGTGACTGTATTAGTGTCTGTATGTCTGTGAGTGTGTGTTACTGTCTCTGTGTGTATGCGAGTCTGTGTATTAGTGCCTCTGTGTGTCTGCGAGTGCGTTAGTGTTTCTATGTTTCTGCTAGTGTGTGCATAGTGCCTCTCTGTGTCTGCGAGTGTGCGTATTCGTGCCTCTGTGTGTCTGTGAGTGTGTGTATTAGTGTGTCTGTGTGTCTGTGAGTGTGTGTATTAGTATCCGTGTGTGTGAGAGTGTGTGTATTCGTGTATCTACGGGTGTCTGTAAGTGTGTGTATTAGTGTCAGTGTGTATTTCTGTGTCTGTATTAGTATCTGTATGTCTGTCTGTGAGTGTGTGTTAGTGTATCTGTGTCGGCGAGTGTGTGTATTTGTGTCTCTGTGTGTCTGCGAGTGTGTGTTTCCGTGTCTCTGTGTGTCTGCGAGTGTGTATTAGTGTCTCTGTGTGTCTGTGAGTGTGTGTCTTCGTGTCTCTGTGTATCTACGAGTGTGTGTTAGTGTCTCTGTGTGTCTGTGAGCGTGTGTATTAGTGTCTCTGTGTGTCTGCGAGTGTGTGCCTTCGTGTATGTTAGTGTGTGTATTAATGTCTCTGACTGTCTGCGAGTGTGTGTATTACTGTCTCTGTGTGTGTGTAAGTGTGTGTATTAGTGTCTCTGTGTGTCTGCGAGTGTGTGTATTAGTGTCTGTGTGTCTGTGAGTGTGTGTATTAGTGTCTCTGTGTGTCTGCGAGTGTGTGTATTAGTGTCTGTGTATGTGTGTTAGTGTCTCTGTGTGTCTGCGCGTGTGTGTATTAGTGTCTCTGTGTGTCTGCGAGTGTGTGTATTAGCGTCTCTGTGTGTCTGCGAGTGTGTGTATTTGTGTCTCTGTGTGTGTGTAAGTGTGTGTATTAGTGTCTATGTGTGTATGCGCGAGTGTGCATTAGTGTCTCTGTCTGTCTGGTGTGTTAGTGTCTCTCTATGTCTGCGAGTGTGTGTATTTGTGTGTGTTTGAGTGTGTATATTAGTGTCTCTGTGTGTCTGCCAGTGTGTGTATTAGTGTTTCTGTGTGTCTGCGAGTGTTTGTATTAGTGCCTCTGTGTGTCTGCGACTGTGTGTATTAGTGCCTCTGTGTGTCTGCGAGTGTGTGTTAGTGTCTCTGTGTGTCTGTTAGTGTGTGTATTTGTGTTTGTCTGTGGGTGTGCATTAGAGTCTCCGTGTGTCTTTGAGTGTGTTGATCTGTGTCCGTGTGTGTCTGTCAGATTGTGCATTAGAGTTTGTGTGTGTCTGCGTTCCAGCGTGTATTTGTGTATCTGTGAGTGTCTGTGTGTGCGTGAGGATGTGTGCAATAGTGTTTGTGTGTGTGTGAGTGGGTTTATTCATGTCTCTGTCTGTGAGCAGTGTACTAGTGTATCTGTGTGTCTGTGAGTGTGTATGAGTGTCTGTGTGTGTGTGTATTACTGTCGCTGTGTGTGTGAGTGTGTGCATTAGAGTCTTCCTGTGTCTGTGAGTGTTACGTATTTTAGCCCCTCTGTATCAGTGAGTGTGTGCATTAGTATCTGTGTGTGCACGTTAGTGTCTGTGTGTGTGTATTAGTGCCAGTGTGCGTCTATGTGTGCGTGTATTGGTGTCTGTGTGTGTGAGTATGTGCATTAGTGTCTGTATGTGTGCATTAGTGTCTCCGTGAGTCTGTAGGCGTGTGTAATTGTGCCTGGGTGTGTCTGTGAGAGTGTGAAGTAGCGTCTGTGTCTGTGTATCAGTGTATTATGTATGTCTGTAAGTGTGCGAATTAGTGTATGTGAGTGTGTGTATTAGTGTCTGTCTGTGTGTGTGAGTGTGTGTATTAGTGTATCTATGTGTGTCTGTAAGTATGTGTATTAGTGCCTGTGTGTGTTTCTGTGTCTGTATTAGTGTCTGTATGTCTGTCTGTGAGTGTGTGTTAGTGTCTGTGTGTGTCTGCGAGTGTGTGTATTAGTGTCTCTGTGTGTCTGCGATTGTTTGTCTTAGTGCCTCTGTGTGTCTGCGAGTGTGTGTTAGTGTCTCTGTGTGTCTGTGAGTGTGTGTACTAGTGTCTCTGTGTGTCTGCGAGTGTGTGTGTTAGTGTCTGTGTGCCTGTGAGTGTGTGTTAGTGCATCTGTGTTTCTGCGAGTGTGTGTATTAGTGTCTGTGAGTGTGTGTAAGTGTGTGTATTAGTGTCTCTGTGTGTCTGCGAGTGTGTGTATTAGTGTCTGTGAGTGTCTGTGTGTGCGTGAGAATGTGGGCAATAGTGTCTGTGTGTGTGTGAGTGGGTTTATTCATGCCTCTGTCTGTGAACAGTGTACTAGTGTATCTGTGAGTCTGTGAGTGTGTATTAGTGTCTCTGTGTGTCTGCGAGTGTGTGTATTAGTGTTTCTGTGTGTCTGCGAGTGTGTGTTAGTGTCTCTGTGTGTCTGTTAGTGTGTGTATTTGTGTTTGTCTGTGGGTGTGCATTAGAGTCTCCGTGTGTCTTTGGGTGTGTTGATCTGTGTCCGTGTGTGTCTGTCAGATTGTGCATTAGAGTTTGTGTGTGTCTGCGTTCCAGCGTGTATTTGTGTATCTGTGAGTGTCTGTGTGTGCGTGAGAATGTGTGCAATAGTGTCTGTGTGTGTGTGAGTGGGTTTATTCATGTCTCTGTCTGTGAGCAGTGTACTAGTGTATCTCTGTGTCTGTGAGTGTGTATGAGTGTCTGTGTGTTTGTGTATTACTGTCGCTGTGTGTGTGAGTGTGTGCATTAGAGTCTTCCTGTGTCTGTGAGTGTTGCATATTTTAGTCACTCTGTATCAGTGAGTGTGTGCATTAGTATCTGTGTGTGCACGTTAGTGTCTGTGTGTGTGTATTAGTGCCAGTGTGCGTCTATGTGTGCGTGTATTGGTGTCTGTGTGTGTGAGTATGTGCATTAGTGTCTGTATGTGTGCATTAGTGTCTCCGTGAGTCTGTAGGCGTGTGTAATTGTGTCTGTGTGTGTCTGTGAGAGTGTGAAGTAGCGTCTGTGTCTGTGTATCAGTGTATTATGTATGTCTGTAAGAGTGCGCATTAGTGTCTGTGAGTGTGTGTATTAGTGTCTGTGTGTGTCTGTGAGTGTGTGTATTAGTGTCTGTGTGTGCCTGTGAGTGTGTGAATTATTGTCTGTCTGTGTGTGTGAGTGTGTGTATTAGTGTATCTATGTGTGTCTGTAAGTGTGTGTATTAGTGTATGTGTGTGTTTCTGTGTCTGTATTAGTGTCCGTATGTCTGTCTGTGAGTGTGTGTTAGTGTCTCTGTGTGTCTGCGAGTGTGTGTATTAGTGTCTCTGTGTGTCTGCGATTGTTTGTCTTAGTGTCTCTGTGTGTCTGCGAGTGTGTGTTAGTGTCTCTGTGTGAATGTGAGTGTGTGTACTAGTGTCTCTGTGTGTCTGCGAGTGTGTGTGTTAGTGTCTGTGTGCCTGTGAGTGTGCGTTAGTGCCTCTGTGTTTCTGCGAGTGTGTGTATTAGTGTCTGTGAGTGTGTGTAAGTGTGTGTATTAGTGTCTCTGTGTGTCTGCGAGTGTGTGTTAGTGTCTGTGTGTGTCTGTGAGTGTGTGTATTAGTGTATCGGTGTGTCTGCGAGTGTGTGTATTAGTGTCTGTGTGCATCTGCGAATGTGTGTATTAGTGCCACTGTGTGTCTGCGAGTGTGTTAGTGTCTCTTTGTGTCTGTGAGTGTGTGTATTTGTGAGTCTGCGATTGTGTGCATTAGTGTCTCTGTGTGTCTGTGAGTGTGTGTACTAGTGTTTCTGTGTGTCTGGGAGTGCGTGTTAGTGTCTCTGTGAGTGTGTGTATTTGTGTGTGTGCGATCGTGTGTATGAGTGTCTCTGTGTGTCTGTGAGTGTGTGTATTAGTATCTGTGTGTGTGAGTGGCTGCATATGTGTATCTACGTGTGTCTGTAAGTGTGTATATTAGTGTCTGTGTGTGTTTCTGTGTCTGTATTAGTGTCTGTATGTCTGTCTGTGAGTGTGCGTTAGTGTCTCTGTGTGTCTGCGAGTGTGTGTATTAGTGTCTCTGTGTGTCTGCGAGTGTGTGTCTTCGTGGCTCTGTGGGTCTGCGAGTGTGTGTGGTAGTGCCTCTGTGAGTCTGCGAGTGTGTGTATTGAGTGTCTGTGAGTGTGTGTGTTAGTGTCTCTCTGTGACTGGGGGGGTGTATTTGTGTGTCTGCGAGTGTGTGTATTTGTGTGTGTGTGAGTGTGTATATTAGTGTCTCTGTGTGTCTGCGAGTGTGCGTATTAGTGTATCTACGGGTGTCTGTAAGTATGTGTATTAGTGTCTGTGTGTGTTTCTGTGTCTGTGTTAGTGTATGTATGTCTGTCTTTGAGTGTGTGTTAGTGTCTCTGTGTGTCTGCGAGTGTGTGTATTAGTGTCTCTGTGTGTCTGCGATTGTGTGTCTTAGTGCCTCTCTGTATCTGCGAGTGTGTGTTAGTGTCTCTGTGTGTCTGTGAGTGTGTGTCTTCGTGTCTCTGTGTGTCTGCGAGAGTGTGTTAGTGTCTCTGTTTGTCTGTGAGCGTGTGTATTAGTGTCTCGGTGTGTCTGCGAGTGTGTGTATTAGTGTCTCTGTGTGTGTGTAAGTGTGTGTATTAGTGTCTCTGTGTGTCTGCGAGTGTGTGTATTGAGTGTCAGTGTGTGTCTGCGAGTGTTTGTATTAGTGCCACTGTGTGTCTGCGAGTGTGTGTATTAGTGTCTCTATGTGTCTGCGAGTGTGTGTATTGAGTGTCAGTGTGTGTCTGCGAGTGTTTGTATTAGTGCCGATGTGTCTCTGCGAGTGTGTGTATTAGTGTCTCTGTGTGTCTGCGAGTGTGTGTTAGTGTCGCTGTGTGTCTGTTAGTGTGTGTTTTCTTATATGTTTGTGGGTGTGCATTACAGTCTCCGTGTGTCTGTGGGTGTGCTGATCTGTGTCCGTGTGTGTCTGTCAGAGTGTGCATTAGAGTTTGTGTGTGTCTGCGTTTCTGCGTGTATTTGTGTATCTGTGAGTGTCTGTGTGTGCGTGAGAATGTGCGCAATAGTGTCTGTGTGTGTGTGAGTGGGTGTATTCATGCCTCTGTCTGTGAACAGTGTACTAGTGTATCTGTGAGTCTGTGAGTGTGTATTAGTGTCTGTGTGTGTATGTATTACTGTCGCTGTGTGTATGTGAGTGTGTGCATTAGAGTCTTCCTTTGTCTGTGAGTGTTGCGTATTTTAGTCCCTCTGTATCAGTGAGTGTGTGCATTAGTATCTGTGTGTGCGCGTTAGTGTCTGTGTGTGTGTATTAGTGCCAGTGTGCGTGTATTTGTGCGTGTGTTGGTGTCTGTGTGTGTGAGTATGTGTATTAGTGTCTGTATGTGTGCATTAGTGTCTCCGTGTGTCTGTAGGCGTGTGTAATTGTGTCTGTGTGTGTCTGTGAGGGTGCTAAGTAGCGTCTGTGTCTGTGTATCAGTGTATTATGTGTGTCTGTAAGAGTGTGCATTAGTGTCTGTGTGTGTCTGTGAGTGTGTGTATTAGTGTCTGTGTGTATCTGTGAGTGTGTGTGTATTAGTTTCTATGTGTGTCTGTGAGTGTGTGTATTAGTGTCTGTGTGTGTATTAGTGTCTGTGTGTCTGCGAGTGTGTGTATTAGTGCCTGTGTGTGTCTGTGAGTGTGTGTCTTCGTGTCTCAGTGTGTCTGTGAGTGTGTGTATTAGTGCCTGTGTGTCTCTGCGACTGTGTGCATTAGTGTTATGAAGGGCCAGAGTTTAGTGAAACACAAAGTGTCCCATGGAGTTTCCCCGACCCACAATTTGTAATAGATTGTGGTATGGCCCAGTCGACAGATGTGGTACAGCAGAAATGGGAAAGTATTTTTTAAAGCAAAACAATGTTTATTCTATGAAAACGTAACATTTTTCAAACATACAGTCTCTATTCATGGCAGAGAGATCAACAGTACACCTGCTCTGTCTGGCTTCAGCTCCAACACTGATAACAAAACGAAAACACACCCTGCAGCAAACAGCCTAAAACTAAAGTAAAAAGCTGACAGACAGCCCATCTCCACCCACTTTTTTGAACAGGGGCACGACATTCGCCACGCTCCAATCCCCTGGTACCACCCCTGTTGACAGTGAGGACGAAAAGATCATTGCCAACGGCTCTGCAATTTCATCTCTTGCTTCTCATAGATTCCTTGGATATATCCCTTCAGGCCCAGGGGACTTGTTTATCCTCAAGTGTTGCAAAATGCCCAACACATCTTCCTTCCTGACAAGTATTTCCTCGAGCTCACCAGTCTGTTTCGCACTGTCCTCTCCAACAATATGGCCCCTCTCATTTGTAAACACAGAAGAAAAGTACTCGTTCAAGACCTCTCCTATCTCTTCAGACTCAATACACAATCTCCCGCTTCTGTCCTTGATCCGACCTACCCTCGCTCTAGTCATTCTCATATTTCTCACATATGTGGAAAAGGCCTTGGGGTTTTCCTTGATCCTACCCGCCAAAGATTGGTCATGCCCTCTCTTAGCTCTCCTAATCCCTTTCTTCAGTTCCCTCCTGGCAATCTTGTATCCCTCCAACGCCCTGTCTGAACCAAATTTCCGCAGCCTGATATAAGTCTCCTTTTTCATCTTAACAAGACAGGAGGCAAAGTAATGGAAAGGGTACTGAAGGATAGGATTTTTGAGCATCTGGAAAGACACTGCTTGATTCGGGACAGTCAGCACGGATATGTGAGGGGTAGGTCTTGCCTTACAAGTCTTATTGAATTCTTTGAGGAGGTGACCATGCATGTCGATGAAGGTAAAGCAGTGGATGTAGTGTACATGGATTTTAGTAAGGCATTTGATAAGGTTCCGCATGGTAGGCTTCTGCAGAAAATAAGGAGGCATGGGGTTGTGGGAAATTTGGCCAGTTGGATAACGAACTGGCTAACCGATAGAAGTCAGAGAGTGGTGGTCGATGGCAAATATTAAGCCTGGATCCTAGTTATGAGTGGCGCCCCGCAGGGATCAGGTCTGGGTCCTCTGCTGTTTGTGATTTTAATTAATGACTTGGATGAGGGAGTTGAAGGGTGGGTCAGTAAATTTGCAGGCGATACGAAGATTGGTGGAGTTGTGGATAGTGAGGAGGGCTGTTGTCAGCTGCAAAGAGACATAGATAGGATGCAGAGCTGGGCTGAGAAGTGGCAGATGGAATTTAACCCTGAAAAGTGTGAGTTTGTCCATTTTGGAAGGACAAATATGAATGCGTAATACAGGGTTAACGGTAGGGTTCTTGGCAATGTGGAGGAGCAGAGAGATCTTGGGATCTTTGTTCATACATCTTTGAAAGTTGCTACTCAAGTGGATAGAGCTGTGAAGAAGGCCTATGGTGTGCTTGCGTTCATTAATTGAGGGGTTGAATTTAAGAGCCGTGAGGTGATGATGCAGCTGTACAAAACTTTGGTAAGGCCACATTTGGAGTACTGTGTACAGTTCTGGTCGCCTCATTTTGGGAAGGATGTGGAAGGTTTGGAAAAGGTGCAAAGGAGATTTACCAGGATGTTGCCTGTAATGGAGAGTAGGTCTTACGAGGAAAGGTTGAGGGTGCAAGGCCTTTTCTCTTTAGAACGGAGAAGGGCGAGGGGTGACTTGATAGAGGTTTATAAGATGATCAGGGGAATAGATAGAGTAGACAGTCAGAGACTTTTTCCCCGGGTGGAACAAACCATTACAAGGGGACATAAATTTAAGGTGAATGGTGGAAGATATCGGAGGGATATCAGAGGTAGGTTCTTTTCCCAGAGAGTAGTGGGGTCAGGGAATGCACTGCCTGTGGAAGTAGCTGAGTCGGAAACATTGGGGACCTTCAAGCAGCTATTGGATAGGTACATGGATTACGGTAAAATGATACAGTGTAGATTTATTTGTTCTTAAGGGCAGCACGGTAGCATTGTCGATAGGACAATTACTTCACAGCTCCAGGGTCCCAGGTTCGGTTCCGGCTTGGGTCACTGTCTGTGTGGAGTCTGCACATGCTCCCCGTGTCTGCGTGGGTTTCCTCCGGGTGCTCCGGTTTCCTCCCACAGTCCAAAGATGTGCAGGTTAGGTGGATTGACCATGATAAATTGCCCTTCGTGTCTAAAATTGCCCTTAGTGTTGGGTGGAGGTGCTGACTATGGGTAGGGTTCTCTTTCCAAGAGCCAGTGCAGACTCAATGGGCCGAATGGCCTCCTTGTGCACTGTAAATTCATGATAATCCATGATTAATCCAGGACAAAGGTTCGGCACAACATCGTGGGCCGAAGGGCCTGTTCTGTGCTGTATTTTCTATGTTCTATGTTCACTCTATGACAGCACTGCAGTAATAAACACCCATTTCTCAAAGGAACTCTCACTACAGATATGTATATACATACCCATTTATAAACACCCATTTCTTACAGGTACTCTCACATGACAGTATCTCTGTGTGTCTGTTAGTGTGTGTATTACTGTCTGTCTGTGGGTGTGCATTAGAGTCTCCGTGTGTCTGTGAGTGTGTGTATTAGTGCCTGTATGTGTGTGCGCGTGTGTGCATTAGAGTCTCTGTACGTCTGTGATTGTGTGTATTAGTATCTGTATGTGTGTGCGCGTGTGTGCATTAGAGTCTCTGTGTGTCTATGAGTGTGTGTATTAGTGTCTGTGTGTGTGAGTGTGTGCATTAGAGTCTCCGTGTGTCTGTGAGTGTGTCTATTCGTGTCTGTGTGTGCGAGTGTGTGCATTAGAGTCTCCGTGTGTCTGTGAGTGTGTGTATTAGTGTCTGTATGTGTGTGCGCGTGTGTGCATTAGAGTCTAGGTGCGTCTGTGATTGTGTGTATTAGTGTCTGTATGTGTGTGCGCGTGTGTGCATTAGAGTCTCTGTGTGTCTATGAGTGTGTGTATTAGTGTCTGTGTGTGTGAGTGTGTGCATTAGAGTCTCCGTGTGTCTGTGAGTGTGTCTATTCGTGTCTGTGTGTGTGAGTGTGTGCATTAGAGTCTCCGTGTGTCTGTGAGTGTGTGTATTAGTGTCTGTATGTGTGTGTGCGTGTGTGCAGAAGAGTCTTCGTGTGTCTGTGAGTGTGTTTATCTGTGTCCGTGTGTGTCCGTCAGAGTGTGTATTACAGTCTGTGTGTGTCTGCGTTTCTGAGTGTGTTAGTGTACCTGTGAGTGTCTGTGTGTGCGTGAGAATGTGTGCATTAGTGTCTGTGTTTGTGAGTGTGTTTCTTCATGTCTCTGTCTGTCTTTGAGCAGTGTACTACTGTATCTGTGTGTCTGAGAGTGTGTATCAGTGTCTGTGTGTGTGTGTATTACTGTCGCTGTTTGTGTGTGCGTGTGTGCATTAGAGTCTTCCTGTGTCTGTGAGTGTCCGTACTTTTGTCCCTCTGTATCAGTGAGTGTGTGCATTTGTATCTGTGTGTGCGCGTTAGTGTGTGTGTGTATTAGTGCCAGTGTGCATCTATGTGTGCGTGTATTGGTGTCTGTGTCTGCGAGTGTGTTTATTAGTGTCTCTGTGTGTCTGTGAGTGTGTGTATTAGTGTCTCTGTGTGTCTGCGAGTGTGTGTATGAGTGTCTCTGTGTGTCTGCGAGTGTGTGTATTAGTGTATCTGTGTGTCTGCGAATGTGTGTATTAGTGTCTCTGTGTGTCTGCGAGTGTGTAAGAGTGTCTCTGTGTGTCTGCGAGTGTGTGTATTAGTGTCTCTGTGTGTCTGTAAGAGTGTGTATTAGTGTCTGTGTGTGTCTGTGAGTGTGTGTATTAGTGTATCTGTGTGTATCTAAGTGTGTGTATTAGTGTCTCTGTGTGTCTGTGGGTGAGTGCATTAGTGTCTCTGTGTGTGAGTGTGTGTGCTAGTGATTGTGTCAGTCTGAGATAGTGTTTATTATTGTCCCTATGTGTGTATCATTGTATCTGTGTGTGTGTTTTAATGTCTCTGTGTATGTAAGTGTATATATTAGTGTCTCTATGTGTTAGAGAGTGTGTGTATTAGTGTCTCTGTATGTCTGTGAATGTGTGTATTCGTGTCTGAGTGTGATTGTGTGTATTAGTGTCCCTGTGTGTTTGAATTTATGTATCAGTGTATCTGTGTATTTCTGTGTGTGAATTAGTGTCTCTGGGTGTCTGTGAGTGTGTATTAGAGTCTCTCTGTGTCTGTGAGTGTGTATATTTGTGTTTGTGTGTGAGGCTGTGAGTGTCTGCATTACTGTCTCTGTGTCAGTGTGTATTTGTATCCCTGTGTGTGTCTGTGAGTGTGTGTATTACTGTCTGTGTGTGTGTGTCTGCATTAGTGTTTGTGTGTGAGAGTGCGTGTATTACTGTGCGTGTGTGTGTGTCTTGAGTATGTATAGTGTCTCTGCGTGTCAGTGCGTGTGTGTATTAGTGTATCTGTGTGTCTGAGAGTGTGTATTAGTGTCTGTGTGTGTGAGAGTGAATGTGTGCATTGATGGATTTCTGTGGGGCTGTGAGTTAGTCTATTAGTTTCATTGTGTGTGTATTCGTGTCTCTGTGTGTCTGTGTCTGCATGTATTAGTGTCTGTGTGAGTCAGTGATTGTGTGTATTAGTGTATCTGTGTGTGAGTGTGTGTATTAGTGTCGCAGTGTGTCTGTGAGTGTGTATTAGTGTTAGTCTGTGTGTCTGTGTGTTGTTGTCTCTGTGTCTGTGTGTGTGTGTCCGTGTCTCTCTGTGTGTGAATGTGTGTATTAGTGTTTCTGTGTATCAGCGTCTGTGTGTGTGTGTATTATTGTCTCTGTGCCTGTGAGTGTATTTATTAGTGTCTGAGTGTACGTGAGTGTGTATTAGTGTCAGTGCGTGTCTGTGAGTGTGCATATTTCTTTCTCTATGTGTCAACGAGTGTGTGTATTAGTGTCTGTGTGCGTATTAGTGTCTGTGTGTGTCTGTGTATTAGTGTGTGTATTAGTGTGTGTGTCTGTGAATTTGTATTAGTGTCTCTGCGTGTCAGTGTGTGTGTATTCGTGTCTCTGTGTGTATTTGAGTGTGTGTATTCGTGTCTCTGTTTCTGTGTGTGTTTGTATTAGTGCATCTGTGTCAGTGAGTGTGTGTATTTGTGCCTGCATGTGTGAGTGTGTACATGCGTGTCTTTGTGAGTGTGGATTAGTGCCTTTGTGTGTGAGTGTATTATTGTCTCTGTGTGTGTGCGAGTGTTAGTGTCTGTGTGAGTGTATTACTGTCTCTGTATATGTGTGTGAGTGTGTTAGTGTCTGTGTGAGTGTGAGTGCATTACGGTTTCTGTGTGTGTGTGTGTATGTGTGTTAGTGTCTGTGTGAGCGTATTACTGTCTCTGTCTGTGTGAGTGAGTGTATTACTATCTCTGTATGTGTGCGTGTGTCTTCCTGTCCCTGTATGTGTGTGTGAGTGTATTACTGTCTCTGTCTGTCTGTGTGTGAGTGTGCTACTATATGTATGTGTGTGTGTGCTAGTGTCTGTGTGAGTGCATTACTGTCTCTGTATGTGTGTGACTATTACTGTCTCTGTCTGTGTGTGTGAGTGAATTACTGTATGTCTGTGTGTGAGTGTGTTAGTGTCTGTGTGAGTGCGACAGTGTCTGTGTGAGTGTGAGGGTATTAATGTCTCTGTATGTTTGTGTGTATTACTGTATCTGTATGTGTGTGTGAGTGTGTGTCAATGTCTGTATGGGTGTGAGTGTATTACTGTCTCTATGTGTGTGTTAGTGTCTGTGTGAGTGTGAGTGTATTACAGTCTCTGTCTGTGTGTTTGTAAGTGTCTTACTGTGTGTGTGTGTGGATGTTAGTGTCTGTGTGAGTGTGAGTGTATTACTGTCTCTGTGTGTGTGAGTATGTGTGTTAGTGTCTGTGTGAGTGTATTACTGCCTCTGTATGCGTGTGTGTGTTAATGTATGTGTGAGTGTGAGTGTATTACTGTCTCTGACTGTGTGTGTGAGTGTCCTACTGTATATGTGTGTGTGTTAGTGTCTGTGTGAGTGTGAGTGTATTACTGTCTCTGTGTGCGCGTGTGTGTGTGTGTTAATGTATGTGTGAGTGTTTTACTGTCTCTGTCTATGTGTGTGTGTTAGTGTCTGTGTGAGTGTGAGTGTATTACTGTCTGTGTGTGTGTGTGTGTGTGTTAATGTATGTGCGAGTGTGAGTGTTTTACTGTCTCTGTATGTGTGTATCATGTTAGTGTCTGAGTGTGTGAGTGTGTTAGTGTCTGTGTGTGTGAGTGTGTTTACTGTTTCTGTGTGTGTGTGTCAGTGTCTGTGTGTGTGTGTTACTGTCTCTGTATGTGTGTGAGTGTGTTAGTGTCTGTGAGTGTGAGTGTTACTGTATCTATCTGTGTGTGTATCTGTGTATGTGTGTGTGTGTGTTAGTGTCTGTGTGTGTGTGTTAGCGTCTGTGTGAGTGTGAGTGTGTTACTGTCTCTATCTGTGTGTGTGTATTAGTGTATGTGTGTGAGTGTGTTACTGTTTCTGTGTGTGAGTGTGAGTGTGTGTGTGTAAGTGTTACTGTCTCTGTGTGTGTGTGAGTGTGTGTATTTGTATATATTTATTTGACTTCCTCAACCCCACGCCGACCATACTTGTGATGTCTTTCCCAGGCTGATGTATAATTTCATTGTGTATTACCCTTCCTCTCAGTGAACCTCATCACAATGGTGATCCTGAAGAGAAGAAACTGTGGGCTGTCCAAATGTGTGACTTGTTACCTGTTGGCCATGGCAGTGGGGGATCTACTGGTCGTTATTCTCGACCTGATATTGAGGCACATCCCCATTGTTTTTGATGAACACTTTTTGTTCCTGTGGTACATCCCCGTCTGTAATATCCACGCCGCCCTGCTTTATGCAGCCACTGACTGTTCTGTCTGGTTCACCGTCACTTTCACCTTTGATCGATTTGTGGCCATTTGCTGCCCGAAGCTGAAAAGTAAATATTGCAGCGAGAAAACTGCGGCTGTGGTTCTGGGAACAGTGGCTGTGCTGAGCTGTTTGAAGGACATTTCCTGGGGGTTTATGATGAACGCTAGGTATTGGCTGCAGAACATCCCCTGGTTTTGTGATGTCACAATGGATGTTGTGTACTCTCCGGTCTGGGGACCAATCGAGTTCCTCCACCACATTCTAACCCCGTGTGTTCCATTCGCCCTGATTCTGCTGCTCAATGTTCTCACCGTCAGACACATTGTCCTGAGCAGCAGGGCCCGCAGGAGACTCCGGGCTCACAGCAGTGGGCACAGTCCCAGAGACCCAGAGATGGAGAGTCGGAGGAAATCCATCATTATACTCTTCATTATCTCCGCCAATTTCATCCTGTTATGGTCAACAGTAATGGTGTATTCTATATGGTGGCGGATGTGGCTTCTGTGGTATCGGTCTATAACATTAGATTATTATGTTCTGGAATTGGGCTTCATGCTGCAGCTCCTGAGCTGCTGCACAAACACTGCGATTTACGCCGTGACACAGACTCAGTTCAGGCAGCAGTTCAAAAATGTGCTGAAAGTTCCCTTTAGTTCAGTTCTTCAATTCATTTAATCCTGAGAGGAATCCCCACCCACTCGACATCTCTCTCCTCGCACTGCAGGTTAAAGAGACCAGCCTCACCCTGATTTACCATTCTGCATTACCACGAGGACCTATCGGTGGTTGGGTGTGACTCCCCCAATGGCCGATCATCTGGGTGTGTCTTTCCCAGCATTGCCAATCAGCTGGGTCTGTCCTTCCCCACATTGCCGATCAGCTGGGTGTGTCCTTCCCCGCATTGTCGAACAGCTGGGTCTGTCTTTACCCCGCCCCCCTTGCCGATCAGCTGGGTGTGTCCTTACCCGCATTGCCGAACAGCTGGGTGTGTACTTCCCCGCATTACCGATCAGCTGGGAGTGTGCTTCCCCGCATTGCCGATCAGCTGGGAGTGTGCCTCCCCCCATTGCCGATCAGCTGGATGTGTGCTTCCCCCAATTGCCGATAAACTGAGTGTGTGCATCCCCCCATTGTCGATCAGCTGGGTCTGTCCTTCCCCCCATTGCCGATCAGCTGGGTGTGAGACTCCCCCCATTGCCGATCAGCTGGTTGCGTGATTCCCCCAATTACCGATCAGCTGGGTGTGTGCTTCCACGCATTGCCGATCAGCTGAGTATGTCCTTCCCCCACTTTCCGATCAGCTGGGTGTGTCCTTCCCCGCCATTGCCGATCAGCTGGTTGTGCGCTTCCGCGCATTGCCGATCAGCTGGGAGTGTGCCTCCCCCATTGCCGATCAGCTGGATGTGTGCTTCCCCCAATTGCCGATAAGCTGGGTGTGTGCATCCCCCCATTGTCGATCAGCTGGGTCTGTTCTTCCCCCCATTGCCGATCAGCTGGGTGTGAGACTCCCCCCCATTGCCGAGCAGCTGGTTGCGTGATTCCCCCAATTACCGATCAGCTGGGTGTGTGCTTCCACGCATTGCCGATCAGCTGAGTATGTCCTTCCCCCACTTTCCGATCAGCTGGGTGTGTCCTTCCCCGCCATTGCCGATCAGCTGGGTGTGCGCTTCCGCGCATTGCCGATCAGCTGGGAGTGTGCTTCCCCACATTGCCGAAAAGCTGGGAAGTGCTTTCCCCCATTGCCGATCAGCTGGGTGTGTCCTTCCCCGCATTGCCGAACAGCTGGGTGTGTACTTCCCCGCATTGCCGATCAGCTGGGTGTGTACATCCCCGCATTGCCGATCAGCTGGATGTAAGCTTCCCCCAATTGCCGATCAGCTGGGTGGGGGCTTCCCCCCATTGTCGATCAGCTGGGACTGTCCTTCCCCCCATTGCCGATCAGCTGGGTGTGAGACTCCCCCCATTGCCGATCAGCTGGTTGTGTGATTCCCCCAATTGCCGATCAGCTGGGCGTGTGCTTCCCCGCATTGCTGAACAGCTGGGTCTGTCATTCTCCACATTGCCGATCAGCTGGGAGTGTGCTTACCCCCATTGCCGATCAGCTGGGTGTGTGCTTCCCCGCATTGCCGATCAGTTGAGTCTGACCTTCCCCCCCCTTTCCGATCAGCTGGGTGTGTCCTTCTCCCCAATTGACGATCAGCCGTGTGTGCGCTTCCGCGCATTGCCGATCAGCTGGGAGTGTGCTTCCCCCCATTGCCGATCAGCTGGGTCTGTCCTTCCCACCCATTGCCGATCAGCTGGGTGTGTGCTTGCCGCATTGCCGATCAGCTGGGTGTGTCCTTCCCCGCATTGCTGATCAGCTGGGAGTGTGCTTCCACCCATTGCCGATCAGCTGGGTCTGTCCTTCCCCGCATTGCCGATCAGCTGGGTGTGTGCTTCCCCCCATTGCCGATCAGCTGTGTGTGATGCCCCCGTTGCCGATCAGCTGGGTGTGTCCTTCCCCCCCATTGCCGATCAGCTGGGTGTATCCTTCCCCGCATCGCCGATTAGCTGCGTGTGTGCTTCCCCCCATTGCCGAACAGCTGCGTGTGTGCTTCCCCCCATTGCCGAACAGCTGGGTGTGTGCTTCCCCCCCATTGCCGATCAGCTGGGTGTGTCCTGCCCCGCATTGCTGATCAGCTGGGAGTGTGCTTCCACCCATTGCCGATCAGCTGGGTCTGTCCTTCCCCGCATTGCCGATCAGCTGGGTGTGTGCTTCCCCCCATTGCCGATCAGCTGTGTGTGCTGCCCCCGTTGCCGATCAGCTGGGTGTGTCCTTCCCCCCCATTGCCGATCAGCTGGGTGTATCCTTCCCCGCATCGCCGATTAGCTGCGTGTGTGCTTCCCCCCATTGCCGAACAGCTGCGTGTGTGCTTCCCCCCATTGCCGAACAGCTGGGTGTGTGCTTCCCCCCCATTGCCGATCAGCTGGGTGTGTCCTTCCCCCCAATTGCCAATCAGCTGGGTCTGTTCTTCCCGCATTGCCGATCAGCTGGGTCTGTCCTTCCCTGCATTGTCGAACAGCTGGGTCTGTCTTTACCCCGCCCCCCCTTGCCGATCAGCTGGGTGTGTCCTTGCCCCCATTGCAGATCAGCTGGGTGTGAGACTCCCCCCATTGCCGATCAGCTGGTTGCGTGATTCCCCCAATTACCGATCAGCTGGGTGTGTGCTTCCCCGCATTACCGATCAGCTGAGTATGTCCTTCCCCCACTTTCCGATCAGCTGGGTGTGTCCTTCCCCGCCATTGCCAATCAGCTGGGTGTGCGCTTCCGCGCATTGCCGATCAGATGGGAGTGTGCTTCCCCCCATTGACGAAAAGCTGGGAGAGTGCTTTCCCCCATTGCCGATCAGCTGGGTGTGTGCTTCCCGCATTGCCAATCAGCTGGGTGTGTCCTTCCCCGCATTGCCGATCAGCTGGGAGTGTGCTTCCCCCCATTGCCGATCAGCTGGGTCTGTCCTTCCACCCATTGCCGATCAGCTGCGCCTGTCCTTCGCCGCATTGCCGATTAGCTGGGTATGTGCTTCCCCCCATTGCCGATCCGCTGTCTGTGCTGCCCCCCATTGCCGATCAGCTGGGTGTGTCCTTCCCCCCCCATTGCCGATCAGCTGGGTGTGTCCTTCCCCGCAATGCCGATCAGCTGAGAGTGTGCTTCCCCCATTGCCGATTAACTGCGTGTGTGCTTCTCCCCATTGCTGAACAGCTGGGTGTGTGCTTCCCCCCATTGACCATCAGCTGGGTGTGTGCTTCCCCGCATTACCGATAGCTGGGTGTGTGCTTCCCCCCCATTGCCGATCAGCTGGGTCTATCCTTCCTCCCATTGCTGATCAGCTGGGTGTGTCCCCTCCCATTGCCAATCAGCTGGGTCTGTCATTCCGCACATTGCCGATCAGCTGGGTGTGTCCTTCCCCGCATTGCCGATCAGCTGGGAGTGTGCTTCCAACCATTGCCGATCAGCTGGATGTAAGCTTCCCCCAATTGCCGATCAGCTGGGTGTGTGCTTCCCCCCCATTGTCGATCAGCTGGGTCTGTCCTTCACCCCATTGCCGATCAGCTGGGTGTGAGACTCCCCCCATTGCCGATCAGCTGGTTGTGTGATTCCCCCAATTGCCGATCAGCTGGGTGTATGCTTCCCCGCATTGCTGAACAGCTGGGTCTGTCATTCCCCGCTTTGGACTTCAGCTGGGAGTGTGCTTCCCAGCATTGCCGAACAGCTGGCTGTGTACTTCCCCGCATTGCCGATCAGCTGGGAGTATGCTTCCCCGCATTGCCGATCAGCTGGAATTGTGCCTCCCCCCAGTGCCGATCAGCTGGATGTGTGCTTCCCCCCATTGTCGATCAGCTGCGTGTGTCCTTCCCCCCATTGCCGATCAGCTGGGTCTGTCCTTCCCCCATTGCCGATCAGCTGGGAGTGTGCTACCGCCCATTGCCGATCAGCTGTGTGTGTCCTTCCCCCCATTGCCGATCTGCTGGTTGTGTCCTCCCCCCCATTGCCGATCAGCTGGGAGTGTGCTTCCCCCCATTGCAGATCGTCTGGGAGTGTGTTTCCCCCCATTGCCGAACAGCTGGGAGTGTGCTTCCCCTCATTGCCGATCAGCTGGGTGTGTGCTTCCCCGCATTGCCGTTCAGCTGGGTCTTTCCTTCCCTCCCATTGCCGATCAGCTGGGTGTGTGGTTCCCCGCATGGCCGATCAGCTTGTTGTGTGCATCCCCCCATTCCTTATCAGCTGGGAGTGTGCTTCCCCCCATTGCTGATCAGCTGGGTGTGTGCTTCCCCTCATTGCCGATCAGCCTGGTGTGTGCTTCCCCGCATTGCCGTTCAGCTGTGTCTGTCCTTCCCTCCCATTGCCGATCAGCTGGGTGTGTGGTTCCCCGCATGGCCGATCAGCTTGTTGTGTGCATCCCCCCATTGCTTATCAGCTGGGAGTGTGCTTCCCCCCATTGCCGATCAGCTGGGTGTGTGCATCCCCCCATTGCCGATCGCTGGATGTGTGCTTCTCCCCATTGCCGATCAGCTGGGTGTGAGCTTCACCCCATTGCCGATCAGCTGGGTGTGTCCTTCCCCGCATTGTCGATCAGCTGGGTGTGTACTTCCCCGCATTGCCGATCAGCTGGGTGTGTGCTTCCCCGCATTGCCGATCAGCTGGGAGTGTGCCTCCCCCATTGCCGATCAGCTGGATGTGTGCTTCCCCCAATTGCCGATCAGCTGGGTGTGTGCTTCCCCCCATTGTCGATCAGCTGGGTCTGTCCTTCCCCCCATTGCCGATCAGCTGGGTGTGAGACTCCCCCCATTGCCGATCAGCTGGTTGTGTGGTTCCCCCAGTTGCCGATCAGCTGGGTGTGTGCTTCCCCGCATTGCCGAACAGCTGGGCCTGTCAATACCCGCATTGCCGATCAGCTGGGAGTGTGCTTCCCAGCATTGCCGAACAGCTGGGTGTATACTTCCCCGCATTGCCGATCAGCTGGGAGCGTGCTTCCCCGCATTGCCGATCAGCTGGAAGTGTTCCTCCCCCCATTGCCGATCAGCTGGATGTGTGCTTCCCCCCATTGCCGATCAGCTGGGATGTGCTTCCCCCCATTGCAGGTCAGCTGGGAGTGTGTTTCCCCCATTGCCGATCAGCTGGGAGTGTGCTTCCCCTCATTGCTGATCAGCTGGATGTGTGCTTCCCCGCATTGCCGTTCAGCTGGGTCTGTCCGTCCCTCCCATTGCCGATCAACTGGGTCTGTCTTTCGTCCCATTGCGGTTCAGCTGGGTGTGTGGTTCCCCGCATGGCCGATCAGCTGGGTGTGTCCTCCCCCCCATTGTCGATCAGCGGGGTGTGTCCTTCCCCGCATTGTCGATCAGCTGAGTGTGTGCTTCCCCCCATTGCCGATCAGCTGGGAGTATGCTTCCCCCCATTGCCGAAAAGCTGGGAGAGTGCTTCCCCCCATTGCCGAAAAGCTGGGTCTGTCCTTCCCCGCACTGCCGATCAGCTGGGAGTGTGCTTCCCCCCATTGACGATCAGCTGTGTGTGTCCTTCCCCCCATTGCCGATCAGCTGGGTGTGTGCTCCCCCGCATTGCCAATCAGCTGGGTCTGTCCTTCCCCGCACTGCCGATCAGCTGGGAGTGTGCTTCCCCCCATTGACGATCAGCTGTGTGTGTCCTCCCCCCCATTGCAGATCGTCTGGGAGTGTGTTTCCCCTCATTGCCGATCAGCTGGGAGTGTGCTTCCCCTCATTGCTGAGCAGCTGGGTGTGTGCTTCCCCGCATTGCCGTTCAGCTGGGTCTGTCCTTCCCTCCCATTGCCGATCAGTTGGGTGTGTGGTTCCCCGCATGGCCGATCAGCTTGTTGTGTGCATCCCCCCATTGCTTATCAGCTGGGAGTGTGCTTCCCCCCATTGCTGATCAGCTGGGTGTGTGCTTCCCCTCATTGCCGATCAGCTGGGTGTGTGCTTCCCCGCATTGCCGTTCAGCTGGGTCTGTCCTTCCCTCCCTTTGCCGATCAGCTGGGTGTGTGGTTCCACGCATGGCCGATCAGCTTGTTGTGTGCATCCCCCCATTGCTTATCAGCTGGGAGTGTGCTTCCCCCCATTGCTGATCAGCTGGGTGTGTGCTTCCCCTCATTGCCGATCATGTGGGTGTGTGCATCCCCCCATTGCCGATCAGCTGGATGTGTGCTTCTCCCCATTGCCGATCAGCTGGGTGTGAGCTTCACCCCATTGCCGATCAGCTGGGTCTGTCCTTCCCCCCATTGCCGATCAGCTGGGTGTTTTCTTCCCCGCAATGTCGATCAGCTGGGTGTGTACTTCCCCGCATTGCCGATCAGCTGGGAGTGTGCTTCCCCGCATTGCCGATCAGCTGGGAGTGTGCCTCCCCCCATTGCCGATCAGCTGGATGTGTGCTTCCCCCAATTGCCGATCAGCTGGGTGTGTGCTTCCCCCCATTGTCGATCAGCTGGGTCTGTCCTTCCCCCCATTGCCGATCAGCTGGGTGTGAGACTCCCCCCATTGCCGATCAGCTGTGTGTGTCCTTCCCCCCATTGCCGATCAGTTGGGTGTGTGCTTCCCCCCCATTGCCGATCAGCTGGGTGTGTGCTTCCCCCCCATTGCCGATTAGCAGGGTATGTGCTTCCCGCATTGCCGATTAGCTGGGAGTGTGCTTCCCCGCATTGCCGATCGGCTGGGGCTCTCCTTACCCGCATTGCCAATCAGCTGGGTCTGTCCTTCCCCCCATTGCCGATCAGCTGGGTATGTCCATTCCCCCATTGCCGAGCGGCTGGGTCTGTCCTTCCCCCCATTGCCGATCAGCTGGCTGTGTCCCTCCCCTATTGCCGATCTGCTGGGTATGTGCTTCCCCGCATTGCCGATAAGCTGGGAGTGTGCTTCCCCCCATTGCCGATCAGCTGAGTGTGTCCATTCCCCCATTGCCGATCAGCTGGGTCTGTCATTCCCCCCATTGCCGATCAGCTGGTTGTGTCCCTCCCCCCATTGCCGATCGGCTGGGTATGTGCTTCCCCGCATTGCCGATCAGCTGGGAGTATGCTTCGCCCCATTGCCGATCAGCTGGGAGTGTGCTTCCCCGCATTGCCCATCAGCTGGGTCTGTCCTACCCCGCATTGCCCATTAGCTGGGTCTGTCCTTCCCCACCATTGCCGATCAGCTGGGTGTGTCCTTCCCCCCATTGCCGAACAGCTGGGCATGCCCATCCCCCCATTGCCGATCAGCTGGGAGTGTGCCTCCCCGCATTGCCGATCAGCTGGGTGTGTGCCTGCCCCCATTGCCGATCCACTGGATGTATGCTTCCCCCAATTGCCGATCAGCTGGGTGTGTGCTTCACCCCATTGTCGATCAGCTGGGTCTGTCCTTCCCCCCATTGGCGATTAGCTGGGTGTGAGACTCCCCCCATTGCCGATCAGCTGGTTGTGTGCTTCCCCGCATTGCTGAACAGCTGGGTCTGTCATTCCCCGCATTGCCGATCAGCTGGGACTGTGCTTCCCAGCATTGCCGAACAGCTGGGTGTGTACTTCCCCACATTGCCAATCAGCTGGGAGTAAGATTCCCCGCATTGCCGATCAGCTGGAAGTGTGCTTCCCCCCATTGCCGATCAGCTGGATGTGTGCTTCCCCCCATTGCCGATCAGCTGCGTGTGTCCTTACCCCCATTGCCGATCAGCTGGGTCTGTCCTTCCCCCATTGCTGATCAGCTGGGAGTGTGCTACCCCCATTGCCGATCAGCTGGGTGTGTCCTTCCCCCCATTGACAATCTGCTGGGTCTGTCCTTCCCCCCATTGCCGATCAGCTGGAAGTCTGCTTCCCCCCATTGCAGATCATCTGGGAGTGTGTTTACCCCCATTTCCGATCAGCTGGCAATGTGCTTCCCCTCATTGCCGATCAGCTGGGTGTGTGCTTCACGGCATTGCCGTTCAGCTGGGTCTGTCCTTCCCTCCCATTGCCGATCGGCTGCGTCTGTCCTTCCTCCCATTGCCGATCAGCTGGGTGTGCAGATCTCCGCATGGCCGATCAGCTGGGAGTGTGCTTCCCCCCATTGCTGATCAGCTGGGTGTTGGCTTCCCCTCATTGCCGATCAGCTGGGTGTGTGCTTCCCCCCATTGCCGATCAGCTGGATGTGTGCTTCTCCCCATTTCCGATCAGCTGGGTGTGAGCTTCCCCCCATTGCCGGTCAGCTGGATGTGTGCTTCCCCCCATTGCCGATCAGCTGGGTGTGTGCTTCCCCCCATTGCCGATCAGCTGGGTGTGTGCTTCCCCGCATTGCCGATTAGCTTGGTCTGTCCTTCCCCACCATGGCCGATCAGCTGAGTGTGTCCTACCCCCCATTGCCGATCAGTTGGGTGTTTGCTTCCCCCCATTGCCGATCAGCTGGGTGTGTGCTTCCCCCCATTGCCGATCAGCTGGGTGTGTCCTTCCCCGCATTTCCGATCAGCTGGGAGTGTACTTCCGCCATAGCCGATCAGCTGGGTGTGTCCTTCCCCTCATTGCCGATCAGCTGGGTGTGTCTTTCCCCCCATTGCCGATCAGCTTGGTGTTTGCTTCCCCCCATTGCCGATCAGCTGGGTGTGTGCTTCCCCCCATTGCCGATCAGCTGGGTGTGTCCTACCCCCCCCATTGCCTATCAGCTGGGTGTGTCCTTCCCCGCATTGCCGATCAGCTGGGAGTGTGCTTCCCCCATTGCCGATCAGCTGGGTGTGTCCATCCCCTCATTGCCGATCAGCTGGGTGTGTCTTTCCCCCCCATTGCCGATCAGCTGGGAGTGTGCTTCCCCCCATTGCCGATCAGCTGGATGTGACGTTCCCCCCATTGCCGATCAGTTGGGTGTTTGCTTTCCCCCATTGCCGATCAGCTGGATGTGTGCTTCCCCCCATTGCCGATCAGCTGCGTGTGTCCTTACCCCCATTGCCGATCAGCTGGGTCTGTCCTTCCCCCATTGCTGATCAGCTGGGAGTGTGCTACCCCCATTGCCGATCAGCTGGGTGTGTCCTTCCCCCCATTGACAATCTGCTGGGTCTGTCCTTCCCCCCATTGCCGATCAGCTGGAAGTCTGCTTCCCGCCATTGCAGATCATCTGGGAGTGTGTTTACCCCCATTTCCGATCAGCTGGCAATGTGCTTCCCCTCATTGCCGATCAGCTGGGTGTGTGCTTCACGGCATTGCCGTTCAGCTGGGTCTGTCCTTCCCTCCCATTGCCGATCGGCTGCGTCTGTCCTTCCTCCCATTGCCGATCAGCTGGGTGTGCGGATCTCCGCATGGCCGATCAGCGGGGTGTGTGCATCCCCCCATTGCTTATCAGCTGGGAGTGTGCTTCCCCCCATTGCTGATCAGCTGGGTGTAGGCTTCCCCTCATTGCCGATCAGCTGGGTGTGTGCTTCCCCCCATTGCCGATCAGCTGGATGTGTGCTTCTCCCCATTTCCGATCAGCTGGGTGTGAGCTTCCCCCCATTGCCGATCAGCTGGATGTGTGCTTCCCCCCATTGCCGATCAGCTGGGTGTGTGCTTCCCCCCATTGCCGATCAGCTGGGTGTGTGCTTCCCCGCATTGCCGATTAGCTTGGTCTGTCCTTCCCCACCATGGCCGATCAGCTGGGTGTGTCCTACCCCCCATTGCCGATCAGTTGGGTGTTTGCTTCCCCCCATTGCCGATCAGCTGGGTGTGTGCTTCCCCCCATTGCCGATCAGCTGGGTGTGTCCTTCCCCGCATTTCCGATCAGCTGGGAGTGTACTTCCGCCATAGCCGATCAGCTGGGTGTGTCCTTCCCCTCATTGCCGATCAGCTGGGTGTGTCTTTCCCCCCATTGCCAATCAGCTTGGTGTTTGCTTCCCCCCATTGCCGATCAGCTGGGTGTGTGCTTCCCCCCATTGCCGATCAGCTGGGTGTGTCCTACCCCCCCATTGCCTATCAGCTGGGTGTGTCCTTCCCCGCATTGCCGATCAGCTGGGAGTGTGCTTCCCCCATTGCCGATCAGCTGGGTGTGTCCTTCCCCTCATTGCCGATCAGCTGGGTGTGTCTTTCCCCCCATTGCCGATCAGCTGGGAGTGTGCTTCCCCCCATTGCCGATCAGCTGGATGTGACGTTCCCCCCATTGCCGATCAGTTGGGTGTTTGCTTTCCCCCATTGCCGATCAGCTGGGTGTGTGCTTCCCCCCATTGCCGATCAGCTGGGTGTGTCCTTCCCCCCCATTGCCTATCAGCTGGGTGTGTCCTTCCCCGCATTGCCGATCAGCTGGGAGTGTGCTTCCCCCATTGCCGAACAGCTGGGTGTGTCCTTCCCCTCATTGCCGATCAGCTGGGTGTGTCTTTCCCCCCATTGCCGAACAGCTGGGAGTGTCCTTCCCCGCATTGCCGATCAGCTGGGTGTAAACTTCCCCTCATTGCCGATAAGCTGGGTCTGCCCTTCCCCCCATTGCCGATCATCTGGGTGGGTGCTTCCCCCCATTGCCGATAAGCTGGGTGTGTGCATTTCCACATTGCCGATCAGCTGGGTGTGTCCTTCCCCGCATTGCGAATCAGCTGGGTGTGTGCTTCCCCCCATTGCCGATCAGCAGGGTGTGTCCTTCCCCCCATTGCCGATCAGCTAGGTGTGTCCCTCCCTCCATTGCCGATCAGCTGGGTGTGTGCTTCCCCGCATTGCCGATCAGCTGGGTGTGTCCTTCCCCGCATTGCCCATCAGCTGGGAGTTTCCTTCCCCCCATTGCCGATCAGCTGGGTGTGTGCCTCTACCCATTGCAGATCATCTGGGAGTGTGCTTCCCACCAATGCCGATCAGCTGGGAGTGTGCTTCCCCCCATTGCCGTCAGCTGGATCTGCCCTTTCCCCACTGCCGATCAGCTGGGTGTGTGCCTTCCCCCATTGCCGATCAGCTGGGTGTGTCCTTCCCCCCATTGACAATCTGCTGGGTCTGTCCTTCCCCCCATTGCCGATCAGCTGGAAGTCTGCTTCCCCCCATTGCAGATCATCTGGGAGTGTGTTTACCCCCATTTCCGATCAGCTGGCAATGTGCTTCCCCTCATTGCCGATCAGCTGGGTGTGTGCTTCACGGCATTGCCGTTCAGCTGGGTCTGTCCTTCCCTCCCATTGCCGATCGGCTGCGTCTGTCCTTCCTCCCATTGCCGATCAGCTGGGTGTGCGGTTCTCCGCATGGCCGATCAGCGGGGTGTGTGCATCCCCCCATTGCTGATCAGCTGGGTGTTGGCTTCCCCTCATTGCCGATCAGCTGGGTGTGTGCTTCCCCCCATTGCCGATCAGCTGGATGTGTGCTTCTCCCCATTTCCGATCAGCTGGGTGTGAGCTTCCCCCCATTGCCGATCAGCTGGATGTGTGCTTCCCCCCATTGCCGATCAGCTGGGTGTGTGCTTCCCCCCATTGCCGATCAGCTGGGTGTGTGCTTCCCCGCATTGCCGATTAGCTTGGTCTGTCCTTCCCCACCATGGCCGATCAGCTGGGTGTGTCCTACCCCCCATTGCCGAGCAGTTGGGTGTTTGCTTCCCCCCATTGCCGATCAGCTGGGTGTGTGCTTCCCCCCATTGCCGATCAGCTGGGTGTGTCCTTCCCCGCATTTCCGATCAGCTGGGAGTGTACTTCCGCCATAGCCGATCAGCTGGGTGTGTCCTTCCCCTCATTGCCGATCAGCTGGGTGTGTCTTTCCCCCCATTGCTGATCAGCTTGGTGTTTGCTTCCGCCCATTGCCGATCAGCTGGGTGTGTGCTTCCCCCCATTGCCGATCAGCTGGGTGTGTCCTACCCCCCCATTGCATATCAGCTGGGTGTGTCCTTCCCCGCATTGCCGATCAGCTGGGAGTGTGCTTCCCCCATTGCCGATCAGCTGGGTGTGTCCTTCCCCTCATTGCCGATCAGCTGGGTGTGTCTTTCCCCCCATTGCCGATCAGCTGGGAGTGTGCTTCCCCCCATTGCCGATCAGCTGGATGTGACGTTCCCCCCATTGCCGATCAGTTGTGTGTTTGCTTTCCCCCATTGCCGATCAGCTGGGTGTGTGCTTCCCCCCATTGCCGATCAGCTGGGTGTGTCCTTCCCCCCATTGCCTATCAGCTGGGTGTGTCCTTCCCCGCATTGCCGATCAGCTGGGAGTGTGCTTCCCCCATTGCCGAACAGCTGGGTGTGTCCTTCCCCTCATTGCCGATCAGCTGGGTGTGTCTTTCCCCCCATTGCCGATCAGCTGGGAGTGTGCATTTCCACATTGCCGATCAGCTGGGTGTGTCCTTCCCCGCATTGCGAATCAGCTGGGTGTGTGCTTCCCCCCATTGCCGATCAGCAGGGTGTGTCCTTCCCCCCATTGCCGATCAGCTAGGTGTGTCCCTCCCTCCATTGCCGATCAGCTGGGTGTGTGCTTCCCCGCATTGCCCATCAGCTGGGAGTTTCCTTCCCCCCATTGCCGATCAGCTGGGTGTGTGCCTCTACCCATTGCAGATCATCTGGGAGTGTGCTTCCCACCAATGCCGATCAGCTGGGAGTGTGCTTCCCCCCATTGCCATCAGCTGGGTCTGCCCTTTCCCCACTGCCGATCAGCTGGGTGTGTGTTTCCCCCATTGCCGATCAGCTGGGTGTGTCCTTCCCCGCATTGCGAATCAGCTGGGTGTGTGCTTCCTCCCATTGCCGATCAGCAGGGTGTGTGCTTCCCCCCATTGCCGATCAGCTGGGAGTCCCCCATTGCCGATCAGCTGGGTGAGTCCTTCCCCCCCATTGCCGATCAGCTGTGTGTGTCCTTCCCCCCATTGCCGATCAGCTGGGCTTGTCCTTCCCCCATTGCCGATCAGCTGGGTGTGTCCTTCCCGGCATTGCCGATCAGCTGGGTGTGTGCTTCCCCCATTGCCGATCAGCTGCGTGTGTGCTTCCCCCCATTGCCGATCAGCAGGGTGTGTGCTTCCCCCCATTGCCGATCAGCTGTGTGTGTCCTTCCCCCCATTGCCAAACTGCTGGGCGCGTGCTTCCCCGCATTGCCGATCAGCTGGGAGTGGGCTTCCCCCCATTGCCGATCAGCTGGGTGTGTCCTTCCCCCCATTGCCGATCAGCTGGGTGTGTCGTTCCCCCCATTGCCGATCAGCTGGGTTTGTCCTTCCCCCCATTGCCGATCAGCTGGTTGTGTCCTTCCCCGCATTGCCGATCAGCTGGGTGTGTGCTTCCCCCCATTGCCGATCAGCTGGGTGTGTGCTTCCCCCCATTGCCGATCAGCTGGGTGTGTGCTTCCCCGCATTGCCGATTAGCTTGGTCTGTCCTTCCCCACCATTGCAGGTCAGCTGGGTGTGTCCGTCCCCCCATTGCCGATCAGTTGGGTGTTTGCTTCCCCCCATTGCCGATCAGCTGCGTGTGTGCTTCCCCCCATTGCCGATCAGCTGGGTGTGTCCTTCCAATCATTGCCAATCAGCTGGGTGTGTGCCTACCCCCATTGCCGATCAGCTGGGTGTGTGCTTACCCCAATTGCCGATCAGCTGGGTGTGTCCTTCCCCGCATTGCCGATCAGCTGGGTATGTGCTTCCCTGCATTGCCGATCAGCTGGATGTGTGCTTCCCCCCATTGCCGATCAGCTGGGTGTGTGCTTCCCCCCATTGCCGATCAGCTGGGTGTGTGCTTCCCCGCATTGCCGATTAGCTTGGTCTGTCCTTCCCCACCATTGCCGATCAGCTGGGTGTGTCCTTCCCCCCATTGCCGATCAGTTGGGTGTTTGCTTCCCCCCATTGCCGATCAGCTGGGTGTGTGCTTCCCCCCATTGCCGATTAGCTGGGTGTGTCCTTCCCCGCATTTCCGATCAGCTGGGAGTGTGCTTCCCCCATTGCCGATAAGCTGGGTGTGTCCTTCCCCTCATTGCCGATCAGCTGGGTGTGTCTTTCCCCCCATTGCCGATCAGCTGGGAGTGTGCTTCCCCCCATTGCCGATCAGCTGGATGTGTCGTTCCCCCCATTGCCGATCAGCTGGGTGTGTCCTTCCCCGCATTGCCGATCAGCTGGGTGTAAACTTCCCCTCATTGCCGATCAGCTGGGTCTGCCCTTCCCCCCATTGCCGATCAGCTGGGTGTGTGCTTACCCCCATTGCCGATAAGCTGGGTGTGTCCTTCCCCCCATTGCCGATCAGCTGGGTGTGTGCCTCTCCACATTGCCGATCAGCTGGGTGTGTCCTTCCCCGCATTGCGAATCAGCTGGGTGTGTGCTTACCCCCATTGCCGATCAGGTGGGTGTGTGCTTCCCCCCATTGCCGATCAGCAGGGTGTGTGCTTCCCCCCATTGCCGATCAGCTAGGTGTGTCCTTCCCTCCATTGCCGATCAGCTGGGTGTGTGCTACCCCGCATTGCCGATCAGCTGGGTGTGTGCCTCTACCCATTGCAGATCATCTGGGAGTGTGCTTCCCCCCATTGCCGATCAGCTGGGAGTGTGCTTCCCCCATTGCCGTCAGCTGGGTCTGTCCTTTCCCCACTGCCGATCAGCTGGCTGTGTGCCTTCCCCCATTGCTGATCAGCTGGGTGTGTCCTTCCCCGCATTGCGAATCAGCTAGGTGTGTGCTTCCCCCCATTGCCGATCAGCAGGGTGTGTCCTTCCCCCCCATTGCCGATCAGCTTGGTTTGTCCTTCCCCCATTGCCGATCAGCTGGGTGTGTCCTTCCTCGCATTGCCGATCAGCTGGGTGTGTGCTTCCCCGCATTGCCGATCAGCTGCGTGTGTCCTTCCCCGCATTGCCGATCAGCTGGGTGTGTGCTTCCCCGCATTGCCGATCAGCTGGATATGTGCTTCCCCCCATTGCCGATCAGCTGGGAGTGTGCTTCCCCCACATTGCCGATAAGCTAGGTGCGACCTTCCCCCAATTGCCGATCAGCTGGGTGTGTGCCTCTCCCCATTGCTGATCATCTGGGAATGTGCTTCCCCTCCCATTGCCGATCAGCTGGGAGTGTGCTTACCACAATTATCGATCAGCTGGGTGTGTGCTTCCCCGCATTACTGATCAGCTGGGTGTGTGCTTCCCCGCATTGCCGAACAGCTGCGTGTGTGCTTCCCCGCATTGCCGAACAGCTGTGTGTGTGCTTACCCCCATTGCCGATCAGCTAGTGTGTGTTCCCCTATTGCCGATCAGCTAGGTGTGTGCTTCCCACCATTGCCGATCAGTTGGGTGTGTCCTACCCCGCATTGCCGATCAGTTGGGTGTGCCCTTCCCCCCATTGCCGATCAGCTGGGTGTGTGTTTCTCCCATTGCCGATCAGCTGGGTCTGTGTTTCCCCCATTGCCGATCATCTGGGTGTGTGAATCCCCCCATTGCCGATCAGCTGGGAGTGTGCTTCACCACATTGCCGATCAGCTGGCAGTGTCTATCCCCCCATTGCCGATGAGCTGGGTGTGTCCTTCCCCCCATTGCCGATCAGCTGGGTGTGTGCTTCCCCCCATTGCCGATCAGCTGGGTCTGTCCTTTCTCCCCATTGCCGATCATCTGGGTGTGTGCTTCCCCCCATTGCCGATCAGCTCGGTCTCTCCTACCCCCCATTGCTGATCAGCTGGGTGTGTCCTTCCCCCCATTGCCGATCAGCTGGGTGTGTGCCTTTCCACATTGCCGATCAGCTGGGTGTGTCCTTCCCCGCATTGCGAATCAGCTGGGTGTGTGCTTACCCCCATTGCCGATCAGGTGGGTGTGTGCTTCCCCCCATTGCCGATCAGCAGGGTGTGTGCTTCCCCCCATTGCCGATCAGCTAGGTGTGTCCTTCCCCCCATTGCCGATCAGCTGGGTGTGTGCTTCCCCCCATTGCCGATTAGCTGGGTGTGTCCTTCCCCGCATTTCCGATCAGCTGGGAGTGTGCTTCCCCCATTGCCGATAAGCTGGGTGTGTCCTTCCCCTCATTGCCGATCAGCTGGGTGTGTCTTTCCCCCCATTGCCGATCAGCTGGGAGTGTGCTTCCCCCCATTGCCGATCAGCTGGATGTGTCGTTCCCCCCATTGCCGATCAGCTGGGTGTGTCCTTCCCCGCATTGCCAATCAGCTGGGTGTAAACTTCCCCTCATTGCCGATCAGCTGGGTCTGCCCTTCCCCCCATTGCCGATCAGCTGGGTGTGTGCTTACCCCCATTGCCGATAAGCTGGGTGTGTCCTTCCCCCCATTGCCGATCAGCTGGGTGTGTGCCTCTCCACATTGCCGATCAGCTGGGTGTGTCCTTCCCCGCATTGCGAATCAGCTGGGTGTGTGCTTACCCCCATTGCCGATCAGGTGGGAGTGTGCTTCCCCCACATTGCCGATAAGCTAGGTGCGACCTTCCCCCCATTGCCGATCAGCTGGGTCTGTCCTTTCTCCCCATTGCCGATCATCTGGGTGTGTGCTTCCCCCCATTGCCGATCAGCTCGGTCTCTCCTACCCCCCATTGCTGATCAGCTGGGTGTGTCCTTCCCCCCATTGCCGATCAGCTGGGTGTGTGCCTTTCCACATTGCCGATCAGCTGGGTGTGTCCTTCCCCGCATTGCGAATCAGCTGGGTGTGTGCTTACCCCCATTGCCGATCAGGTGGGTGTGTGCTTCCCCCCATTGCCGATCAGCAGGGTGTGTGCTTCCCCCCATTGCCGATCAGCTAGGTGTGTCCTTCCCTCCATTGCCGATCAGCTGGGTGTGTGCTACCCCGCATTGCCGATCAGCTGGGTGTGTCTTTCCCCACATTGCCGATCAGCTGGGAGTTTCCTTCCCCCCTTTGCCGATCAGCTGGGTGTGTGCCTCTACCCATTGCAGATCATCTGGGAGTGTGCTTCCCCCCATTGCCGATCAGCTGGGAGTGTGCTTCCCCCCATTGCCGTCAGCTGGGTCTGTCCTTTCCCCATTGCTGATCAGCTGGGTGTGTCCTTCCCCGCATTGCGAATCAGCTAGGTATGTGCTTCCCCCCATTGCCGATCAGCTGGGTGTGTCCTTCCCCCCCATTGCCGATCAGCTTGGTTTGTCCTTCCCCCATTGCCGATCAGCTGGGTGTGTCCTTCCTCGCATTGCCGATCAGCTGGGTGTGTGCTTCCCCCATTGCCGATCAGCTGCGTGTGTCCTTCCCCGCATTGCCGATCAGTTGGGTGTGTCCTTCCCCCCATTGCCGATCAGCTGGGTGTGTGCTTCCCCGCATTGCCGATCAGCAAGGTGTGTCCTTCCCCGCATTGCCGATCAGCTGGGTGTGTGCTTCCCCGCATTGCCGATCAGCTGGATATGTGCTTCCCCCCATTGCCGATCAGCTGGGAGTGTGCTTCCCCCCCATTGCCGATAAGCTAGGTGCGAGCTTCCCCCAATTGCCGATCAGCTGGGTGTGTGCCTCTCCCCATTGCTGATCATCTGGGAATGTGCTTCCCCTCCCATTGCCGATCAGCTGGGAGTGAGCTTCCCACAATTATCGATCAGCTGGGTGTGTGCTTCCCCGCATTACCGATCAACTGTGTGTGTCCTTCCCCGCATTGCCGATCAGCTGGGTGTGTGCTTCCCCGCATTGCCGAACAGCTGGGTGTGTGCTTACCCCCATTGCCGATCAGCTAGTGTGTGTTCCCCTATTGCCGATCAGCTGGGTGTGTGCTTCCCACCATTGCCGATCAGTTGGGTGTGTCCTACCCCGCATTGCCGATCAGTTGGGTGTGCCCTTCCCCCCATTGCCGATCAGCTGGGTGTGTGTTTCTCCCATTGCCGATCAGCTGGGTCTGTGTTTCCCCCATTGCCGATCATCTGGGTGTGTGAATCCCCCCATTGCCGATCAGCTGGGAGTGTGCTTCACCACATTGCCGATCAGCTGGCAGTGTCTATCCCCCCATTGCCGATGAGCTGGGTGTGTCCTTCCCCCCATTGCCGATCAGCTGGGAGTGTGCTTCCCCCCATTGCCGATCAGCAGGGTGTGTGCTTCCCCCCATTGCCGATCAGCTAGGTGTGTCCTTCCCTCCATTGCCGATCAGCTGGGTGTGTGCTACCCCGCATTGCCGATCAGCTGGGTGTGTCTTTCCCCACATTGCCGATCAGCTGGGAGTTTCCTTCCCCCCTTTGCCGATCAGCTGGGTGTGTGCCTCTACCCATTGCAGATCATCTGGGAGTGTGCTTCCCCCCATTGCCGATCAGCTGGGAGTGTGCTTCCCCCCATTGCCGTCAGCTGGGTCTGTCCTTTCCCCACTGCCGATCAGCTGGCTGTGTGCCTTCCCCCATTGCTGATCAGCTGGGTGTGTCCTTCCCCGCATTGCGAATCAGCTAGGTGTGTGCTTCCCCCCATTGCCGATCAGCTGGGTGTGTCCTTCCCCCCCATTGCCGATCAGCTTGGTTTGTCCTTCCCCCATTGCCGATCAGCTGGGTGTGTCCTTCCTCGCATTGCCGATCAGCTGGGTGTGTGCTTCCCCCATTGCCGATCAGCTGCGTGTGTCCTTCCCCGCATTGCCGATCAGTTGGGTGTGTCCTTCCCCCCATTGCCGATCAGCTGGGTGTGTGCTTCCCCGCATTGCCGATCAGCAAGGTGTGTCCTTCCCCGCATTGCCGATCAGCTGGGTGTGTGCTTCCCCGCATTGCCGATCAGCTGGATATGTGCTACCCCCCATTGCCGATCAGCTGGGAGTGTGCTTCCCCCCCATTGCCGATAAGCTAGGTGCGAGCTTCCCCCAATTGCCGATCAGCTGGGTGTGTGCCTCTCCCCATTGCTGATCATCTGGGAATGTGCTTCCCCTCCCATTGCCGATCAGCTGGGAGTGAGCTTCCCACAATTATCGATCAGCTGGGTGTGTGCTTCCCCGCATTACCGATCAACTGTGTGTGTCCTTCCCCGCATTGCCGATCAGCTGGGTGTGTGCTTCCCCGCATTGCCGAACAGCTGGGTGTGTGCTTACCCCCATTGCCGATCAGCTAGTGTGTGTTCCCCTATTGCCGATCAGCTGGGTGTGTGCTTCCCACCATTGCCGATCAGTTGGGTGTGTCCTACCCCGCATTGCCGATCAGTTGGGTGTGCCCTTCCCCCCATTGCCGATCAGCTGGGTGTGTGTTTCTCCCATTGCCGATCAGCTGGGTCTGTGTTTCCCCCATTGCCGATCATCTGGGTGTGTGAATCCCCCCATTGCCGATCAGCTGGGAGTGTGCTTCACCACATTGCCGATCAGCTGGCAGTGTCTATTCCCCCATTGCCGATGAGCTGGGTGTGTCCTTCCCCCCATTGCCGATCAGCTGGATGTGTGCTTCCCCCCATTGCCGATCAGCTGGGTCTGTCCTTTCTCCCCATTGCTGATCATCTGGGTGTGTGCTTCCCCCCATTGCCGATCAGCTCGGTCTCTCCTACCCCCCATTGCTGATCAGCTGGGTGTGTCCTTCCCCCCATTGCCGATCAGCTGGGTGTGTGCCTTTCCACATTGCCGATCAGCTGGGTGTGTCCTTCCCCGCATTGCGAATCAGCTGGGTGTGTGCTTACCCCCATTGCCGATCAGGTGGGTGTGTGCTTCCCCCCATTGCCGATCAGCAGGGTGTGTGCTTCCCCCCATTGCCGATCAGCTAGGTGTGTCCTTCCCTCCATTGCCGATCAGCTAGGTGTGTCCTTCCCCGCATTGCCGATCAGCTGGGTGTGTCTTTCCCCACATTGCCGATCAGCTGGGAGTTTCCTTCCCCCCTTTGCCGATCAGCTGGGTGTGTGCCTCTACCCATTGCAGATCATCTGGGAGTGTGCTTCCCCCCATTGCCGATCAGCTGGGAGTGTGCTTCCCCCCATTGCCGTCAGCTGGGTCTGTCCTTTCCCCCATTGCCGATCAGCTGGCTGTGTGCCTTCCCCCATTGCTGATCAGCTGGGTGTGTCCTTCCCCGCATTGCGAATCAGCTAGGTGTGTGCTTCCCCCCATTGCCGATCAGCTGGGTGTGTCCTTCCCCCCCATTGCTGATCAGCTTGGTTTGTCCTTCCCCCATTGCCGATCAGCTGGGTGTGTCCTTCCTCGCATTGCCGAACAGCTGGGTGTGTGCTTCCCCCATTGCTGATCAGCTGGGAGTGTGCTACCCCCCATTGCCGATCAGCTGGGTGTGTCCTTCCCCCCATTGACAATCTGCTGTGTCTGTCCTTCCCCCCATTGCCGATCAGCTGGAAGTCTGCTTCCCCCCATTGCAGATCATCTGGGAGTGTGTTTACCCCCATTTCCGATCAGCTGGCAAAGTGCTTCCCCTCATTGCCGATCAGCTGGGTGTGTGCTTCACGGCATTGCCGTTCAGCTGGGTCTGTCCTTCCCTCCCATTGCCGATCGGCTGCGTCTGTCCTTCCTCCCATTGCCGATCAGCTGGGTGTGCGGTTCTCCGCATGGCCGATCAGCGGGGTGTGTGCATCCCCCCATTGCTTATCAGCTGGGAGTGTGCTTCCCCCCATTGCTGATCAGCTGGGTGTTGGCTTCCCCTCATTGCCGATCAGCTGGGTGTGTGCTTCCCCCCATTGCCGATCAGCTGGGTGTGTGCTTCCCCCCATTGCCGATCAGCTGGGTGTGTGCTTCCCCGCATTGCCGATTAGCTTGGTCTGTCCTTCCCCACCATGGCCGATCAGCTGGGTGTGTCCTACCCCCCATTGCCGAGCAGTTGGGTGTTTGCTTCCCCCCATTGCCGATCAGCTGGGTGTGTGCTTCCCCCCATTGCCGATCAGCTGGGTGTGTCCTTCCCCGCATTTCCGATCAGCTGGGAGTGTACTTCCGCCATAGCCGATCAACTGGGTGTGTCCTTCCCCTCATTGCCGATCAGCTGGGTGTGTCTTTCCCCCCATTGCTGATCAGCTTGGTGTTTGCTTCCGCCCATTGCCGATCAGCTGGGTGTGTGCTTCCCCCCATTGCCGATCAGCTGGGTGTGTCCTACCCCCCCATTGCATATCAGCTGGGTGTGTCCTTCCCCGCATTGCCGATCAGCTGGGAGTGTGCTTCCCCCATTGCCGATCAGCTGGGTGTGTCCTTCTCCTCATTGCCGATCAGCTGGGTGTGTCTTTCCCCCCATTGCCGATCAGCTGGGAGTGTGCTTCCCCCCATTGCCGATCAGCTGGATGTGACGTTCCCCCCATTGCCAATCAGTTGGGTGTTTGCTTTCCCCCATTGCCGATCAGCTGGGAGTGTGCTTCCCCCCATTGCCGATCAGCTGGGTGTGTCCTTCCCCCCCATTGCCTATCAGCTGGGTGTGTCCTTCCCCGCATTGCCGATCAGCTGGGAGTGTGCTTCCCCCATTGCCGAACAGCTGGGTGTGTCCTTCCCCTCATTGCCGATCAGCTGGGTGTGTCTTTCCCCCCATTGCCGATCAGCTGCGAGTGTGCATTTCCACAGTGCCGATCAGCTGGGTGTGTCCTTCCCCGCATTGCGAATCAGCTGGGTGTGTGCTTCCCCCCATTGCCGATCAGCAGGGTGTGTCCTTCCCCCCATTGCCGATCAGCTAGGTGTGTCCCTCCCTCCATTGCCGATCAGCTGGGTGTGTGCTTCCCCGCATTGCCGATCAGCTGGGTGTGTCCTTCCCCGCATTGCCGATCAGCTGGGTGTGTGTTTCTCCCATTGCCGATCAGCTGGGTCTGTGTTTCCCCCATTGCCGATCATCTGGGTGTGTGAATCCCCCCATTGCCGATCAGCTGGGAGTGTGCTTCACCACATTGCCGATCAGCTGGCAGTGTCTATCCCCCCATTGCCGATGAGCTGGGTGTGTCCTTCCCCCCATTGCCGATCAGCTGGGTGTGTGCTTCCCCCCATTGCCGATCAGCTGGGTCTGTCCTTTCTCCCCATTGCCGATCATCTGGGTGTGTGCTTCCCCCCATTGCCGATCAGCTCGGTCTCTCCTACCCCCCATTGCTGATCAGCTGGGTGTGTCCTTCCCCCCATTGCGAATCAGCTGGGTGTGTGCTTACCCCCATTGCCGATCAGGTGGGTGTGTGCTTCCCCCCATTGCCGATCAGCAGGGTGTGTGCTTCCCCCCATTGCCGATCAGCTAGGTGTGTCCTTCCCTCCATTGCCGATCAGCTGGGTGTGTGCTACCCCGCATTGCCGATCAGCTGGGTGTGTCTTTCCCCACATTGCCGATCAGCTGGGAGTTTCCTTCCCCCCTTTGCCGATCAGCTGGGTGTGTGCCTCTACCCATTGCAGATCATCTGGGAGTGTGCTTCCCCCCATTGCCGATCAGCTGGGAGTGTGCTTCCCCCCATTGCCGTCAGCTGGGTCTGTCCTTTCCCCACTGCCGATCAGCTGGCTGTGTGCCTTCCCCCATTGCTGATCAGCTGGGTGTGTCCTTCCCCGCATTGCGAATCAGCTAGGTGTGTGCTTCCCCCCATTGCCGATCAGCTGGGTGTGTCCTTCCCCCCCATTGCCGATCAGCTTGGTTTGTCCTTCCCCCATTGCCGATCAGCTGGGTGTGTCCTTCCTCGCATTGCCGATCAGCTGGGTGTGTGCTTCCCCCATTGCTGATCAGCTGGGAGTGTGCTACCCCCCATTGCCGATCAGCTGGGTGTGTCCTTCCCCCCATTGACAATCTGCTGGGTCTGTCCTTCCTCCCATTGCCGATCAGCTGGGTGTGCGGTTCTCCGCATGGCCGATTAGCGGGGTGTGTGCATCCCCCCATTGCTTATCAGCTGGGAGTGTGCTTCCCCCCATTGCTGATCAGCTGGGTGTTGGCTTCCCCTCATTGCCGATCAGCTGGGTGTGTGCTTCCCCCCATTGCCGATCAGCTGGGTGTGTGCTTCCCCCCATTGCCGATCAGCTGGGTGTGTGCTTCCCCGCATTGCCGATTAGCTTGGTCTGTCCTTCCCCACCATGGCCGATCAGCTGGGTGTGTCCTACCCCCCATTGCCGAGCAGTTGGGTGTTTGCTTCCCCCCATTGCCGATCAGCTGGGTGTGTGCTTCCCCCCATTGCCGATCAGCTGGGTGTGTCCTTCCCCGCATTTCCGATCAGCTGGGAGTGTACTTCTGCCATAGCCGATCAGCTGGGTGTGTCTTTCCCCCCATTGCTGATCAGCTTGGTGTTTGCTTCCGCCCATTGCCGATCAGCTGGGTGTGTGCTTCCCCCCATTGCCGATCAGCTGGGTGTGTCCTACCCCCCCATTGCATATCAGCTGGGTGTGTCCTTCCCCGCATTGCCGATCAGCTGGGAGTGTGCTTCCCCCATTGCCGATCAGCTGGGTGTGTCCTTCCCCTCATTGCCGATCAGCTGGGTGTGTCTTTCCCCCCATTGCCGATCAGCTGGGAGTGTGCTTCCCCCCATTGCCGATCAGCTGGATGTGACGTTCCCCCCATTGCCGATCAGTTGGGTGTTTGCTTTCCCCCATTGCCGATCAGCTGGGTGTGTGCTTCCCCCCATTGCCGATCAGCTGGGTGTGTCCTTCCCCCCCATTGCCTATCAGCTGGGTGTGTCCTTCCCCGCATTGCCGATCAGCTGGGAGTGTGCTTCCCCCATTGCCGAACAGCTGGGTGTGTCCTTCCCCTCAGTGCCGATCAGCTGGGTGTGTCTTTCCCCCCATTGCCGATCAGCTGGGAGTGTGCATTTCCACATTGCCGATCAGCTGGGTGTGTCCTTCCCCGCATTGCGAATCAGCTGGGTGTGTGCTTCCCCCCATTGCCGATCAGCATGGTGTGTCCTTCCCCCCATTGCCGATCAGCTAGGTGTGTCCCTCCCTCCATTGCCGATCAGCTGGGTGTGTGCTTCCCCGCATTGCCGATCAGCTGGGTGTGTCCTTCCCCGCATTGCCCATCAGCTGGGAGTTTCCTTCCCCCCATTGCCGATCAGCTGGGTGTGTGCCTCTACCCATTGCAGATCATCTGGGAGTGTGCTTCCCACCAATGCCGATCAGCTGGAAGTGTGCTTCCCCCCATTGCCGTCAGCTGGGTCTGCCCTTTCCCCACTGCCGATCAGCTGGGTGTGTGCCTTCCCCCATTGCCGATCAGCTGGGTGTGTCCTTCCCCGCATTGCGAATCAGGTGGGTGTGTGCTTCCCCCCATTGCCGATCAGCAGGGCGTGTGCTTCCCCCCATTGCCGATCAGCTGGGAGTCCCCCATTGCCGATCAGCTGGGTGAGTCCTTCCCCCCCATTGCCGATCAGCTAGGTGTGTCCTTCCCCCCATTGCCGATCAGCTGGGCTTGTCCTTCCCCCATTGCCGATCAGCTGGGTGTGTCCTTCCCGGCATGCCGATCAGCTGGGTGTGTGCTTCCCCCATTGCCGATCAGCTGCGTGTGTGCTTCCCCCCATTGCCGATCAGCAGGGTGTGTGCTTCCCCCCATTGCCGATCAGCTGTGTGTGTCCTTCCCCCCATTGCCAAACTGCTGGGCGCGTGCTTCCCCGCATTGCCGATCAGCTGGGAGTGGGCTTCCCCCCATTGCCGATCAGCTGGGTGTGTCCTTCCCCCCATTGCCGATCAGCTGGGTGTGTCCTTCCCCCCATTGCCGATCAGCTGGGTTTGTCCTTCCCCCCATTGCCGATCAGCTGGTTGTGTCCTTCCCCGCATTGCCGATCAGCTGGGTGTGTGCTTCCCCCCATTGCCGATCAGCTGGGTGTGTGCTTCCCCCCATTGCCGATCAGCTGTGTGTGTGCTTCCCCGCATTGCCGATTAGCTTTGTCTGTCCTTCCCCACCATTGCAGGTCAGCTGGGTGTGTCCGTCCCCCCATTGCCGATCAGTTGGGTGTTTGCTTCCCCCCATTGCCGATCAGCTGCGTGTGTGCTTCCCCCCATTGCCGATCAGCTGGGTGTGTCCTTCCAATCATTGCCAATCAGCTGGGTGTGTGCCTACCCCCATTGCCGATCAGCTGGGTGTGTGCTTACCCCAATTGCCGATCAGCTGGGTGTGTCCTTCCCCGCATTGCCGATCAGCTGGGTATGTGCTTCCCTGCATTGCCGATCAGCTGGATGTGTGCTTCCCCCCATTGCCGATCAGCTGGGTGTGTGCTTCCCCCCATTGCCGATCAGCTGGGTGTGTGCTTCCCCGCATTGCCGATTAGCTTGGTCTGTCCTTCCCCACCATTGCCGATCAGCTGGGAGTGTGCTTCCCCCCATTGCCGATCAGCTGGATGTGTCGTTCCCCCCATTGCCGATCAGCTGGGTGTGTACTTCCCCGCATTGCCGATCAGCTGGGTGTAAACTTCCCCTCATTGCCGATCAGCTGGGTCTGCCCTTCCCCCCATTGCCGATCAGCTGGGTGTGTGCTTACCCCCATTGCCGATAAGCTGGGTGTGTCCTTCCCCCCATTGCCGATCAGCTGGGTGTGTGCCTCTCCACATTGCCGATCAGCTGGGTGTGTCCTTCCCCGCATTGCGAATCAGCTGGGTGTGTGCTTACCCCCATTGCCGATCAGGTGGGTGTGTGCTTCCCCCCATTGCCGATCAGCAGGGTGTGTGCTTCCCCCCATTGCCGATCAGCTAGGTGTGTCCTTCCCTCCATTGCCGATCAGCTGGGTGTGTGCTACCCCGCATTGCCGATCAGCTGGGTGTGTGCCTCTACCCATTGCAGATCATCTGGGAGTGTGCTTCCCCCCATTGCCGATCAGCTGGGAGTGTGCTTCCCCCCATTGCCGTCAGCTGGGTCTGTCCTTTCCCCACTGCCGATCAGCTGGCTGTGTGCCTTCCCCCATTGCTGATCAGCTGGGTGTGTCCTTCCCCGCATTGCGAATCAGCTAGGTGTGTGCTTCCCCCCATTGCCGATCAGCTGGGTGTGTCCTTCCCCCCCATTGCCGATCAGCTTGGTTTGTCCTTCCCCCATTGCCGATCAGCTGGGTGTGTCCTTCCTCGCATTGCCGATCAGCTGGGTGTGTGCTTCCCCCATTGCCGATCAGCTGCGTGTGTCCTTCCCCGCATTGCCGATCAGTTGGGTGTGTCCTTCCCCCCATTGCCGATCAGCTGGGTGTGTGCTTCCCCGCATTGCCGATCAGCAAGGTGTGTCCTTCCCCGCATTGCCGATCAGCTGGGTGTGTGCTTCCCCGCATTGCCGATCAGCTGGATATGTGCTTCCCCCCATTGCCGATCAGCTGGGAGTGTGCTTCCCCCCCATTGCCGATAAGCTAGGTGCGAGCTTCCCCCAATTGCCGATCAGCTGGGTGTGTGCCTCTCCCCATTGCTGATCATCTGGGAATGTGCTTCCCCTCCCATTGCCGATCAGCTGGGAGTGTGCTTCCCACAATTATCGATCAGCTGGGTGTGTGCTTCCCCGCATTACCGATCAGCTGGGTGTGTGCTTCCCCGCATTGCCGAACAGCTGGGTGTGTGCTTCCCCGCATTGCCGAACAGCTGGGTGTGTGCTTACCCCCATTGCCGATCAGCTAGTGTGTGTTCCCCTATTGCCGATCAGCTGGGTGTGTGCTTCCCACCATTGCCGATCAGTTGGGTGTGTCCTACCCCGCATTGCCGATCAGTTGGGTGTGCCCTTCCCCCCATTGCCGATCAGCTGGGTGTGTGTTTCTCCCATTGCCGATCAGCTGGGTCTGTGTTTCCCCCATTGCCGATAATCTGGGTGTGTGAATCCCCCCATTGCCGATCAGCTGGGAGTGTGCTTCACCACATTGCCGATCAGCTGGCAGTGTCTATCCCCCCATTGCCGATGAGCTGGGTGTGTCCTTCCCCCCATTGCCGATCAGCTGGGTGTGTGCTTCCCCCCATTGCCGATCAGCTGGGTCTGTCCGTTCTCCCCATTGCCGATCATCTGGGTGTGTGCTTCCCCCCATTGCCGATCAGCTCGGTCTCTCCTACCCCCCATTGCCGATCATCTGGGTGTGTGCTTACCCCCATTGCCGATCAGCTGGGTGTGTCCTTCCCCCCATTGCCGATCAGCTGGGTGTGTGCCTTTCCACATTGCCGATCAGCTGGGTGAGTCCTTCCCCGCATTGCGAATCAGCTGGGTGTGTGCTTACCCCCATTGCCGATCAGGTGGGTGTGTGCTTGCCCCCATTGCCGATCAGCTGGGTGTGTGCCTTTCCACATTGCCGATCAGCTGGGTGTGTCCTTCCCCGCATTGCGAATCAGCTGGGTGTGTGCTTACCCCCATTGCCGATCAGGTGGGTGTGTGCTTGCCCCCATTGCCGATCAGCAGGGTGTGTGCTTCCCCCCATTGCCGATCAGCTAGGTGTGTCCTTCCCCACATTGCCGATCAGCTGGGAGTTTCCTTCCCCCCTTTGCCGATCAGCTGGGTGTGTGCCTCTACCCATTGCAGATCATCTGGGAGTGTGCTTCCCCCCATTGCCGATCAGCTGGGAGTGTGCTTCCCCCCATTGCCGTCAGCTGGGTCTGTCCTTTCCCAACTGCCGATCAGCTGGCTGTGTGCCTTCCCCCATTGCTGATCAGCTGGGTGTGTCCTTCCCGCATTGCGAATCAGCTAGGTGTGTGCTTCCCCCCATTGCCGGTCAGCTGGGTGTGTCCTTCCCCCCCATTGCCGATCAGCTCGGTGTGTGTTTCTCCCATTGCCGATCAGCTGGGTCTGTGTTTCCCCCATTGCCGATCATCTGGGTGTGTGAATCCCCCCATTGCCGATCAGCTGGGAGTGTGCTTCACCACATTGCCGATCAGCTGGCAGTGTCTATCCCCCCATTGCCGATGAGCTGGGTGTGTCCTTCCCCCCATTGCCGATCAGCTGGGTGTGTGCTTCCCCCCATTGCCGATCAGCTGGGTCTGTCCTTTCTCCCCATTGCCGATCATCTGGGTGTGTGCTTCCCCCCATTGACGATCAGCTCGGTCTCTCCTACCCCCCATTGCTGATCAGCTGGGTGTGTCCTTCCCCCCATTGCCGATCAGCTGGGTGTGTGCCTTTCCACATTGCCGATCAGCTGGGTGTGTCCTTCCCCGCATTGCGAATCAGCTGGGTGTGTGCTTACCCCCATTGCCGATCAGGTGGGTGTGTGCTTCCCCCCATTGCCGATCAGCAGGGTGTGTGCTTCCCCCCATTGCCGATCAGCTAGGTGTGTCCTTCCCTCCATTGCCGATCAGCTGGGTGTGTGCTACCCCGCATTGCCGATCAGCTGGGTGTGTCTTTCCCCACATTGCCGATCAGCTGGGAGTTTCCTTCCCCCCTTTGCCGATCAGCTGGGTGTGTGCCTCTACCCATTGCAGATCATCTGGGTGTGTCTTTCCCCACATTGACGATCAGCTGGGAGTTTCCTTCCCCCCATTGCCGATCAGCTGGGAGTGTGCTTCCCCCCATTGCCGTCAGCTGGGTCTGTCCTTTCCCCACTGCCGATCAGCTGGGTGTGTCCTTCCCCGCATTGCGAATCAGCTAGGTGTGTGCTTCCCCCCATTGCCGATGAGCTGGGTGTGTCCTTCCCCCCCATTGCCGATCAGCTTGGTTTGTCCTTCCCCCATTGCCGATCATCTGGGTGTGTCCTTCCTCGCATTGCCGATCAGTTGGGTGTGTGCTTCCCCCATTGCCGATCAGCTGCGTGTGTCCTTCCCCGCATTGCCGATCAGTTGGGTGTCTCCTTCCCCCCATTGCCGATCAGCTGGGTGTGTGCTTCCCCGCATTGCCGATCAGCAAGGTGTGTCCTTCCCCGCATTGCCGATCAGCTGGGTGTGTGCTTCCCCGCATTGCCGATCAGCTGGATATGTGCTTCCCCCCATTGCCGATCAGCTGGGAGTGTGCTTCCCCCCCATTGCCGATAAGCTAGGTGCGACCTTCCCCCAATTGCCGATCAGCTGGATGTGTGCCTCTCCCCATTGCTGATCATCTGGGAATGTGCTTCCCCTCCCATTGCCGATCAGCTGGTAGTGTGCTTCCCACAATTATCGATCAGCTGGGTGTGTGCTTCCCCGCATTACCGATCAGCTGTGTGTGTCCTTCCCCGCATTGCCGATCAGCTGGGTGTGTGCTTCCCCGCATTGCCGAACAGCTGGGTGTGTGCTTACCCCCATTGCCGATCAGCTAGTGTGTGTTCCCCTATTGCCGATCAGCTGGGTGTGTGCTTCCCACCATTGCCGATCAGTTGGGTGTGTCCTACCCCGCATTGACGATCAGTTGGGTGTGCCCTTCCCCCCATTGCCGATCAGCTGGGTGTGTGTTTCTCCCATTGCCGATCAGCTGGGTCTGTGTTTCCCCCATTGCCGATCATCTGGGTGTGTGAATCCCCCCATTGCCGATCAGCTGGGAGTGTGCTTCACCACATTGCCGATCAGCTGGCAGTGTCTATCCCCCAATTGCCGATGAGCTGGGTGTGTCCTTCCCCCCATTGCCGATCAGCTGGGTGTGTGCTTCCCCCCATTGCCGATCAGCTGGGTCTGTCCTTTCTCCCCATTGCCGATCATCTGGGTGTGTGCTTCCCCCCATTGCCGATCAGCTCGGTCTCTCCTACCCCCCATTGCTGATCAGCTGGGTGTGTGCTTCCCCACATTGCCGATTAGCTGGGTGTGTGTTTCCCCACTTGCCGATCAGCTGGGTGTGTGCATCCCCGCATTGCCGATCAGCTGCGTGTGTGCTTCCCCCCATTGCCGATCAGCTGGGTGTGTGCTTCCCCGCATTGCCGATCAGCTGGGTGTGTGCGTCCCCCCATTGCCGATCAGCTGGGAGTGTGCTTCCCCGCATTGCCGAACAGCTGGGTGTATGCATCACCCCATTGCCGATCAGCTGGTTCTGCACTTCCGCCATTGCCGATAAGCTGGGTGTGTGCTTCCCCCCATTGCCGATCAGCTGGATGTGTCATTCCCCCCATTGCCGATCAGCTGGGTGTGTCCTTCCCCCCATTGCCGATCAGCTGGGTGTGTCCTTCCCCCATTGCCGATCAGCTGGGTGTGTCCTTCCCCGCATTGCGAATCAGCTGGGTGTGTGCTTCCCCCCATTGCCGATCAGGTGGGTGTGTGCTTCCCCCCTAGCCGATCAGCAGGGTGTGTCCTTCCCCTCATTGCCGATCAGCTAGGTGTGTCCTTCCCCCCATTGCCGATCATCTGGGTGTGCGCCTCTCCCCATTGCAGATCATCTTGGAGTGTGCTTCCCCCCATTGCCGGTCAGCTGGGAGTGTGCTTACCCCCATTACCGATCAGCTGATTGTGTGTTTCCCCCATTGCCGATCAGCTGGGTGTGTGTTTCCCCCCTTTTCCGATCAGTTAGGTGTCTCCTTCCCCGCATTGCCGATCAGTTGTGTGTGTCCTTCCCCCCATTGCCGATCAGCTGGGTGTGTGCTTCCCCGCATTGCCGATCAGCTGGAAGTGTCCTTCCCCGTATTGCCGATCAGCTGGGTGTGTGCTTCCCCGCATTGCCAATCAGCTGGGTGTGTGCTTCCCACCATTGCCGATCAGCTGGGTGTGTCCTTCCCCGCATTGCCGATCAGCTGGGTGTGTGCTTCCCCGCATTGCCGATCAGCTGGATATGTGCTTCCCCCCAATGCCGATCAGCTGGGAGTGTGATTCCCACCATTGCCGATAAGCTAGGTGCGTCCTTCCCCCAATTGCCGATCAGCTGTGTGTGTGCCTCTCCCCATTGCAGATCATCTGGGAGTGTGCTTCACCCCCCCATTGCCGATCAGCTGGGAGTGTGCTTCCCCCAATTGCAGATCAGCTGGGTGTGTGCTTCCCCGCATTACCGATCAGCTGTGTGTGTCCTTCCGCGCATTGCCGATCAGCTGGGTGTGTGCTTCCCCGCATTGCCGAACAGCTGGGTGTGTGCTTACCCCCATTGCGGATCAGCTAGTGTGTGTTTCCCCCATTGCCGATCAGCTGGGTGTGCTTCCCCCCATTGCCGATCAGTTGGGTGTGCCCTACCCCGCATTGCCGGTCAGTTGGGTGTGTCCTTCCCCCCATTGCCGATCAGCTGGGTGTGTGTTTCCCCCATTGCCGATCAGCTGGTTCTGTGTTTCCCCCATTGCCGATCAGCTGTGTGTGTGAATCCCCCCATTGCCGATCAGCTGGGAGTGTGCTTCACCACATTGCCGATCAGCTGGCAGTGTCTATCCCCCCCATTGCCGATCAGCTGGGTGTGTCCTTCCCCCCATTGCCGATCAGCTGGGTGTGTGCTTCCCCCATTGCCGATCAGCTGGGTCTGTCCTTTCTCCCCATTGCCAATCAGCTGGGTGTGTGCTTCCCCCCATTGCCGAGCAGCTCGGTCTGTCCTTCCCCCCTTTGCTGATCAGCTGGGTGTGTGCTTCCCCCCATTGCCGATTAGCTGGGTGTGTGTTTCCCCACATTGCCGAACAGCTGGGTGTGTGCATCCCCGCATTGCCGATCAGCTGGGTGTGTGCTTCCCCCCATTGCCGATCAGTTGGATGTGTGCTTCCCCGCATTGCCGATCAGCTGGGTGTGTGCTTCCCCCCATTACAGATCAGCTGGGAGTGTGCTTCCCCGCATTGCCGAACAGCTGGGTGTATGAATCACCCCATTGCCGAACAGCTGGGTGTGTGCTTCCCCGCATTGCCGAACAGCTGGGTGTATGCATCACTCCATTGCCGATCAGCTGGTTCTGCACTTCCGCCATTGCCGATAAGCTGGGTGTGTGCTTCCCCCCATTGCCGATCAGCTGGATGTGTCATTAACCCCATTGCCGATCAGCTGGGTGTGTCCTTCCCCGCATTGCCGATCAGCTGGGTGTGTGCTTCCCCTCATTGCCGATCAGCTGATTCTGCCCTTCCCCCCATTGCCGATCAGCTGGGTGTGTGCTTCCCCCCTAGCCGATCAGCAGGGTGTGTCCTTCCCCTCATTGCCGATCAGCTAGGTGTGTCCTTCCCCCCATTGCCGATCAGCTGGGTGTGTGCTTACCCTCATTGCCGATCAGCTAGGTGTGTCCTTCCCCGCATTGCCGATCAGCTGGGAGTTTCCGTCCCCCCATTGCCGATCAGCTGGGTGTGTGCCTCTCCCCATTGCAGATCATCTTGGAGTGTGCTTCCCCCCATTGCCGGTCAGCTGGTAGTGTGCTTACCCCCATTGCCGATCAGCTGGGTGTGTGTTTCCCCCATTGCCGATCAGCTGGGTGTGTGCATCCCCGCATTGACGATCAGCTGGGTGTGTGCCTCTCCCCATTGCAGATCATCTTGAAGTGTGCTTCCCCTCATTGCCGATCAGCTAGGTGTGTCCTTCCCCGCATTGCCGATCAGCTGGGAGTTTCCGTCCCCCCATTGCCGATCAGCTGATATGTGTGCCTCTCCCCATTGCAGATCATCTTGGAGTGTGCTTCCCCCCATTGCCGGTCAGCTGGTAGTGTGTTTACCCCCATTGCCGATCAGCTGGGTGTGTGTTTCCCCCATTGCCGATCAGCTGGGTGTGTGTTTCCCCCCTTTGCCGATCAGTTAGGTGTGTCCTTCCACGCATTGCCGATCAGTTGGGTGTGTCCTTCCCCCCATTGCCGATCAGCTGGGTGTGTGCTTCCCCGCATTGTCGATCAGCTGGAAGTGTCCTTCCCCGCATTGCCGATCAGCTGGGTGTGTGCTTCCCCGCATTGCCAATCAGCTGGGTGTGTGCTTCCCACCATTGCCGATCAGCTGGGTGTGTCCTTCCCCGCATTGCCGATCAGCTGGGTGTGTGCTTCCCCGCATTGCCGATCAGCTGGATATGTGCTTCCCCCCAATGCGGATCAGCTGGGAGTGTGCTTCCCACCATTGCCGATAAGCTAGGTGCGTCCTTCCCCCAATTGCCGCTCAGCTGGGTGTGTGCCTCTCCCCATTGCAGATCATCTGGGAGTGTGCTTCCCCCCCCATTGCCGATCAGCTGGGTGTGTGCTTCACCCCCCATCGCCGATCAGCTGGGAGTGTGCTTCCCCCAATTGCCGATCAGCTGGGTGTGTTCTTCCCCGCATTACCGATCAGCTGTTTGTGTCCTTCCCCGCATTGCCGATCAGCTGGGTGTGTGCTTCCCCGCATTGCCGAACAGCTGGGTGTGTGCTTACCCCCATTGCGGATCAGCTAGTGTGTGTTTCCCCCATTGCCGATCAGCTGAGTGTGTGCTTCCCCCCATTGCCGATCAGTTGGGTGTGCCCTACCCCGCATTGCCGGTCAGTTGTGTGTGTCCTTCCCCCCATTGCCGATCAGCTGGGTGTGTGATTCCCCCATTGCCGATCAGCTGGGTCTGTGTTTCCCCATTGCCGATTAGCTGTGTGTGTGAATCCTCCCATTGCCGTTCAGCTGGGACTGTGCTTCACCACATTGCCGATCAGCTGGCTGTGTCTATCCCCCCATTCCCGATCAGCTGGGTGTGTCCTTCCCCCCATTGCCGATCAGCTGGGTGTGTGCTTCCCCCATTGCCGATCAGCTGGGCCTGTCCTTTCTCCCCATTGCCAATCAGCTGGGTGTGTGCTTCCCCCCATTGCCGATCAGCTCGGTCTGTCCTTCCCCCCATTGCTGATCAGCTGGGTGTGTGCTTCCCCCCATTGCCGATTAGCTGTGTGTGTGTTTCCCCACATTGCCGATCAGCTGGGTGTGTGCATCCCCGCATTGCCGATCAGCTGGGTGTGTGCTTCCCCCCATTGCCGATCAGCTGGATGTGTGCTTCCCCGCATTGCCGATCAGCTGGGTGTGTGCTTCCCACCCCATTGCAGATCAGCTGGGAGTGTGCTTCCCCGCATTGCCGAACAGCTGGGTGTATGAATCACCCCATTGCCGACCATCTGGGTGTGTGCTTCCCCCATTACCGATCAGCTGGGTCTGTCCTTCACCCCATTGCCGATCAGCTGGGTGTCTCCTTCCCCACATTGCCGATCAGCTGGGCCTGTCCTTCCCCCCATTGCTGAACAGCTGGGTTTGTGCCTCCCCCCATTGCCGATCAGATGGGTGTGTCCTTCCCCGCATTGCAGATCAGCTGGTTGTGTGCTTCCCCCCATTGCCGATCAGCTGGGTGTGTCCTTCCCCGCATTGCAGATCAGCTGGTTGTGTGCTTCCCCCCATTGCCGATCAGGTGGGTGTGTGCTTCCCCCCATTGCCGATCAACAGGGTGTGTGCTTCCCCCCATTGCCGATCAGCTGGGTGTGTCCTTCCCCCCATTGCCGATCAGCTGGGTGTGTCCTTCCCACATTGCCGATCAACAGGGTGTGTGCTTCCCCCCATTGCCGATCAGCTGGGTGTGTGCTTCCCACCATTGCCGATCAGGTGGGTGTGTGCTTCCCCCCTAGCCGATCAGCAGGGTGTGTCCTTCCCCTCATTGCCGATCAGCTAAGTGTGTCCTTCCCCCCATTGCCGATCGGCTGGGTGTGTGCTTCCCCGCATTGCCGATCAGCTAGGTGTGTGCCTCTCCCCATTGCAGATCATCTTGGAGTGTGCTTCCCCTCATTGCCGATCAGCTAGGTGTGTCCTTCCCCACATTGCCGATCAGCTGGGAGTTTCCGTCCCCCCATTGCCGATCAGCTGGGTGTGTGCCTCTCCCCTTTGCAGATCATCTTGGAGTGTGCTTCCCCCCATTGCCGGTCAGCTGGGAGTGTGCTTACCCCATTGCCGATCAGCTGGGTGTGTGTTTCCCCCATTGCCGATCAGCTGGGTGTGTGTTTCCCCCCTTTGCCGATCAGTTAGGTGTGTCCTTCCCCGCATTGCCGATCAGTTGGGTGTGTCCTTCCCCCCATTGCCGATCAGCTGGGTGTGTGCTTCACCGCATTGCCGATCAGCTGGAAGTGTCCTACCCCGCATTGCCGATCAGCTGGGTGTGAGCTTCCCCCCCATTGCAGATCAGCTGGGAGTGTGCTTCCCTGCATTGCCGAACAGCTGGGTGTATGAATCACCCCATTGCCGAACAGCTGGGTGTGTGCTTCCCCCCATTACCGGTCAGCTGGGTCTGTCCTTCACCCCATTGCCGATCAGCTGGGTATCTCCTTCCCCACATTGCCGATCAGCTGGGTTTGTGCCTCCCCATTGCCGATCAGATGGGTGTGTCCTTCCCCGCATTGCAGATCAGCTGGTTGTGTGCTTCCTCCCATTGCCGATCAGGTGGGTGTGTGCTTCCCTCCATTGCCGATCAACAGGGTGTGTGCTTCCCCCCATTGCCGATCAGCTGGTTGTGTCCTTCCCCCCATTGCCGATCAGCTGGGTGTGCCCTTCCCACATTGCCGATCAGCTGGTTGTGTCCTTCCCCGCATTGCGAATCAGCTGGGTGTGTGCTTCCCCCCATTGCCGATCAGGTGGGTGTGTGCTTCCCCCCCTAGCCGATCAGCAGGGTGTGTCCTTCCCCTCATTGCCGATCAGCTGGGTGTGTGCTTCCCCCCATTGCAGATCAGCTGGGAGTGTGCTTCCCTGCATTGCCGAACAGCTGGGTGTATGAATCACCCCATTGCCGAACAGCTGAGTGTGTGCTTCCCCCATTACCGATCAGCTGGATCTGTCCTTCACCCCATTGCCGATCAGCTGGGTGTCTCCTTCCCCACATTGCCGATCAGCTGGGGCTGTCCTTCCCCCCATTGCCGATCAGCTGGGTATGTGCCTCCCCCCATTGCCGATCAGATGGGTGTGTCCTTCCCCGCAATGCAGATCAGCTGGTTGTGTGCTTCCCCCCATTGCCGATCAGGTGGGTGTGTGCTACCCCCCATTGCCGATCAACAGGGTGTGTGCTTCCCCCCATTGCAGATCAGCTGGGTGTGTCCTTCCCCCCATTGCCGTTCAGCTGGTTGTGTCCTTCCCACATTGCCGATCAGCTGGGTGTGTCCTTCCCCGCATTGCGAATCAGCTGGGTGTGTGCTTCCCCCCATTGCCGATCAGGTGGGTGAGTGCTTCCCCCCTAGCCGATCAGCAGGGTGTGTCCTTCCCCTCATTGCCGATCAGCTAGGTGTGTCCTTCCCCCCATTGCCGATCAGCTGGGTGTGTGCTTCCCCGCATTGCCGATCAGCTGGAAGTGTCCTTCTCCGCATTGCCGATCAGCTGGGTGTGTGCTTCCCCCCATTGCAGATCAGCTGGGAGTGTGCTTCCCCGCATTGCCGAACAGCTGGGTGTATGAATCACCCCATTGCCGAACAGCAAGGTGTGTGCTTCCCACCATTACCGATCAGCTGGGTCTGTCCTTCACCCCATTGCCGATCAGCTGGGTGTCTCCTTCCCCACATTGCCGATCAGCTGGGCCTGTCCTTCCCCCCATTGCCGATCAGCTGGGTTTGTGTCTCCCCCCATTGCCGATCAGATGGTTGTGTCCTTCCCCGCATTGCAGATCAGCTGGTTGTGTGCTTCCCCCCATTGCCGATAAGGTGGGTGTGTGCTTCTCCCCATTGCCGATCAACAGGGTGTGTGCATCCCCCCATTGCCGATCAGCTGGGTGTGTCCTTCCCCCCATTGCCGATCAGCTGGGTGTGTGCTTCCCCCCATTGCCGATCAGGTGGGTGTGTACTTCCCCCCGAGCCGATCAGCAGGGTGTGTCCTTCCCCTCATTGCCGATCAGCTGGGTGTGTCCTTCCCCCCTTTGCAGATCAGCTGGGAGTGTGCTTCCCCGCATTGCCGAACAGCTGGGCGTATGAATCACCCCATTGCCGAACAGCTGGGTGTGTGCTTCCCCCCATTACCGATCAGCTGTGTCTGTCCTTCACCCCATTGCCGATCAGCTGGGTGTCTCCTTCCCCACATTGCCGATCAGCTGGACCTGTCCTTCCCCCCATTGCCGATCAGCTGGGTTTGTGCCTCCCCCCATTGCCGATCAGATGGATGTGTCCTTCCCCGCATTGCAGATCAGCTGGTTGTGTGCTTCCCCCCATTGCCGATCAGGTGGGTGTGTGCTTCCCCCCATTGCCGATCAACAGGGTGTGTGCCTCTCCCCATTGCAGATCATCTTGGAGTGTGCTTCCCCTCATTGCCGATCAGCTAGGTGTGTCCTTCCCCGCATTGCCGATCAGCTGGGAGTTTCCGTCCCCCCATTGCCGATCAGCTGGCTGTGTGCCTCTCCCCATTGCAGATCATCTTGGAGTGTGCTTCACCCCATTGCCGGTCAGCTGGGAGTGTGCTTACCCCCATTGCCGATCAGCTGGGTGTGTGTTTCCCCCATTGCCGATCAGCTGGGTGTGTGTTTCCCCCCTTTGCCGATCAGTTAGGTGTGTCCTTCCCCGCATTGCCGATCAGTTGGGTGTGTCCTTCCCCCCATTGCCGATCAGCTGGGTGTGTGCTTCCCCGCATTGCCGATCAGCTGGAAGTGTCCTTCCCCGCATTGCCGATCAGCTGGATATGTGCTTCCCCCCATTGCAGATCAGCTGGGAGTGTGCTTCCCTGCATTGCCGAACAGCTGGGTGTATGAATCACACCATTGCCGAACAGCTGGGTGTGTGCTTCCCCCCCATTACCGATCAGCTGGGTCTGTTCTTCACCCCATTGCCGATCAGCTGGGTGTCTCCTTCCCCACATTGCCGATCAGCTGGGCCTGTCCTTCCCCCCATTGCCGATCAGCTGGGTTTGTGCCTCCCCCATTGCCGATCAGATGGGTGTGTGCTTCCCCGCATTGCAGATCAGCTGGTTGTGTGCTTCCCCCCATTGCCGATCAGGTGGGTGTGTGTTCCCCCCCCATTGCCGATCAACAGGGTGTGTGCTTCCCCCCATTGCCGATCAGCTGGTTGTGTCCTTCCCCCCATTGCCGATCAGCTGGGTGTGTCCTTCCCACATTGCCGATCAGCTGGTTGTGTCCTTCCCCGCATTGCGAATCAGCTGGGTGTGTGCTTCCCCCCATTGCCGATCAGGTGGGTGTGTGCTTCCCCCCTAGCCGATCAGCAGGGTGTGTCATTCCCCTCATTGCCGATCAGCTGGGTGTGTGCTTCCCCCCATTGCAGATCAGCTGGGAGTGTGCTTCCCCGCATTGCCGAACAGCTGGGTGTATGAATCACCCCATTGCCGAACAGCTGGGTGTGTGCTTCCCCCATTACCGATCAGCTGGGTCTGTCCTTCACCCCATTGCCGATCAGCTGGGTGTCTCCTTCCCCACATTGCCGATCAGCTGGGCCTGTCCTTCCCCCCCATTGCCGATCAGCTGGGTTTGTGCCTCCCCCCATTGCCGATCAGATGGGTGTGTCCTTCCCCGCATTGCAGATCAGCTGGTTGTGTGCTTCCCCCCATTGCCGATCAGGTGGGTGTTTGCTTCCCCCCATTGCCAATCAACAGGGTGTGTGCTTCCCCCCATTGCCGATCAGCTGGGTGTGTCCTTCCCCCCATTGCCGATGAGCTGGGTGTATCCTTCCCACATTGCCGATCAGCTGGGTGTGTCCTTCCCCGCATTGCAAATCAGCTGGGTGTGTGCTTCCCCCCATTTCCGATCAGGTGCGTGTGTGCTTCCCCCCGAGCCGATCAGCAGGGTGTGTCCTTCCCCTCATTGCCGATCAGCTAGGTGTGTCCTTCCCCCCATTGCCGATCAGCTGGGTGTGTGCTTCCCCGCATTGCCGATCAGCTGGAAGTGTCCTTCCCCGCATTGCCGATCAGCTGGGTGTGTGCTTCCCCCCATTGCAGATCAGCTGGGAGTGTGCTTCCCCGCATTGCCGATCAGCTGGGTGTATGAATCACCCCATTGCCGAACAGCTGGGTGTGTGCTTCCCCCCATTACCGATCAGCTGGGTCTGTCCTTCACCCCATTGCCGATCAGCTGGGTGTCTCCTTCCCCACATTGCCGATCAGCTGGGCCTGTCCTTCCCCCCATTGCCGATCAGCTGGGTTTGTGCCTCCCCCCATTGCCGATCAGATGGGTGTGTCCTTCCCCGCATTGCAGATCAGCTGGTTGTGTGCTTCCCCCCATTGCCGATCAGGTGGGTGTGTGCTTCCCCCCATTGCCGATCAACAGGGTGTGTGGTTCCCCCCATTGCCGATCAGCTGGGTGTGTCCTTCCCCCCATTGCCGATCAGCTGGGTGTGTCCTTCCCCGCATTGCCGATCAGCTGGGTGTGTGCCTCTCCCCATTGCAGATCATCTTGGAGTTTGCTTCCCCTCATTGCCGATCAGCTAGGTGTGTCCTTCCCCGCATTGCCGATCAGCTGGGAGTTTCCGTCCCCCCATTGCCGATCAGCTGGCTGTGTGTTTCCCCCATTGCCGATCAGCTGGGTGTGTGTTTCTCCCCTTTGCCGATCAGTTAGGTGTGTCCTTCCCCGCATTGCCGATCAGATGGGTGTGTCCTTCCCCCCATTGCCGATCAGCTGGGTGTGTGCTACCCCGCATTGCCGATCAGCTGGAAGTGTCCTTCCCCGCATTGCCGATCAGCTGGGTGTGTTCTTCACCGCATTGCCAATCAGCTGGGTGTGTGCATCCCCGCATTGCCGATCAGCTGGATATGTGCTTCCCCCCATTGCCGATCAGCTGGGAGTGTGCTTCCCACCATTGCCGATAAGCTAGGTGCGTCCTTCCCCCAATTGCCGATCAGCTGGGTGTGTGCCTCTCCCCATTGCAGATCATCTGGGAGTGTGCTCCCCCCCACCCCCCATTGCCGATCAGCTGGGAGTGTGCTTCCCCCAATTGCCGATCAGCTGGGTGTGTGCTTCCCTGCATTACCGATCATCTGTGTGTGTCCTTCCCCGCAATGCCGATCAGCTGGTTCTGGGCTTCCCCGCATTGCCGAATAGCTGGGTGTTTGCTTACCCCCATTGCCGATCAGCTAGTGTGTGTTTCCCCCATTGCCGATCAGCTGGGTGTGTGCTTTCCCCCATTGCCGATCAGTTGGGTGTGCCCTACCCCGCATTGCCGGTCAGTTGGGTGTGTGTTTCCCCCATTGCCGATCAGCTGTGTCTGTGTTTCCCCCATTGCCGATCAGCTGTGTGTGTGAAACCCCCCATTGCCGATCAGCTGGGAGTGTGCTTCACCACATTGCCGATCAGCTGGCAGTGTCTATCCCCCCATTGCCGATCAGCTGGGTGTGTCCTTCCCCCCATTGCCGATCAGCTGGGAGTGTGCTTCCCCCATTGCCGATCAGCTGGGTCTGTCCTTTCTCCCCATTGCCGATCAGCTGGGTGTGTGCTTCCCCCCATTGCCGATCAGCTCGGTCTGTCCTTCCCCCCATTGCTGATCAGCTGGGTGTGTGCTTCCCCCCATTGCCGATTAGCTGGGTGTGTGTTTCCCGACATTGCCGATCAGCTGGGTGTGTGCATCCCCGCATTGCCGATCAGCTGGGTGTGTGCTTCCCCGCATTGCCGATCAGCTGGGTGTGCGCTTCCCCGCATTGGCGACCAGCTGGGTGTGTGCGTCCCTCCATTGCCGATCAGCTGGGAGTGTGCTTCCCCGCATTGCCAAACAGCTGGGTGTATGAATTACCCCATTGCCGAACAGCTGTGTGTGTGCTTCCCCCCATTACCGATCAGCTGGGTCTGTCCTTCACCCCATTGCCGATCAGCTGGGTGTCTCCTTCCCCACATTGCCGATCAGCTAGGCCTGTCCTTCCCCCCATTGCCGATCAGCTGGGTTTGTGCCTCCCCCCATTGCCGTTCAGATGGGTGTGTCCTTCCCCGCATTGCAGATCAGCTGGTTGTGTGCTTCCCCCATTGCCGATCAGGTGGGTGTGTGCTTCCTCCCCATTGCCGATCAACAGGGTGTGTGCTTCCCCCCATTGCCGATCAGCTGGGAGTGCGCATCCCCCCATTGCCGATCAGCTGGGTGTGTCCTTCCCCCCATTGCCGATCAGCTGGGTGTGTCTTTCCCCGAATTGCCGATCAGCTGGGAGTGTGCTTCGCCCCATTGCCGATCAGCTGGGTGTGTCCTTCCCCGCATTGCCGATCAGCTGGGTGTGTGCTTCCCCTCATTGCCGATCAACTGGTTCTGCCCTTGAACCCCATTGCCGATCAGCTGGGTGTGTGCTTCCCCCATTGCCGATCAGCTGGGTGTGTCCTTCCCCCCATTGCCGATCAGCTGGGTGTGTGCCTTCCCACATTGCCGATCAGCTGGGTGTGTCCTTCCCCGCATTGTAAATGAGCTGGGAGTGTGCTTACCCCCATTGCCGATCAGCTGGGTGTGTGTTTCCCCCATTGCCGATCAGCTGGGTGTGTGTTTCCCCCCATTGCCGATCAGTTGGGTGTGTCCTTCCCCCCATTGCCGATCAGTTGGGTGTGTTCTTCCCCGCATTGCCGATCAGCTGGAAGTGTCCTTCCCCGCATTGCCGATCAGCTGGGTGTGTGCTTCCCCGCATTGCCAATCAGCTGGGTTTGTGCCTCTCCCCATTGCAGATCATCTTGGAGTGTGCTTCCCCCCATTGCCGGTCAGCTGGGAGTGTGCTTACCCCCATTGCCGATTAGCTGGGTGTCTGTTTCCCCTATTGCCGATCAGCTGGGTGTGTGTTTCCCCCCATTGCCGATCAGTTGGGTGTGTCCTTCCCCCCATTGCCGATCAGTTGGGTGTGTGCTTCCCCGCATTGCCGATCAGCTGAAAGTGTCCTTCCCGCATTGCCGATCAGCTGGGTGTGTGCTTCCCCGCATTGCCGATCAGCTGAAAGTGTCCTTCCTGCATTGCCAATCAGCTGGGTGTGTGCTTCCCACCATTGCCGATCAGCTGGGTGTGTCCTTCCCCGCATTGCCGATCAGCTGGGTGTGTCCTTCCCCCCATTGCCGATCAGCTGGATATGTGCTTCCCCCCATTGCCGATCAGCTGGGAGTGTGCTTCCCACCATTGCCGATAAGCTAGATGCGTCCTTCCCCCAATTGCCGATCAGCTGGGTGTGTGCCTCTCCCCATTTCAGATCATCTGGGAGTGTGCTTCCCCCCCATTGCCGATCAGCTGGGAGTGTGCTTCCCCCAATTGCCGATCAGCTGGGTGTGTGCTTCCCCGCATTACCGATCAACTGTGTGTGTCCTTCCCCGCATTGCCGATCATCTGGGTCTGTGCTTCCCCGCTTTGCCGAACAGCTGGTTGTTTGCTTACCCCATTGCCGATCAGCTAGTGTGTGCTTCCCCCCATTGCCGATCAGCTGGGTGTGTGCTTCCCCGCATTGCCGACCAGCTGGGTGTGTGTGTCCCCCCATTGCCGATCAGCTGGGAGTGTGCTTCCCCGCATTGCCGAACAGCTGGGTGTATGAATCACCCCATTGCCGAACAGCTGGGTGTGTGCTTCCCCCCCATTACCGATCAGCTGGGTCTGTCCTTCACCCCATTGCCGATCAGCTGGGTGTCTCCTTCCCCACATTGCCGATCAGCTGGGCCTGTCCTTCCCCCCATTGCCGATCAGCTGGGTTTGTGCCTCCCCCCATTGCCGTTCAGATGGGTGTGTCCTTCCCCGCATTGCAGATCAGCTGGTTGTGTGCTTCCCCCCATTGCCGATCAGGTGGGCGTGTGCTTCCTCCCCATTGCCGATCAACAGGGTGTGTGCTTCCCCCCATTGCCGATCACCTGGGTGTGTCCTTCCCCCCATTGCCGATCAGCTGGGTGCGTGCTTTCCCGCATTGCCGATCAGCTGGGAGTGCGCATCCCCCCATTGCCGATCAGCTGGGTGTGTCCTTCCCCCCATTGCCGATCAGCTGGGTGTGTCTTTCCCCGCATTGCCGATCAGCTGGGAGTGTGCTTCGCCCCATTGCCGATCAGCTGGGTGTGTCCTTCCCCGCATTGCCGATCAGCTGGGTGTGTGCTTCCCCTCATTGCCGATCAGCTGGTTCTGCCCTTCAACCCCATTGCCGATCAGCTGTGTGTGTGCTTCCCCCCATTGCCGATCAGCTGGGTGTGTCCTTCCCCCCATTGCCGATCAGCTGGGTGTGTGCCTTCCCACATTGCCGATCAGCTGGGTGTGTCCTTCCCCGCATTGCGAATGAGCTGGGTGTGTGCTTCCCCCCATTGCCGGTCAGCTGGGAGTGTGCTTACCCCCATTGCCGATCAGCTGGGTGTGTGTTTCCCCCATTGCCGATCAGCTGGGTGTGTGTTTCCCCCCAATGCCGATCAGCTGGGTGTGTCCTTCCCCCCATTGCCGATCAGTTGGGTGTGTGCTTCCCCGCATTGACGATCAGCTGGAAGTGTCCTACCCCGCATTGCCGATCAGCTGGGTGTGTGCTTCCCCGCATTGCCAATCAGCTGGGTGTGTGCCTCATCCATTGCAGATCATCTTGGAGTGTGCTTCCCCCCATTGCCGGTCAGCTGGGAGTGTGCTTACCCCCATTGCCGATCAGCTGGGTGTGTGTTTCCCCCATTGCCGATCAGCTGGGTGTGTGTTTCCCCCCATTGCCGATCAGTTGGGTGTGTCTTTCCCCCCATTGCCGATCAGTTGGGTGTGTGCTTCCCCGCATTGCCGATCAGCTGGAAGTGTCCTTCCCCGCATTGCCGATCAGCTGGGTGTGTGCTTCCCCGCATTGCCAATCTGCTGGGTGTGTGCTTCCCACCATTGCCGATCAGCTGGGTGTGTCCTTCTCCGCGTTGCCGATAAGCTGGGTGTGTGCTTCCACGCATTGCCGATCAGCTGGATATGTGCTTCCCCCCATTGCCGATCAGCTGGGAGTGTGCTTCCCACCATTGCCAATAAGCTAGGTGCGTCCTTCCCCCAATTGCCGATCAGCTGGGTGTGTGCCTCTCCCCATTGCAGATCATCTGGGAGTGTGCTTCCCCCCCCATTGCCGATCAGCTGGGAGTGTGCTTCCCCCAATTGCCGATCAGCTGGGTGTGAGCTTCCCCGCATTACCGATCAGCTGTGTGTGTCCTTCCCCGCATTGCCGATCAGCTGGGTCTGTGCTTCCCCGCTTTGCCGAACAGCTGGGTGTTTGCTTACCCCCATTGCCGATCAGCTAGTGTGTGTTTCCCCCATTGCCGATCAGCTGGGTGTGTGCTTCCCCCCATTGCCGATCAGTTGGGTGTGCCATACCCCGCATTGCCGGTCAGTTGGGTGTGTCCTTCCCCCCATTGCCGAACAGCTGGGTGTGTGTTTCCCCCATTGCCGATCAGCTGGGTCTGTGTTTCCCCCATTGCCGATCAGCTGTGTGTGTGAAACCCCCCATTGCCGATCAGCTGGGAGTGTGCTTCACCACATTGCCGATCAGCTGGCAGTGTCTATCCCCCCAATGCCGATCAGCTGGGTGTGTCCTTCCCCCCATTGCCGATCAGATGGGTGTGTGCTTCCCCCATTGCCGATCAGCTGGGTCTGTCCTTCACTCCATTGCCGATCAGCTGGGTGTCTCCTTCCCCACATTGCCGATCAGCTAGGCCTGTCCTTCCCCCCATTGCCGATCAGCTGGGTTTGTGCCTCCCCCCATTGCCGATCAGTTGGGTGTGTCCTTCCCCCCATTGCCGATCAGTTGGGTGTGTGCTTCCCCGCATTGCCGATCAGCTGGTTGTGTGCTTCCCCCATTGCCGATCAGGTGGGTGTGTGCTTCCTCCCCATTGCCGATCAACAGGGTGTGTGCTTGCCCCCATTGCCGATCAGCTGGGTGTGTCCTTCCCCCCATTGCCGATCAGCTGGGTGCGTGCTTTCCCGCATTGCCGATCAGCTGGGAGTGCGCATCCCCCCATTGCCGATCAGCTGGGTGTGTCCTTCCCCCCATTGCCGATCAGCTGGGTGTGTCTTTCCCCGCATTGCCGATCAGCTGGGAGTGTGCTTCGCCCCATTGCCGATCAGCTGGGTGTGTCCTTCCCCGCATTGCCGATCAGCTGGGTGTGTGCTTCCCCTCATTGCCGATCAGCTGGTTCTGCCCTTGAACCCCATTGCCGATCAGCTGGGTGTGTGCTTCCCCCATTGCCGATCAGCTGGGTGTGTCCTTCCCCCCATTGCCGATCAGCTGGGTGTGTGCCTTCCCACATTGCCGATCAGCTGGGTGTGTCCTTCCCCGCATTGCAAATGAGCTGGGAGTGTGCTTACCCCCATTGCCGATCAGCTGGGTGTGTGTTTCCCTCATTGCCGATCAGCTGGGTGTGTGTTTCCCCCCATTGCCGATCAGTTGGGTGTGTCCTTCCCCCCATTGCCGATCAGTTGGGTGTGTTCTTCCCCGCATTGCCGATCAGCTGGAAGTGTCCTTCCCCGCATTGCCAATCAGCTGGGTGTGTGCCTCTCCCCATTGCAGATCATCTTGGAGTGTGCTTCCCCCCATTGCCGGTCAGCTGGGAGTGTGCTTACCCCCATTGCCGATTAGCTGGGTGTCTGTTTCCCCCATTGCCGATCAGCTGGGTGTGTGTTTCCCCCCATTGCCGATCAGTTGGGTGTGTCCTTCCCCCCATTGCCGATCAGCTGGGTGTGTGCTTCCACGCATTGCCGATCAGCTGGATATGTGCTTCCCCCCATTGCCGATCAGCTGGGAGTGTGCTTCCCACCATTGCCGATAAGCTAGATGCGTCCTTCCCCCAATTGCCGATCAGCTTGGTGTGTGCCTCTCCCCATTGCAGATCATCTGGGAGTGTGCTTCCCCCCCATTGCCGATCAGCTGGGAGTGTGCTTCCCCCAATTGCCGATCAGCTGGGTGTGTGCTTCCCCGCATTACCGATCAGCTGTGTGTGTCCTTCCCCGCATTGCCGATCATCTGGGTCTGTGCTTCCCCGCTTTGCCGAACAGCTGGTTGTTTGCTTACCCCATTGCCGATCAGCTAGTGTGTGCTTCCCCCCATTGCCGATCAGCTGGGTGTGTGCTTCCCCGCATTGCCGACCAGCTGGGTGTGTGCGTCCCCCCATTGCCGATCAGCTGGGAGTGTGCTTCCCCGCATTGCCGAACAGCTGGGTGTATGAATCACCCCATTGCCGAACAGCTGGGTGTGTGCTTCCCCCCCATTACCGATCAGCTGGGTCTGTCCTTCACCCCATTGCCGATCAGCTGGGTGTCTCCTTCCCCACATTGCCGATCAGCTGGGCCTGTCCTTCCCCCCATTGCCGATCAGCTGGGTTTGTGCCTCCCCCCATTGCCGTTCAGATGGGTGTGTCCTTCCCCGCATTGCAGATCAGCTGGTTGTGTGCTTCCCCCCATTGCCGATCAGGTGGGCGTGTGCTTCCTCCCCATTGCCGATCAACAGGGTGTGTGCTTCCCCCCATTGCCGATCAGCTGGGTGTGTCCTTCCCCCCATTGCCGATCAGCTGGGTGCGTGCTTTCCCGCATTGCCGATCAGCTGGGAGTGCGCATCCCCCCATTGCCGATCAGCTGGGTGTGTCCTTCCCCCCATTGCCGATCAGCTGGGTGTGTCTTTCCCCGCATTGCCGATCAGCTGGGAGTGTGCTTCGCCCCATTGCCGATCAGCTGGGTGTGTCCTTCCCCGCATTGCCGATCAGCTGGGTGTGTGCTTCCCCTCATTGCCGATCAGCTGGTTCTGCCCTTCAACCCCATTGCCGATCAGCTGTGTGTGTGCTTCCCCCCATTGCCGATCAGCTGGGTGTGTCCTTCCCCCCATTGTCGATCAGCTGGGTGTGTGCCTTCCCACATTGCCGATCAGCTGGGTGTGTCCTTCCCCGCATTGCGAATGAGCTGGGTGTGTGCTTCCCCCCATTGCCGGTCAGCTGGGAGTGTGCTTACCCCCATTGCCGATCAGCTGGGTGTGTGTTTCCCCCATTGCCGATCAGCTGGGTGTGTGTTTCCCCCCAATGCCGATCAGTTGGGTGTGTCCTTCCCCCCATTGCCGATCAGTTGGGTGTGTGCTTCCCCGCATTGCCGATCAGCTGGAAGTGTCCTACCCCGCATTGCCGATCAGCTGGGTGTGTGCTTCCCCGCATTGCCAATCAGCTGGGTGTGTGCCTCATCCATTGCAGATCATCTTGGAGTGTGCTTCCCCCCATTGCCGGTCAGCTGGGAGTGTGCTTACCCCCATTGCCGATCAGCTGGGTGTGTGTTTCCCCCATTGCCGATCAGCTGGGTGTGTGTTTCCCCCCATTGCCGATCAGTTGGGTGTGTCCTTCCCCCCATTGCCGATCAGTTGGGTGTGTGCTTCCCCGCATTGCCGATCAGCTGGAAGTGTCCTTCCCCGCATTGCCGATCAGCTGGGTGTGTGCTTCCCCCCCATTGCCGATCAGCTGGGTGTGTGCTTCCCCGCATTGCCAATCAGCTGGGTGTGTGCTTCCCACCATTGCCGATCAGCTGGGTGTGTCCTTCTCCGCGTTGCCGATAAGCTGGGTGTGTGCTTCCACGCATTGCCGATCAGCTGGATATGTGCTTCCCCCCATTGCCGATCAGCTGGGAGTGTGCTTCCCACCATTGCCAATAAGCTAGGTGCGTCCTTCCCCCAATTGCCGATCAGCTGGGTGTGTGCCTCTCCCCATTGCAGATCATCTGGGAGTGTGCTTCCCCCCCCATTGCCGATCAGCTGGGAGTGTGCTTCCCCCAATTGCCGATCAGCTGGGTGTGTGCTTCCCCGCATTACCGATCAGCTGTGTGTGTCCTTCCCCGCATTGCCGATCAGCTGGGTCTGTGCTTCCCCGCTTTGCCGAACAGCTGGGTGTTTGCTTACCCCCATTGCCGATCAGCTAGTGTGTGTTTCCCCCATTGCCGATCAGCTGGGTGTGTGCTTCCCCCCATTGCCGATCAGTTGGGTGTGCCATACCCCGCATTGCCGGTCAGTTGGGTGTGTCCTTCCCCCCATTGCCGAACAGCTGGGTGTGTGTTTCCCCCATTGCCGATCAGCTGGGTCTGTGTTTCCCCCATTGCCGATCAGCTGTGTGTGTGAAACCCCCCATTGCCGATCAGCTGGGAGTGTGCTTCACCACATTGCCGATCAGCTGGCAGTGTCTATCCCCCCATTGCCGATCAGCTGGGTGTGTCCTTCCCCCCATTGCCGATCAGATGGGTGTGTGCTTCCCCCATTGCCGATCAGCTGGGTCTGTCCTTTCTCCCCATTGCCGATCAGCTGGGTGTGTGCTTCCCCCCATTGCCGATCAGCTCGGTCTGTCCTTCCCCCCATTGCTGACCAGCTGGGTGTGTGCTTCCCCCCATTGCCGATTAGCTGGGTGTGTGTTTCCCCACATTGCCGATCAGCTGGGTCTGTCCTTTCTCCCCATTGCCGATCAGCTGGGTGTGTGCTTCCCCCCATTGCCGATCAGCTCGGTCTGTCCTTCCCCCCATTGCTGATCAGCTGGGTGTGTGCTTCCCCCCATTGCCGATGAGCTGGGTGTGTGTTTCCCCACATTGCCGATCAGCTGGGTGTGTGCATCCCCGCATTGCCGATCAGCTGGGTGTGTGCTTCCCCCCATTGCCGATCAGCTGGGCGTGTGCTTCCCCGCATTGCCGACCAGCTGGGTGTGTGCGTCCCCCCATTGCCGATCAGCTGGGAGTGTGCTTCCCCGCATTGCCGAACAGCTGGGTGTATGAATCACCCCATTGCCGAACAGCTGGGTGTGTGCTTCCCCCCATTACCGATCAGCTGGGTCTGTCCTTCACCCCATTGCCGATCAGCTGGGTGTCTCCTTCCCCACATTGCCGATCAGCTGGGCCTGTCCTTCCCCCCATTGCCGATCAGCTGGGTTTGTGCCTCCCCCCATTGCCGTTCAGATGGGTGTGTCCTTCCCCGCATTGCAGATCAGCTGGTTGTGTGCTTCCCCCCATTGCCGATCAGGTGGGCGTGTGCTTCCTCCCATTGCCGATCATCAGGGTGTGTGCTTCCCCCCATTGCCGATCAGCTGGGTGTGTCCTTCCCCCCATTGCCGATCAGCTGGGTGCGTGCTTTCCCGCATTGCCGATCAGCTGGGAGTGCGCATCCCCCCATTGCCGATCAGCTGGGTGTGTCCTTCCCCCCATTGCCGATCAGCTGGGTGTGTCTTTCCCCGCATTGCCGATCAGCTGGGAGTGTGCTTCGCCCCATTGCCGATCAGCTGGGTGTGTCCTTCCCCGCATTGCCGATCAGCTGGGTGTGTGCCTTCCCACATTGCCGATCAGCTGGGTGTGTCCTTCCCCGCATTGCGAATGAGCTGGGTGTGTGCTTCCCCCCATTGCCGGTCAGCTGGGAGTGTGCTTACCCCCATTGCCGATCAGCTGGGTGTGTGTTTCCCCCATTGCCGATCAGCTGGGTGTGTGTTTCCCCTCAATGCCGATCAGTTGGGTGTGTCCTTCCCCCCCATTGCCGATCAGTTGGGTGTGTGCTTCCCCGCATTGCCGATCAGCTGGAAGTGTCCTACCCCGCATTGCCGATCAGCTGGGTGTGTGCTTCCCCGCATTGCCAATCAGCTGGGTGTGTGCCTCATCCATTGCAGATCATCTTGGAGTGTGCTTCCCCCCATTGCCGGTCAGCTGGGAGTGTGCTTACCCCCATTGCCGATCAGCTGGGTGTGTGTTTCCCCCATTGCCGATCAGCTGGGTGTGTGTTTCCCCCCATTGCCGATCAGTTGGGTGTGTCCTTCCCCCCATTGCCGATCAGTTGGGTGTGTGCTTCCCCGCATTGCCGATCAGCTGGAAGTGTCCTTCCCCGCATTGCCGATCAGCTGGGTGTGTGCTTCCCCGCATTGCCAATCAGCTGGGTGTGTGCTTCCCACCATTGCCGATCAGCTGGGTGTGTCCTTCTCCGCGTTGCCGATAAGCTGGGTGTGTGCTTCCACGCATTGCCGATCAGCTGGATATGTGCTTCCCCCCATTGCCGATCAGCTGGGAGTGTGCTTCCCACCATTGCCAATAAGCTAGGTGCGTCCTTCCCCCAATTGCCGATCAGCTGGGTGTGTGCCTCTCCCCATTGCAGATCATCTGGGAGTGTGCTTCCCCCCCCATTGCCGATCAGCTGGGAGTGTGCTTCCCCCAATTGCCGATCAGCTGGGTGTGTGCTTCCCCGCATTACCGATCAGCTGTGTGTGTCCTTCCCCGCATTGCCGATCAGCTGGGTCTGTTCTTCCCCGCTTTGCCGAACAGCTGGGTGTTTGCTTACCCCCATTGCCGATCAGCTAGTGTGTGTTTCCCCCATTGCCGATCAGCTGGGTGTGTGCTTCCCCCCATTGCCGATCAGTTGGGTGTGCCATACCCCGCATTGCCGGTCAGTTGGGTGTGTCCTTCCCCCCATTGCCGAACAGCTGGGTCTGTGTTTCCCCCATTGCCGATCAGCTGTGTGTGTGAAACCCCCCATTGCCGATCAGCTGGGAGTGTGCTTCACCACATTGCCGATCAGCTGGCAGTGTCTATCCCCCCATTGCCGATCAGCTGGGTGTGTCCTTCCCCCCATTGCCGATCAGATGGGTGTGTGCTTCCCCCATTGCCGATCAGCTGGGTCTGTCCTTTCTCCCCATTGCCGATCAGCTGGGTGTGTGCTTCCCCCCATTGCCGATCAGCTCGGTCTGTCCTTCCCCCCATTGCTGACCAGCTGGGTGTGTGCTTCCCCCCATTGCCGATTAGCTGGGTGTGTGTTTCCCCACATTGCCGATCAGCTGGGTCTGTCCTTTCTCCCCATTGCCGATCAGCTGGGTGTGTGCTTCCCCCCATTGCCGATCAGCTCGGTCTGTCCTTCCCCCCATTGCTGATCAGCTGGGTGTGTGCTTCCCCCCATTGCCGATTAGCTGGGTGTGTGTTTCCCCACATTGCCGATCAGCTGGGTGTGTGCATCCCCGCATTGCCGATCAGCTGGGTGTGTGCTTCCCCCCATTGCCGATCAGCTGGGCGTGTGCTTCCCCGCATTGCCGACCAGCTGGGTGTGTGCGTCCCCCCATTGCCGATCAGCTGGGAGTGTGCTTCCCCGCATTGCCGAACAGCTGGGTGTATGAATCACCCCATTGCCGAACAGCTGGGTGTGTGCTTCCCCCCATTACCGATCAGCTGGGTCTGTCCTTCACCCCATTGCCGATCAGCTGGGTGTCTCCTTCCCCACATTGCCGATCAGCTGGGCCTGTCCTTCCCCCCATTGCTGATCAGCTGGGTTTGTGCCTCCCCCCATTGCCGTTCAGATGGGTGTGTCCTTCCCCGCATTGCAGATCAGCTGGTTGTTTGCTTCCCCCCATTGCCGATCAGGTGGGTGTGTGCTTCCTCCCCATTGCCGATCAACAGGGTGTGTGCTTCCCCCCATTGCCGATCAGCTGGGTGTGTCCTTCCCCCCATTGCCGATCAGCTGGGTGCGTGCTTTCCCGCATTGCCGATCAGCTGGGAGTGCGCATCCCCCCATTGCCGATCAGCTGGGTGTGTCCTTCCCCCCATTGCCGATCAGCTGGGTGTGTCTTTCCCCGCATTGCCGATCAGCTGGGAGTGTGCTTCGCCCCATTGCCGATCAGCTGGGTGTGTCCTTCCCCGCATTGCCGATCAGCTGGGTGTGTGCTTCCCCTCATTGCCGATCAGCTGGTTCTGCCCTTCAACCCCATTGCCGATCAGCTGGGTGTGTGCTTCGCCCCATTGCCGATCAGCTGGGTGTGTCCTTCCCCCCATTGCCGATCAGCTGGGTGTGTGCCTTCCCACATTGCCGATCAGCTGGGTGTGTCCTTCCCCGCATTGCGAATGAGCTGGGTGTGTGCTTCCCCCCATTGCCGATCAGGCGGGTGTGTGCTTCCCCCCATTGCCGATCAGCAGGCTGTGTCCTTGCCCTCATTGCCGATCAGCTAGGTGTGTCCTTCCCCCCATTGACAATCATCTGGGTGTGTGCTTCCCCGCATTGCCGATCAGCTGGGTGTGTCCATCCCCGCATTGCCAATCAGCTGGGAGATTCCTTCCCCCCATTGCCGATCAGCAGGGTGTGTGCCTATCCCCATTCCGGATCATCTTGGAGTGTGCTTCCCCCCATTGCCGATCAGCTGGGAGTGTGCTTACCCCCATTGCCGATCAGCTGGGTGTGTGTTTGCCCCATTGCCGATCAGCTGGGTGTGTGTTTCCCCCCATTGCCGATCAGTTAGGTGTGTCCTTCCCCACATTGCCGATCAGTTGGGTGTGTCCGTCCCCCCATTGCCGATCCGCTGGGTGTGTGCTTCCCCCAATTGCCGATCAGCTGGATGTGTCCTTCACCGCATTGCCGATCAGCTGGGTGTGTGCTTCCCCGTATTGCCGATCATCTGGGTATGTGATTCCCCCCATTGCCGATCAGCTGGGTGTGTCCTTCCCCGCATTGCCGATCAGCTGGGTGTGTGCTTCCCCGCATTGCCGATCAGCTCAATGTGTGCTTCCCCCCATTGCCGATCAGCTGGGTGTGTGCTTCCCCCCATTGCCGATCAGCTAGTGTGTTTCCCCCATTGCCGATCAGCTGGGCGTGTGCTTCCCCCCATTGCCGATCATTTGGGTGTGCCCTACCCCGCATTGCCGGTCAGTTGGGTGTGTCCTTCCCCCCATTGCCGATCAGCTGTGTGTGTGAAACCCCCCATTGCCGATCAGCTGGGAGTGTGCTTCACCACATTGCCGATCAGCTGGCAGTGTCTATCCCCCCATTGCCGATCAGCTGGGTGTGTCCTTCCCCCCATTGCCGATCAGCTGGGTGTGTGCTTCCCCCATTGCCGATCAGCTGGGTCTGTCCTTTCTCCCCATTGCCGATCAGCTGGGTGTGTGCTTCCCCCCATTGCCGATCAGCTCGGTCTGTCCTTCCCCCCATTGCTGATCAGCTGGGTGTGTGCTTCCCCCCATTGCCGATTAGCTGGGTGTGTGTTTCCCCACATTGCCGATCAGCTGGGTGTGTGCATCCCCGCATTGCCGATCAGCTGGGTGTGTGCTTCCCCCCATTGCCGATCAGCTGGGCGTGTGCTTCCCCGCATTGCCGACCAGCTGGGTGTGTGCGTCCCCCCATTGCCGATCAGCTGGGAGTGTGCTTCCCCGCATTGCCGAACAGCTGGGTGTATGAATCACCCCATTGCCGAACAGCTGGGTGTGTGCTTCCCCCCATTACCGATCAGCTGGGTCTGTCCTTCACCCCATTGCCGATCAGCTGGGTGTCTCCTTCCCCACATTGCCGATCAGCTGGGCCTGTCCTTCCCCCCATTGCTGATCAGCTGGGTTTGTGCCTCCCCCCATTGCCGTTCAGATGGGTGTGTCCTTCCCCGCATTGCAGATCAGCTGGTTGTTTGCTTCCCCCCATTGCCGATCAGGTGGGTGTGTGCTTCCTCCCCATTGCCGATCAACAGGGTGTGTGCTTCCCCCCATTGCCGATCAGCTGGGTGTGTCCTTCCCCCCATTGCCGATCAGCTGGGTGCGTGCTTTCCCGCATTGCCGATCAGCTGGGAGTGCGCATCCCCCCATTGCCGATCAGCTGGGTGTGTCCTTCCCCCCATTGCCGATCAGCTGGGTGTGTCTTTCCCCGCATTGCCGATCAGCTGGGAGTGTGCTTCGCCCCATTGCCGATCAGCTGGGTGTGTCCTTCCCCGCATTGCCGATCAGCTGGGTGTGTGCTTCCCCTCATTGCCGATCAGCTGGTTCTGCCCTTCAACCCCATTGCCGATCAGCTGGGTGTGTGCTTCGCCCCATTGCCGATCAGCTGGGTGTGTCCTTCCCCCCATTGCCGATCAGCTGGGTGTGTGCCTTCCCACATTGACGATCAGCTGGGTGTGTCCTTCCCCGCATTGCGAATGAGCTGGGTGTGTGCTTCCCCCCATTGCCGATCAGGCGGGTGTGTGCTTCCCCCCATTGCCGATCAGCAGGCTGTGTCCTTGCCCTCATTGCCGATCAGCTAGGTGTGTCCTTCCCCCCATTGACAATCATCTGGGTGTGTGCTTCCCCGCATTGCCGATCAGCTGGGTGTGTCCATCCCCGCATTGCCAATCAGCTGGGAGATTCCTTCCCCCCATTGCCGATCAGCAGGGTGTGTGCCTATCCCCATTCCGGATCATCTTGGAGTGTGCTTCCCCCCATTGCCGATCAGCTGGGAGTGTGCTTACCCCCATTGCCGATCAGCTGGGTGTGTGTTTGCCCCATTGCCGATCAGCTGGGTGTGTGTTTCCCCCCATTGCCGATCAGTTAGGTGTGTCCTTCCCCACATTGCCGATCAGTTGGGTGTGTCCGTCCCCCCATTGCCGATCAGCTGGGTGTGTGCTTCCCCCAATTGCCGATCAGCTGGATGTGTCCTTCACCGCATTGCCGATCAGCTGGGTGTGTGCTTCCCCGTATTGCCGATCATCTGGGTATGTGATTCCCCCCATTGCCGATCAGCTGGGTGTGTCCTTCCCCGCATTGCCGATCAGCTGGGTGTGTGCTTCCCCGCATTGCCGATCAGCTCAATGTGTGCTTCCCCCCATTGCCGATCAGCTGGGTGTGTGCTTCCCCCCATTGCCGATCAGCTAGTGTGTTTCCCCCATTGCCGATCAGCTGGGCGTGTGCTTCCCCCCATTGCCGATCATTTGGGTGTGCCCTACCCCGCATTGCCGGTCAGTTGGGTGTGTCCTTCCCCCCATTGCCGATCAGCTGTGTGTGTGAAACCCCCCATTGCCGATCAGCTGGGAGTGTGCTTCACCACATTGCCGATCAGCTGGCAGTGTCTATCCCCCCATTGCCGATCAGCTGGGTGTGTCCTTCCCCCCATTGCCGATCAGCTGGGTGTGTGCTTCCCCCATTGCCGATCAGCTGGGTCTGTCCTTTCTCCCCATTGCCGATCAGCTGGGTGTGTGCTTCCCCCCATTTACGATCAGCTCGGTCTGTTCTTCCCCCCATTGCTGATCAGCTGGGTGTGTGCTTCCCCCCATTGCCGATTAGCTGGGTGTGTGTATCCCCACAATGCCGATCAGCTGGGTGTGTGCATCCCCGCATTGACGATCAGCTGGGTGTGTGCTTCCCCCCATTGCCGATCAGCTGGGTGTGTGCTTCCCCGCATTGCCGATCAGCTGGGTGTGTGCGTCCCCCCATTGCCGATCAGCTGGGAGTGTGCTTCCCCGCATTGCCGAACAGCTGGGTGTATGAATCACCCCATTGCCGATCAGATGGGTGTGTCCTTCCCCGCATTGCAGATCAGCTGGTTGTGTGCTTCCCCCCATTGCCGATCAGGTGGGTGTGTGCTTCCTCCCCTTTTCCGATCAACAGGATGTGTGCTTCCCCCCATTGCCGATCAGCTGGGTGTGTCCTTCCCCCCATTGCCGATCAGCTGGGTGCGTGCTTTCCCGCATTGCCGATCAGCTGGGAGTGCGGAACCCCCCATTGCCGATCAGCTGGGTGTGTCCTTCCCCCCATTGCCGATCAGCTGGGTGTGTCTTTCCCCGCATTGCCAATCAGCTGGGAGTGTGCTTCGCCCCATTGCCGATCAGCTGGGTGTGTCCTTCCCCGCATTGCCGATCAGCTGGGTGTGTGCTTCCCCTCATTGCCGATCAGCTGGTTCTGCCCTTCCCCCCATTGCCGATCAGCTGGGTGTGTGCTTCCCCCCATTGCCGATCAGCTGGGTGTGTCCTTCCCCCCATTGCCGATCAGCTGGGTGTGTGCCTTCACACATTGCCGATCAGCTGGGTGTGTCCTTCCCCGCATTGCGATTGAGCTGGGTGTGTGCTTCCCCCCATTGCCGATCATGTGGGTGTGTGCTTCCCCCCATTGCCGATCAGCAGGGTGTGTCCTTGCCCTCATTGCCGATCAGCTAGGTGTGTCCTTCCCCCATTGACGATCAGCTGGGTGTGTGCTTCCCCGCATTGCCGATCAGCTGGGTGTGTCCTTCCCCGCATTGCCGATCAGCTGGGAGTTTCCTTCCCCCCATTGCCGATCAGCTGGGTGTGTGCCTATCCCCATTGCGGATCATCTTGGAGTGTGCTTCCCCCCATTGCCGATCATCTGGGAGTGTGCTTACCCCCATTGCCGATCAGCTGGGTGTGTGTTTGCCCCATTGCCGATCAGCTGGGTGTGTGTTTCCCCCCATTGCCGATCAGTTAGGTGTGTCCTTCCCCACATTGCCGATCAGTTGGGTGTGTCCTTCCCCCCATTGCCGATCAGCTGGGTGTGTGCTTCCCCCAATTGCCGATCAGCTGGATGTGTCCTTTACCGCATTGCCGATCAGCTGGGTGTGTGCTTCCCCGTATTGCCGATCATCAGGGTATGTGATTCCCCCCATTGCCGATCAGCTGGGTGTGTCCTTCCCCGCATTGCCGATCAGCTGGGTGTGTGCTTCCCCGCATTGCCGATCAGCTCAATGTGTGCTTCCCCCCATTGCCGATCAGCTGGGTGTGTGCTTCCCCCCATTGCCGATCAGCTAGTGTGTTTCCCCCATTGCCGATCAGCTGGGTGTGTGCTTCCCCCCATTGCCGATCATTTGGGTGTGCCCTACCCCGCATTGCCGGTCAGTTGGGTGTGTCCTTTCCCCCATTGCCGATCTGCTGTGTGTGTGAAACCCCCCATTGCCGATCAGCTGGGAGTGTGCTTCACCACATTGCCGATCAGCTGGCAGTGTCTATCCCCCCATTGCCGATCAGCTGGGTGTGTCCTTCCCCCCATTGCCGATCAGCTGGGTGTGTGCTTCCCCCATTGCCGATCAGCTGGGTCTGTCCTTTCTCCCCATTGCCGATCAGCTGGGTGTGTGCTTCCCCCCATTAACGATCAGCTCGGTCTGTTCTTCCCCCCATTGCTGATCAGCTGGGTGTGTGCTTCCCCCCATTGCCGATTAGCTGGGTGTGTGTTTCCCCACATTGCCGATCAGCTGGGTGTGTGCATCCCCGCATTGACGATCAGCTGGGTGTGTGCTTCCCCCCATTGCCGATCAGCTGGGTGTGTGCTTCCCCGCATTGCCGATCAGCTGGGTGTGTGCGTCCCCCCATTGCCGATCAGCTGGGAGTGTGCTTCCCCGCATTGCCGAACAGCTGGGTGTATGAATCACCCCATTGCCGATCAGATGGGTGTGTCCTTCCCCGCATTGCAGATCAGCTGGTTGTGTGCTTCCCCCCATTGCCGATCAGGTGGGTGTGTGCTTCCTCCCCATTTCCGATCAACAGGGTGTGTGCTTCCCCCCATTGCCGATCAGCTGGGTGTGTCCTTCCCCCCATTGCCGATCAGCTGGGTGCGTGCTTTCCCGCATTGCCGATCAGCTGGGAGTGCGGATCCCCCCATTGCCGATCAGCTGGGTGTGTCCTTCCCCCCATTGCCAATCAGCTGGGTGTGTCTTTCCCCGCATTGCCAATCAGCTGGGAGTGTGCTTCGCCCCATTGCCGATCAGCTGGGTGTGTCCTTCCCCGCATTGCCGATCAGCTGGGTGTGTGCTTCCCCTCATTGCCGATCAGCTGGTTCTGCCCTTCCCCCCATTGCCGATCAGCTGGGTGTGTGCTTCCCCCCATTGCCGATCAGCTGGGTGTGTCCTTCCCCGCATTGCCGATCAGCTGGGTGTGTGCTTCCCCTCATTGCCGATCAGCTGGTTCTGCCCTTCCCCCCATTGCCGATCAGCTGGGTGTGTGCCTCCCCCCATTGCCGATCAGCTGGGTGTGTCCTTCCCCGCATTGCGATTGAGCTGGGTGTGTGCTTCCCCCCATTGCCGATCATGTGGGTGTGTGCTTTCCCCCATTGCCGATCAGCAGGGTGTGTCCTTGCCCTCATTGCCGATCAGCTAGGTGTGTCCTTCCCCCCATTGACGATCAGCTGGGTGTGTGCTTCCCCGCATTGCCGATCAGCTGGGTGTGTCCTTCCCCGCATTGCCGATCAGCTGGGAGTTTCCTTCCCCCCATTGCCGATCAGCTGGTTGTGTGCCTATCCCCATTGCGGATCATCTTGGAGTGTGCTTCCCCCCATTGCCGATCAGCTGGGAGTGTGCTTACCCCCATTGCCGATCAGCTGGGTGTGTGTTTGCCCCATTGCCGATCAGCTGGGTGTGTGTTTCCCCCCATTGCCGATCAGTTAGGTGTGTCCTTCCCCACATTGCCGATCAGTTGGGTGTGTCCTTCCCCCCATTGCTGATCAGCTGGATGTGTGCTTCCCCGCATTGCCGATCAGCTGGAAGTGTCCTTCCCCGCATTGCCGATCAGCTGGGTGTGTGCTTCTGCGTATTGCCGATCAACTGGGTGTGTGATTCCCCCCATTGCCGATCAGCTGGGTGTGTCCTTCCCCACATTGCCGATCAGCTGGGTGTGTCCTTCCCCGCATTGCCTATCAGCTCAATGTGTGCTTCCCCCCATTGCCGATCAGCTGGGTGTGTGCTTCCCCCCATTGCCGATCAGCTGGTGTGTGTTTCCCCCATTGCCGTTCAGCTGGGTGTGTGCTTCCCCCCATTGCCGATCAGCTGGGTGTGTGCTTCCCCCATTGCCGATCAGCTGAGTCTGTCCTTTCTCCCCATTGCCGATCAGGTCGGTCTGTCCTTCCCCCCATTGCTGATCAGCTGGGTGTGTGTTTCCCCCCATTGCCGATCAGATAGGTGTGTCCTTCCCCGCATTGCCGATCAGTTGGGTGTGACCTTCCCCCCATTGCCGATCAGCTGGGTGCGTGCTTCCCCGCATTGCTGATCAGCTGGTTCTGCCCTTCCCCCCATTGCCGATCAGCTGGGTGTGTGTTTCCCCGCATTGCCGATCATCTGGGTGTGTGATTCCCCCCATTGCCGATCAGCTGGGTGTGTCCTTCCCCGCATTGCCGATCAGCTGGGTGTGTGCTTCCCCGCATTGCCGATCAGCTCAATGTGTGCTTCCGCCCATTGCCGATCAGCTGGGAGTGTGCTTCCCCCCATTGCCGATAAGCTAGGTGCGTCCTTCCCCCAATTGCCGATCAGCTGGGTGTGTGCCTCTCCCCATTGCAGATCATCTGGGAGTATGCATCCCCCCCCATTGCCGATCAGCTGGGAGTGTGCTTCCCCCAATTGCCGTTCAGCTGGGTGTGTGCTTCCCTGCATTACCGATCAGCTGTGTGTGTCCTTCCCCGCATTGCCGATCAGCTGGGTGTGTGCTACCCCGCATTGCTGAACAGCTGGGTGTGTGCTTACCCCCTTTGCCGATCAGCTAGTGTGTGTTTCCCCCATTACCGATCAGCTGGGTCTGTCCTTCACCCCATTGCCGATCAGCTGGGTGTCTTCTTCCCCACATTGCCGATCAGCTGGGCCTGTCCTTCCCCCCATTGCCGATCAGCTGGTTGTGTGCTTCCCCCCATTGCCGATCAGGTGATGTGTGCTTCCTCCCCATTGCCGATCAACAGGGTGTGTGCTTCCCCCCATTGCCGATCAGCTGGGTGTGTCCTTCCCCCCATTTCCGATCAGCTGGGTGCGTGCTTTCCCGCATTGCCGATCAGCTGGGAGTGTGCATCCCCCCATTGCCGATCAGCTGGGTGTGTCCTTCCCCCCATTGCCGATCAGCTGGGTGTGTCTTTCCCCGCATTGCCGATCAGCTGGGTGTGTGCTTCCCCTCATTGCCGATCAGCTGGTTCTGCCCTTCCCCCCATTGCCGATCAGCTGGGTGTGTGCTTCCCCCCATTGCCGTTCAGCTGGGTGTGCCCTTCCCCCCATTGCCGATCAGCTGGCTGTGTGCCTTCCCACATTGCCGATCAGCTGGGTGTGTCCTTCCCCGCATTGCGAATGAGCTGGGTGTGTGCTTCCCCCCATTGCCGATCAGGTGGATGTGTGCTTCCCCCCATTGCCGATCAGCAGGGCGTGTCCTTCCCCTCATTGCCGATCAGCTAGGTGTGTCCTTCCCCCCATTGACGATCAGCTGGGTTTGTGCTTCCCCGCATTGCCGATCAGCTGGGTGTGTCCTTCCCCGCATTGCCGATCAGCTGGGAGTTTCCTTCCCCCCATTGCCGATCAGCTGGGTGTGTGCCTATCCCCATTGCGGATCATCTTGGAGTGTGCTTTCCCCCATTGCCGATCAGCTGGGAGTGTGCTTACCCCCATTGCCGATCAGCTGGGTGTGTGTTTCCCCCAATGCCGATCAGCTGGGTGTGTGTTTCCCCCCATTGCCGATCAGTTAGGTGTGTCCTTCCCCGCATTGCCGATCAGTTGGGTGTGACCTTCCCCCCATTGCCGATCAGCTGGGTGCATGCTTCCCCGCATTGCCGATCAGCTGGTTCTGCCCTTCACCCCATTGCCGATCAGCTGGGTGTGTGTTTCCCCGCATTGCCGATCATCTGGGTGTGTGATTCCCCCCATTGCCGATCAGCTGGGTGTGTCCTTCCCCGCATTGCCGATCAGCTGGGTGTGTGCTTCCCCGCATTGCCGATCAGCTCAATGTGTGCTTCCGCCCATTGCCGATCAGCTGGGAGTGTGCTTCCCCCCATTGCCGATAAGCTAGGTGCGTCCTTCCCCCAATTGCCGATCAGCTGGGTGTGTGCCTCTCCCCATTGCAGATCATTTGGGAGTATGCATCCCCCCCCATTGCCGATCAGCTGGGAGTGTGCTTCCCCCAATTCCCGTTCAGCTGGGTGTGTGCTTCCCTGCATTACCGATCAGCTGTGTGTGTCCTTCCCCGCATTGCCGATCAGCTGGGTGTGTGCTACCCCGCATTGCTGAACAGCTGGGTGTGTGCTTACCCCCTTTGCCGATCAGCTAGTGTGTGTTTCCCCCATTACCGATCAGCTAGGTGTGTCCTTCCCCACATTGCCGCTCAGTTGGGTGTGTCCTTCCCACCATTGCCGATCAGCAGGGTGTGTGCTTCCCCGCATTGCCGATCAGCTGGAAGTGTCATTCCCAGCATTGCCGATCAGCTGAGTGTGTGCTTCCCCGCATTGCCGATCATCTGGGTGTGTGATTCCCCCCATTGCCGATCAGCTGGGTGTGTCCTTCCCCTCAGTGCCGATCAGCTGGGTGTGTGCTTCCCCGCATTGCCGATCAGCTCAATGTGTGCTTCCCCCCATTGCCGATCAGCTGGGAGTGTGCTTCCCCCCATTGCCGATCAGCTAGTGTGTGTTTCCCCCATTGCCGATCAGCTGGGTCTGTGCTTCCCCCCATTGCCGATCAGTTGGGTGTGCCCTACCCCGCATTGCATGTCAGTTGGGTGTGTCCTTCCCCCCATTGCCGATCAGCTGGGTGTGTGTTACCCCCATTGCCGATCAGCTGGGTCTGTGTTTCCCCCATTGCGATCAGCTGTGTGTGTGAATCCCCCCCATTGCCGATCAGCTGGGAGTGTGCTTCACCACATTGCAGATTATCTGGCAGTGTCTATCGCCCCATTGCAGATCAGCTGGGTGTGTCCTTCCCCCCATTGCCGAACAGCTGGGTGTGCTTCCCCCATTGCCGATCAGCTGGGTCTGTCCTTTCTCCCCATTGCCGATCAGATGGGTGTGTGCTTCCCCCCATTGCCGATCAGCTCGGTCTGTCCGTCCCCCCATTGCTGATCAGCTGGGTGTGTGTTTCCCCCCATTGCTGATCTGTTAGGTGTCTCCTTCCCCGCATTGCCGATCAGTTGGGTGTGTGCTTCCCCGCATTGCCGATCAGCTGGAAGTGTCCTTCCCCGCATTGCCGATCAGCTGGGTGTGTGCTTCCCCGCATTGCCGATCATCTGGGTGTGTGATTCCCCCCATTGCCGATCAGCTGGGTGTGTCCTTCCCCGCATTGCCGATCAGCTGGGTGTGTGCTTCCCCGCATTGCCGATCAGCTCAATGTGTGCTTCCCCCCATTGCCAATCAGCTGGGAGTGTGCTTCCCCCCATTGCCGATAAGCTAGAGGCGTCCTTCCCCCAACTGCCGATCAGCTGGGTGTGTGCCTCTCCCCATTGCAGATCACCTGGGACTGTGCTTCCCACCCCATTGCCGATCAGCTGGGAGTGAGCTTTCCCCAATTGCCGTTCAGCTGGGTGTGTGCTTCCCTGCATTACCGATCAGCTGTGTGTGTCCTTCCCCGCAATGCCGATCAGCTGGGTGTGTGCTACCCCGCATTGCCGAACAGCTGGGTGTGTGCTTACCCCCATTGCCGATCAGCTAGTGTGTGTTTCCCCCATTGCCGATCAGATGGGTGTGTGCTTACCCCCATTGCCGATCAGTTGGGTGTGTCCTACCCCGCATTGCCGATCAGTTGGGTGTGTCCTTCCCCCCATTGCCGATCAGCTGGGTGTGTGTTTCCCCCATTGCCGATCAGCTGGGTCTGTGTTTCCCCCATTGCCGATCAGCTGGGTGTGTGAATCCCCCCATTGCCGATTAGCTGGGAGTGTGCTTCCCCACATTGCCGATCAGCTGGCATTGTCTATCCCCCAATTGCCGATGAGCTGGGTGTGTCCTTCCCCCCTTTGACGATCAGCTGGGTGTGTGCTTCCCCCCATTGCCGATCGGCTGGGTGTGTGCTTCCCCCCATTGCCGATCAGCTCGGTCTGTCCTTCCCCCCATTGCTGATCAGCTGGGTGTGTGCTTCCCCTCATTGCCGATTAGCTGGGTGTGTGTTTCCCCACATTGCCGATCAGCTGGGTGTGTGCATCCCCGCATTGCCGATCAGCTGGTTGTGTGCTTCCCCCCATTGCCGATCAGGTGGGTGTGTGCTTCCCCCCCATTGACGATCAACAGGGTGTGTGCTTCCCGCCATTGCCGATCAGCTGGGTGTGTCCTTCCCCCCATTGCCGATCAGCTGGGTGCGTGCTTTCCCACATTGCCGATCAGCTGGGAGTGTGCTTCCCCCCATTGCCGATCAGCTGGGTGTGTCCTTCATCCCACTGCCGATCAGCTGGGTGTGTCCTTCCCCCCATTGCCGATCAGCTGGGTGTGTCTTTCCCCGCATTGCCGATCAGCTGTGTGTGTCCTTCCCCGCATTGCCGATCAGCTGTGTGTGTGCAACCCCCCATTGCCGATCAGCTGGGTCTGCCCTTCCCCCCATTGCCGATCAGCTGGGTGTGTGCTTCCCCCCATTGCCGATCAGCTGGGTATGTCGTTCCTCCCATTGCCGTTAAGCTGTGTGTGTCCTTCCCCGCATTGCCTTTCAGCTGGGTGTGTGCAACCCCCCATTGCCGATCAGCTGGGTCTGCCCTTCCCCCCATTGCCGATCAGCTGGGTGTGTGCTTCCCCCCATTGCCGATCAGCTGGGTATGTGCTTCCCCCCATTGCCGATCAGCTGGGTGTCTCCTTCCTCCCATTGCCGATCAGCTGGGTGTGTGCCTTCCCCCATTGCCGATCAGCTGGGTGTGTGCTTCCCCGCATTGCCGATCAGTTGGTTGTGTGCTTCCCCGCATTGCCGATCTGCTGGGTGCGTGCTTCCCCACCATTGCCGATCAGCTGGGAGTGTCCTTCCCCCCATTGCCGATCAGCTGGGTGTGTGCTTCCCCCCATTGCCGATCAGCTGGGTATGTGCTTCCCCCCATTGCCGATCATCTGGGTGTGTCCTTCCCCCCATTGCCGATCAGCTGGCTGTGTGCCTTCCCCTATTGCCGATCAGCTGGGTGAGACCTTCCCGGAATTGCCGATCAGCTGGGAGTGTGCTTCCCCCCATTGCCGATCAGCTGAGTGTGTCCTTCCCCGCATTGCCGATCAGCTGGTTGTGTGCTTCCCCGCATTGCCGATCAGCTGGGTGTGTGCTTCCCCCCCCCCCATTGCCAATCAGCTGGGAGTGTCCTTCCCCCCATTGCCGATCAGCTGGGTGTATCCTTCCCCCATTGCCGATCAGCTGGGTATGTGTTCCCCCGCATTGCCGATCAGCTGGGTGTGTGCTTCCCCCCATTGCCGATCAGCTGGGTATGTCGTTTCCCCCCATTGCCGTTCAGCTGTGTGTGTCCTTCCCCGCATTGCCTTTCAGCTGGGTGTGTGCAACCCCCCATTACCGATCAGCTGGGTCTGCCCTTCCCCCCATTGCCGATCAGCTGGGTGTGTGCTTCCCCCCATTGCCGATCAGCTGGGTATGTGCTTCCCCCCATTGCCGATCAGCTGGGTGTCTCCTTCCCCCCATTGCCGATCAGCTGGGTGTGTGCCTTCCCCCATTGCCGATCAGCTGGGTGTATGCTTCCCCGCATTGCCGATCAGCTGGTTGTGTGCTTCCCCGCATTGCCGATCTGCTGGGTGCGTGCTTCCCCGCATTGCCAATCTGCTGGGTGCGTGCTTCCCCACCATTGCCGATCATCTGGGTGTGTGATTCCCCCCATTGCCGATCAGCTGGGTGTGTCCTTCCCCGCATTGCCGATCAGCTGGGTGTGTGCTTCCCCGCATTGCCGAACAGCTCAATGTGTGCTTCCCCCCATTGCCGATCAGCTGGGAGTGTGCTTCCCCACATTGCCGATAAGCTAGGTGCGTCCTTCCCCCAATTGCCGATCAGCTGGGTGTGTGCCTCTCCCCATTGCAGATCATCTGGGAGTGTGCTTCCCCCCCATTGCCGATCAGCTGGGAGTGTGCTTCCCCCAATTGCCGTTCAGCTGGGTGTGTGCTTCCCTGCATTACCGATCAGCTGGGTGTGTGCTACCCCGCGTTGCCGAACAGCTGGGTGTGTGCTTACCCCCATTGCCGATCAGCTAGTGTGTGTTTCCCCCATTGCCGATCAGCTGGGTGTGTGCTTCCCCCCATTGCCGATCAGTTGGGTGTGTCCTACCCCGCATTGCCGATCAGTTGGGTGTGTCCTTCCCCCCATTGCCGATCAGCTGGGTGTGTGTTTCCCCCATTGCCGATCAGCTGGGTGTGTGTTTCCCCCATTGCCGATCAGCTGGGTGTGTGAATCCCCCCATTGCCGATCAGCTGGGAGTGTGCTTCCCCACATTGCCGATCAGCTGGCAGTGTCTATCCCCCCATTGCCGATGAGCTGGGTGTGTCCTTCCCCCCATTGCCGATCAGCTGGGTGTGTGCTTCCCCCCATTGCCGATCAGCTGGGTCTGTCCTTTCTCCCAATTGCCGATCAGCTGGGTGTGTGCTTCCCCCCATTGCCGATCAGCTCGGTCTGTCCTTCCCCCCATTGCTGATCAGCTGGGTGTGTGCTTCCCCCCATTTCCGATTAGCTGGGTGTGTGTTTCCCCACATTGCCGATCAGCTGGGTGTGTGCATCCCCGCACTGCCGATCAGCTGGTTGTGTGCTTCCCCCCATTGCCGATCAGGTGGGTGTGTGCTTTCCCCCCATTGACGATCAACAGGGTGTGTGCTTCCCCCATTGCCGATCAGCTGGGTGTGTCCTTCCCCCCATTGCCGATCAGCTGGGTGCGTGCTTTCCCTCATTACCGATCAGCTGGGAGTGTGCTTCCCCCCATTGCCGATCAGCTGGGTGTGTCCTTCCCCCCACTGCCGATCAGCTGGGTGTGTCCTTCCCCCCATTGCCGATCAGCTGGGTGTGTCTTTCCCCGCATTGCCGATCAGCTGTGTGTGTCCTTCCCCGCATTGCCGATCAGCTGGGTGTGTACAACCCCCAATTGCCGATCAGCTGGGTCTGCCCTTCCCCCCATTGCCGATCAGTTGGGTGTGTGCTTCCCGCCATTGCCGATCAGCTGGGTATGTTGTTCCCCCCATTGCCGTTCAGCTGTGTGTGTCCTTCCCCGCATTGCCTTTCAGCTGGGTGTGTGCAACCTCCCATTGCCGATCAGCTGGGACTGCCCTTCCCCCATTGCCGATCAGCTGGGCATGTGCTTCCCCCCATTGCCGATCAGCTTGGTGTCTCCTTCCCCCCCATTGCCGATCAGCTGGGTGTGTGTCTTCCACCATTGCCGATCAGCTGGGTGTGTGCTTCCCCGCAATGCCGATCAGCTGGGTATGTGCTTCCCCCCATTGCCGATCAGCTCAATGTGTGCTTCCCCCCATTGCCGATCAGCTGGGAGTGTGCTTCCCCGCATTGCCGATCAGCTGGGTGTGTGCGTCCCCCCATTGCCGATCAGCTGGGAGTGTGCTTCCCCGCATTGCCGATCAGCTGGGTGTGTGCGTCCCCCCATTGCCGATCAGCTGGGAGTGTGTTTCCCCCATTGCCGATCAGCTGGGTCTGTGCTTCCCCCCATTGCCGATCAGTTGGGTGTGCCCTACCCCGCATTGCATGTCAGTTGGGTGTGTCCTTCCCCCCATTGCCGATCAGCTGGGTGTGTGTTACCCCCATTGCCGATCAGCTGTGTGTGTGAATCCACCCCATTGCCGATCAGCTGGGAGTGTGCTTCACCACATTGCAGATTATCTGGCAGTGTCTATCCCCCATTGCAGATCAGCTGGGTGTGTCCTTCCCCCCATTGCCGAACAGCTGGGTGTGCTTCCCCCATTGCCGATAAGCTGGGTCTGTCCTTTCTCCCCATTGCCGATCAGCTGGGTGTGTGCTTCCCCCCATTGCCGATCAGCTCGGTCTGTCCTTCCCCCCATTGCTGATCAGCTGGGTGTGTGTTTCCCCCCATTGCTGATCTGTTAGGTGTCTTCTTCCCCGCATTGCCGATCAGTTGGGTGTGTGCTTCCCCGCATTGCCGATCAGCTGGAAGTGTCCTTCCCCGCATTGCCGATCAGCTGGGTGTGTGCTTCCCCGCATTGCCGATCATCTGGGTGTGTGATTCCCCCCATTGCCGATCAGCTGGGTGTGTCCTTCCCCGCATTGCCGATCAGCTGGGTGTGTGCTTCCCCGCATTGCCGATGAGCTCAATGTGTGCTTCCCCCCATTGCCAATCAGCTGGGAGTGTGCTTCCCCCCATTGCCGATAAGCTAGGTGCGTCCTTCCCCCAATTGCCGATCAGCTGGGTGTGTCCTTCCCCGCATTGCCGATCAGCTGGGTGTGTCCTTCCCCGCATAGCCGATCAGCTGGGTGTATGCTTCCCCCCATTGCCGATTAGCTGGGTGTGTGCTTCCCCCCATTGCTGATTAGCTGGGTGTGTGCAGCCCCCATTGCCAAACAGCTGGCTGTTTGCTTCCCCCCATTGCCGATCAGCTGAGTGTGTGCTTCCCCCCATTGTCGATCAGCTGGGTGTGTGCTTCCCCCATTGCCGACAAGCTGTGTGTATGCTTCCCCCCATTGCCGATCAGCTGGGTGTGTCCTTCCCCCCATTGCTGATCAGTTGGGTGTGTCCTTCCCCCCCATTGCCGATCAGCTGGGTGTGTGCTTACCCCCATTGCCGATCAGCTGATTCTGCACTTCCCCCCATTGCCGATCAGCTGGGTGTGTGATTCCCCCCATTGCCGATCAGCTGGGTGTGTGCATCCCCCCATTGCCGATCAGCTGGGTGTGTCCTTCCCCCCATTGCCGACCAGCTGGGTGTGTGCCTTCCCCCATTGCCGATCAGCTGGGTGTGTCCTTCCCCGCATTGCTGATCAGCTGGGTGTGTGCTTCCCCCCATTGCCGATGAGATGGGTGTGTCTTTCCCCCCATTGCCATCAGCTGGGTGCGTGCTTCCCCGCATTGCCGATCAGCTGGGAGTGTGCTTCCCCCCATTGCCGATCAGCTGGGTGTGACCTTCCCCCCATTGCCGATCAGCTCGGTGTGTGCTTCCCCCCATTTCAGATCAGCTAGTGTGCGTTATACCCATTGCCGATCAGCTGAGTGTGTGCTTCCCCCCCATTGCCGATCAGTTGGGTGAGTCCTACCCCGCATTGCCGATCAGTTGGGTGTGTCCTTCCCCCCATTGCCGATCAGCTGGGTGTGTGTTTCCCCCATTGCCGATCAGCTGGGTCTGTGTTTCCCCCATTGCCGATCAGCTGGGTGTGTGAATCCCCCCATTGTCGATCAGCTGGGAGTGTGCTTCCCCACATTGCCGATCAGCTGGCCCTGTCTATCCCCCCATTGCCGATGAGCTGGGTGTGTCCTTCCCCCCATTGCCGATCAGCTGGGCGTGTGCTTCCCCCCATTGCCAATCAGCTGGGTCTGTCCTTTCTCCCCATTGCCAATCAGCTGGGTGTGTGCTTCCCCCCATTGCCGATCAGCTCGGTCTGTCCTTCCTCCCATTGCTGATCAGCTGGGTGTGTGCTTTCCCCGACTGCCGATTAGCTGTGTGTGTGTTTCCCCACATTGCTGATCAGCTGGGTGTGTGCATCCCCGCATTGCCGATCAGCTGGATGTGTGCTTCCCCCCATTGCCGATCAGCTGGGTGTGTCCATCCCCGCATTGCGAATCAGCTGGGTGTGTGCTTCCCCCCATTGCCGATCAGGTGGGTTTGTGCTTCCCCCCATTGCCGATCAGCAGGGTGTGCCCTTCCCTTCATTGCCGATCAGCTTGGTGTGTCCTTCCCACATTGCCGATCAGCTGGGTGTGTGCTTCCCCGCATTGCCGATCAGCTGGGTGTGTACTTCCCCGCATTGCTGCTCAGCTGGGAGTTTCCTTCCCCCCATTGCCGATCAGCTGGGTGTGTGTCTCTCCCCATTGCAGATCATCTTGGAGTGTGCTTCCCCCCATTGCTGATCAGCTGGGAGTGTGCTAACCCCCATTGCCGATCAGCTGGGTGTGTGTTTCCCCCATTGCCGGTCAGCTGGGTGTGTGTTTCCCTCCATTGCCGATCAGTTAGGTGTGTCCTTCCCCGCATTGCCGATCAGTTGAGTGTGTCATTCCCCCCATTGCCGATCAGCTGGGTGTGTGCTTCCCCGCATTGCCGATCAGCTGGAAGTGTCCTTCCCCGCATTGCCGATCAGCTGGGTGTGTGCTTCCCCGCATTGCCGATCAGCTGGGTGTGTGCTTCCCCCCATTGCCGATCACCTGGGTGTGTGAATCCCCCCATTGCCGATCTGCTGGGAGTGTGCTTCCCCACATTGCCGATCAGCTGGCAGTGTCTATCCCCCCATTGCCGATGAGCTGGGTGTGTCCTTCCCCCCATTGCCGATCAGCTGGGTGGGTGCTTCCCCCCATTGCCGATCAGCTGGGTCTGTCCTTTCTCCCCATTGCCGATCAGCTGGGTGTGTGCTTCCCCCCATTGCCGATCAGCTCGGTCTGTCCTTCCCCCATTGCTGATCAGCTGGGTGTGTCCTTCCCCCCATTGCCGATCAGCTGTGTGTGTGTTTCCCCACATTGCTGATCAGCTTGGTGTGTGCATCCCCGCATTGCCGATCAGCTGGGTGTGTGCTTCCCCCCATTGCCGATCAGCTGGGTGTGTCCTTCCCCGCATTGCGAATCAGCTGGGTGTGTGCTTCCCCTCATTGCCGATCAGGTGGGTGCGTGCTTTCCCACATTGCCGATCAGCTGGGAGTGTGCTTCCCCCCATTGCCGATCAGCTGGTAGTGTCCTTCCCCCCACTGCCGATCAGCTGGGTGTGTCCTTTCCACCATTGCCGATCAGCTGGGTGTGTCTTTCCCCGCATTGCCGATCAGCTGTGTTTGTCCTTCCCCGCATTGCCGATCAGCTGGGTGTGTGCAACCCCCCATTGCCGATCAGCTGGGTCTACCCTTCCCCCCATTGCCGATCAGCTGGGTGTGTGCTTGCCCCCATTGCCGATCAGCTGGGTATGTGCTTCCCCACTTTGTCGATCAGCTGGGTGTCTCCTTCCCCCCATTGCCGATCAGCTGGGTGTGTGCTTCCCCGCATTGCCGATCAGCTGGGTGTGTGCTTCCCCGCATTGCCGATCCGCTGGGTGCGTGCTCCCCCACCATTGACGATCAGCTGGGAGTGTCCTTCCCCCCATTGCCGATCAGCTGGGTGTGTGCTTACCCCCATTGCCGATCAGCTGGGTATGTGCTTCCCCCCATTGCCGATCATCTGGGTGTGTCCTTCCCCTCATTGCCGATCAGCTGGGTGTGTGCCTTCCCCTCTTGCGGATCAGCTGGGTGTGTCCTTCCCCACCATTGCCGATCAGCTGGGAGTGTCCTTCCCCCCATTGCCGATCAGCTGGGTGTGTGCTTCCCCCCATTGCCGATCAGCTGGGTGTGTCCTTCCCCGCATTGCCGATCAGCTGGGTGTGTGCTTCCCGGCATTGCCGATCAGCTGGGTGTGTGCTTACCCCCATTGCCGATCAGCTGGGTATGTCGTTCCCCCCATTGCCGTTCAGCTGTGTGTGTCCTTCCCTGCATTGCCTTTCAGCTGGGTGTGTGCAACCCCCCATTGCCGATCAGCTGGGACTGCCCTTCCCCCCATTGCCGATCAGCTGGGTGTGTGCTTGCCCCCATTGCCGATCAGCTGGGTATGTGCTTCCCCACTTTGCCGATCAGCTGGGTGTCTCCTTCCCCCCATTGCCGATCAGCTGGGTGTGTGCCTTTCCCCATTGCCGATCAGCTGGGTCTGTGCTTCCCCCCATTGCCGATCAGTTGGGTGTGCCCTACCCCGCATTGCATGTCAGTTGGGTGTGTCCTTCCCCCCATTGCCGATCAGCTGGGTGTGTGTTACCCCCATTGCCGATCAGCTGTGTGTGTGAATCCACCCCATTGCCGATCAGCTGGGAGTGTGCTTCACCACATTGCAGATTATCTGGCAGTGTCTATCCCCCATTGCAGATCAGCTGGGTGTGTCCTTCCCCCCATTGCCGAACAGCTGGGTGTGCTTCCCCCATTGCCGATAAGCTGGGTCTGTCCTTTCTCCCCATTGCCGATCAGCTGGGTGTGTGCTTCCCCCCATTGCCGATCAGCTCGGTCTGTCCTTCCCCCCATTGCTGATCAGCTGGGTGTGTGTTTCCCCCCATTGCTGATCTGTTAGGTGTCTTCTTCCCCGCATTGCCGATCAGTTGGGTGTGTGCTTCCCCGCATTGCCGATCAGCTGGAAGTGTCCTTCCCCGCATTGCCGATCAGCTGGGTGTGTGCTTCCCCGCATTGCCGATCATCTGGGTGTGTGATTCCCCCCATTGCCGATCAGCTGGGTGTGTCCTTCCCCGCATTGCCGATCAGCTGGGTGTGTGCTTCCCCGCATTGCCGATGAGCTCAATGTGTGCTTCCCCCCATTGCCAATCAGCTGGGAGTGTGCTTCCCCCCATTGCCGATAAGCTAGGTGCGTCCTTCCCCCAATTGCCGATCAGCTGGGTGTGTCCTTCCCCGCATTGCCGATCAGCTGGGTGTGTCCTTCCCCGCATAGCCGATCAGCTGGGTGTATGCTTCCCCCCATTGCCGATTAGCTGGGTGTGTGCTTCCCCCCATTGCTGATTAGCTGGGTGTGTGCAGCCCCCATTGCCAAACAGCTGGCTGTTTGCTTCCCCCCATTGCCGATCAGCTGAGTGTGTGCTTCCCCCCATTGTCGATCAGCTGGGTGTGTGCTTCCCCCATTGCCGACAAGCTGTGTGTATGCTTCCCCCCATTGCCGATCAGCTGGGTGTGTCCTTCCCCCCATTGCTGATCAGTTGGGTGTGTCCTTCCCCCCCATTGCCGATCAGCTGGGTGTGTGCTTACCCCCATTGCCGATCAGCTGATTCTGCACTTCCCCCCATTGCCGATCAGCTGGGTGTGTGATTCCCCCCATTGCCGATCAGCTGGGTGTGTGCATCCCCCCATTGCCGATCAGCTGGGTGTGTCCTTCCCCCCATTGCCGACCAGCTGGGTGTGTGCCTTCCCCCATTGCCGATCAGCTGGGTGTGTCCTTCCCCGCATTGCTGATCAGCTGGGTGTGTGCTTCCCCCCATTGCCGATGAGATGGGTGTGTCTTTCCCCCCATTGCCATCAGCTGGGTGCGTGCTTCCCCGCATTGCCGATCAGCTGGGAGTGTGCTTCCCCCCATTGCCGATCAGCTGGGTGTGACCTTCCCCCCATTGCCGATCAGCTCGGTGTGTGCTTCCCCCCATTTCAGATCAGCTAGTGTGCGTTATACCCATTGCCGATCAGCTGAGTGTGTGCTTCCCCCCCATTGCCGATCAGTTGGGTGAGTCCTACCCCGCATTGCCGATCAGTTGGGTGTGTCCTTCCCCCCATTGCCGATCAGCTGGGTGTGTGTTTCCCCCATTGCCGATCAGCTGGGTCTGTGTTTCCCCCATTGCCGATCAGCTGGGTGTGTGAATCCCCCCATTGTCGATCAGCTGGGAGTGTGCTTCCCCACATTGCCGATCAGCTGGCCCTGTCTATCCCCCCATTGCCGATGAGCTGGGTGTGTCCTTCCCCCCATTGCCGATCAGCTGGGCGTGTGCTTCCCCCCATTGCCAATCAGCTGGGTCTGTCCTTTCTCCCCATTGCCAATCAGCTGGGTGTGTGCTTCCCCCCATTGCCGATCAGCTCGGTCTGTCCTTCCTCCCATTGCTGATCAGCTGGGTGTGTGCTTTCCCCGACTGCCGATTAGCTGTGTGTGTGTTTCCCCACATTGCTGATCAGCTGGGTGTGTGCATCCCCGCATTGCCGATCAGCTGGATGTGTGCTTCCCCCCATTGCCGATCAGCTGGGTGTGTCCATCCCCGCATTGCGAATCAGCTGGGTGTGTGCTTCCCCCCATTGCCGATCAGGTGGGTTTGTGCTTCCCCCCATTGCCGATCAGCAGGGTGTGCCCTTCCCTTCATTGCCGATCAGCTTGGTGTGTCCTTCCCACATTGCCGATCAGCTGGGTGTGTGCTTCCCCGCATTGCCGATCAGCTGGGTGTGTACTTCCCCGCATTGCTGCTCAGCTGGGAGTTTCCTTCCCCCCATTGCCGATCAGCTGGGTGTGTGTCTCTCCCCATTGCAGATCATCTTGGAGTGTGCTTCCCCCCATTGCTGATCAGCTGGGAGTGTGCTAACCCCCATTGCCGATCAGCTGGGTGTGTGTTTCCCCCATTGCCGGTCAGCTGGGTGTGTGTTTCCCTCCATTGCCGATCAGTTAGGTGTGTCCTTCCCCGCATTGCCGATCAGTTGAGTGTGTCATTCCCCCCATTGCCGATCAGCTGGGTGTGTGCTTCCCCGCATTGCCGATCAGCTGGAAGTGTCCTTCCCCGCATTGCCGATCAGCTGGGTGTGTGCTTCCCCGCATTGCCGATCAGCTGGGTGTGTGCTTCCCCCCATTGCCGATCACCTGGGTGTGTGAATCCCCCCATTGCCGATCTGCTGGGAGTGTGCTTCCCCACATTGCCGATCAGCTGGCAGTGTCTATCCCCCCATTGCCGATGAGCTGGGTGTGTCCTTCCCCCCATTGCCGATCAGCTGGGTGGGTGCTTCCCCCCATTGCCGATCAGCTGGGTCTGTCCTTTCTCCCCATTGCCGATCAGCTGGGTGTGTGCTTCCCCCCATTGCCGATCAGCTCGGTCTGTCCTTCCCCCATTGCTGATCAGCTGGGTGTGTCCTTCCCCCCATTGCCGATCAGCTGTGTGTGTGTTTCCCCACATTGCTGATCAGCTTGGTGTGTGCATCCCCGCATTGCCGATCAGCTGGGTGTGTGCTTCCCCCCATTGCCGATCAGCTGGGTGTGTCCTTCCCCGCATTGCGAATCAGCTGGGTGTGTGCTTCCCCTCATTGCCGATCAGGTGGGTGCGTGCTTTCCCACATTGCCGATCAGCTGGGAGTGTGCTTCCCCCCATTGCCGATCAGCTGGTAGTGTCCTTCCCCCCACTGCCGATCAGCTGGGTGTGTCCTTTCCACCATTGCCGATCAGCTGGGTGTGTCTTTCCCCGCATTGCCGATCAGCTGTGTTTGTCCTTCCCCGCATTGCCGATCAGCTGGGTGTGTGCAACCCCCCATTGCCGATCAGCTGGGTCTACCCTTCCCCCCATTGCCGATCAGCTGGGTGTGTGCTTGCCCCCATTGCCGATCAGCTGGGTATGTGCTTCCCCACTTTGTCGATCAGCTGGGTGTCTCCTTCCCCCCATTGCCGATCAGCTGGGTGTGTGCTTCCCCGCATTGCCGATCAGCTGGGTGTGTGCTTCCCCGCATTGCCGATCCGCTGGGTGCGTGCTCCCCCACCATTGACGATCAGCTGGGAGTGTCCTTCCCCCCATTGCCGATCAGCTGGGTGTGTGCTTACCCCCATTGCCGATCAGCTGGGTATGTGCTTCCCCCCATTGCCGATCATCTGGGTGTGTCCTTCCCCTCATTGCCGATCAGCTGGGTGTGTGCCTTCCCCTCTTGCGGATCAGCTGGGTGTGTCCTTCCCCACCATTGCCGATCAGCTGGGAGTGTCCTTCCCCCCATTGCCGATCAGCTGGGTGTGTGCTTCCCCCCATTGCCGATCAGCTGGGTGTGTCCTTCCCCGCATTGCCGATCAGCTGGGTGTGTGCTTCCCGGCATTGCCGATCAGCTGGGTGTGTGCTTACCCCCATTGCCGATCAGCTGGGTATGTCGTTCCCCCCATTGCCGTTCAGCTGTGTGTGTCCTTCCCTGCATTGCCTTTCAGCTGGGTGTGTGCAACCCCCCATTGCCGATCAGCTGGGACTGCCCTTCCCCCCATTGCCGATCAGCTGGGTGTGTGCTTGCCCCCATTGCCGATCAGCTGGGTATGTGCTTCCCCACTTTGCCGATCAGCTGGGTGTCTCCTTCCCCCCATTGCCGATCAGCTGGGTGTGTGCCTTTCCCCCATTGCCGATCAGTTGGATGTGTGCTTCCCGCCATTGCCGATCAGCTGGGTATGTCGTCCCCCCATTGCCGTTCAGCTGTGTGTGTCCTTCCCCGCATTGCCTTTCAGCTGGGTGTGTGCAACCTCCCATTGCCGATCAGCTGGGACTGCCCTTCCCCCCATTGCCGATCAGCTGGAGGTGTGCTTCCCCCCATTGCCGATCAGCTGGGTATGTGCTTCCCCCCATTGCCGATCAGCTTGGTGTCTCCTTCCCCCCATTGCCGATCAGCTGGGTGTGTGTCTTCCCCCATTGCCGATCAGCTGGGTGTGTGCTTCCCCGCAATGCCGATCAGCTGGTTGTGTGATTCCCCCCATTGCCGATCAGCTGGGTGTGTCCTTCCCCGCATTGCCGATCGGCTGGGTGTGTGCTTCCCCGCATTGCCGATCAGCTCAATGTGTGCTTCCCCCCATTGCCGATCAGCTGGGAGTGTGCTTCCCCCCATTGCCGATAAGCGAGGTGCGTCCTTCCCCCAATTGCCGATCAGCTGGGTGTGTGCCTCTCCCCATTGCAGATCATCTGGGAGTGTGCTTCCCCCCCCATTGCCGATCAGCTGGGAGTGTGCTTCCCCCAATTGCCGTTCAGCTGGGTGTGTGCTTCCCTGCATTACCGATCAGCTGGGTGTGTGCTACCCCGCATTGCCGAACAGCTGGGTGTGTGCTTACCCCCATTGCCGATCAGCTAGTGTGTGTTTCCCCCATTGCCGATCAGCTGGGTGTGTGCTTCCCCCCATTGCCGATCAGTTGGGTGTGTCCTACCCCGCATTGCCGATCAGTTGGGTGTGTCCTTCCCCCCATTGCCGATCAGCTGGGTGTGTGTTTCCCCCATTGCCGATCAGCTGGGTGTGTGTTTCCCCCATTGCCGATCAGCTGGGTGTGTGAATCACCCCATTGCCGATCAGCTGGGAGTGTGCTTCCCCACATTGCCGATCAGCTGGCAGTGTCTATCCCCCCATTGCCGATGAGCTGGGTGTGTCCTTCCCCCCATTGCCGATCAGCTGGGTGTGTGCTTCCCCCCATTGCCGATCAGCTGGGTCTGTCCTTTCTCCCCATTGCCGATCAGCTGGGTGTGTGCTTCCCCCCATTGCCGATCAGCTCGGTCTGTCCTTCCCCCCATTGCTGATCAGCTGGGTGTGTGCTTCCCCCCATTGCCGATTAGCTGGGTGTGTGTTTCCCCACATTGCCGATCAGCTGGGTGTGTGCATAACCGCATTGCCGATCAGCTGGTTGTGTGCTTCCCCCCATTGCCGATCAGGTGGGTGTGTGCTTCCCCCCCATTGACGATCAACAGGGTGTGTGCTTCCCCCATTGCCGATCAGCTGGGTGTGTCCTTCCCCCCATTGCCGATCAGCTGGGTGCGTGCTTTCCCACATTGCCGATCAGCTGGGAGTGTGCTTCCCCCCATTGCCGATCAGCTGGGTGTGTCCTTCCCCCCACTGCCGATCAGCTGGGTGTGTCCTTCCCCCCATTGCCGATCAGCTGGGTGTGTCTTTCCCCGCATTGCCGATCAGCTGTGTGTGTCCTTCCCCGCATTGCCGATCAGCTGGGTGTGTACAACCCCCCATTGCCGATCAGCTGGGTCTGCCCTTCCACCCATTGCCGATCAGCTGGGTGTGTGCTTCCCCCCATTGCCGATCAGCTGGGTATGTCGTTCCCCCCATTGCCGTTCAGCTGTGTGTGTCCTTCCCCGCATTGCCTTTAAGCTGGGTGTGTGCAACCCCCCATTGCCGATCAGCTGGGACTGCCCTTCCCCCCATTGCCGATCAGCTGGGTGTGTGCTTCCCCCCATTGCCGATCAGCTGGGTATGTGCTTCCCCCCATTGCCGATCAGCTTGGTGTCTCCTTCCCCCCATTGCCGATCAGCTGGGTGTGTGTCTTCCCCCATTGCCGATCAGCTGGGTGAGTGCTTCCCCGCAATGCCGATCAGCTGGTTGTGTGCTTCCCCGCATTGCCGATCTGCTGGGTGCGTGCTTCCCCACCATTGCCGATCAGCTGGGAGTGACCTTCCCCCCATTGCCGATCAGCTGGGTGTGTGCTTCCCCCCATTGCCGATCAGCTGGGTATGTGCTTCCCCCCATTGCCGATCATCTGGGTGTGTTCTTCCTCCCAATGCCGATCAGCTGGGTGTGTGCCTTCCCCTATTGCCGATCAGCTGGGAGTGTCCTTCCCCCCATTGCCGATCAGTTGGGTGTATACTTCCCCCATTGCCGATCAGCTAGGTGTGTGTTCCCCCGCATTGCCGATCAGCTGTGTGTGTCCTTCTCCCCATTGCCGATCAGCTTGGTCTGTCCTTCCCCCCACTGCCGATCATGTGGGTGTGTGCTTCCTCCCATTGCCGATCAGCTGGGTGTGTGCTTCCCCCCATTTCCGATCAGCTGGGTGTGTCCTTCCCCGCATTGCCGATCAGCTGGGTGTGTGCTTCCCGGCATTGCCGATCAGCTGGGTGTGTGCTTCCACCCATTGCCGATTAGCTGGGTGTGTCCTTCCCGGCATTGCCGATCAGCTGGGTGTGTGCTTCCCCGCATAGCCGATCAGCTGGGTGTATGCTTCCCCCCATTGCCGATTAGCTGGGTGTGTGCTTCCCCCCATTGCCGATCAGCTGGGTGTGTCCTTCCGCGCATTGCCGTTCAGCTGGGTGTGTGCTTCCCGGCATTGCCGATCAGCTGGGTGTGTGCTTCCACCCATTGCCGATTAGCTAGGTGTGTCCTTCCCGGCATTGCCGATCAGCTGGGTGTGTGCTTCCCCGCATAGCCGATCAGCTGGGTGTATGCTTCCCCCCATTGCCGATCAGCTGGGTGTGTGCTTCCCCCCATTGCCGATCAGCTGGGTGTGTCCTTCCCCGCATTGCCGATCAGCTGGGTGTGTGCTTCCCGGCATTGCCGATCAGCTGGGTGTGTGCTTCCACCCATTGCCGATTAGCTGGGTGTGTCCTTCCCGGCATTGCCGATCAGCTGGGTGTGTGCTTCCCCGCATAGCCGATCAGCTGGGTGTATGCTTCCCCCCATTGCCGATTAGCTGGGAGTGTGCTTCCACCCATTGCCGATTAGCTGGGTGTGTCCTTCCCGGCATTGCCGATCAGCTGGGTGTGTGCTTCCCCGCATAGCCGATCAGCTGGGTGTATGCTTCCCCCCATTGCCGATTAGCTGGGTGTGTGCTTCCCCCCATTGCCGATCAGCTGGGTGTGTCCTTCCGCGCATTGCCGATCAGCTGGGTGTGTGCTTCCACCCATTGCCGATTAGCTGGGTGTGTCCTTCCCGGCATTGCCGATCAGCTGGGTGTGTGCTTCCCCGCATAGCCGATCAGCTGGGTGTATGCTTCCCCCCATTGCCGATTAGCTGGGTGTGTGCTTCCCCCCATTGCCGATCAGCTGGGTGTGTCCTTCCCCACATTGCCGATCAGCTGGGTGTGTGCTTCCCGGCATTGCCGATCAGCTGGGTGTGTGCTTCCACCCATTGCCGATTAGCTGGGTGTGTCCTTCCCGGCATTGCCGATCAGCTGGGTGTGTGCTTCCCCGCATTGCCGATCAGCTGGGTGTGTGCTTCCCGGCATTGCCGATCAGCTGGGTGTGTGCTTCCACCCATTGCCGATTAGCTGGGTGAGTCCTTCCCGGCATTGCCGATCAGCTGGGTGTGTGCTTCCCCGCATTGCCGATCAGCTGGGTGTGTCCTTCCCCCCATTGCCGACCAGCTGGGTGTGTGCCTTCCCCCATTGCCGATCAGCTGGGTGTGTCCTTCCCCGCATTGCTGATCAGCTGGGTGTGTGCTTCCCCCCATTGCCGATGAGCTGGGTGTGTCTTTCCCCTCATTGCCATCAGCTGGGTGCGTGCTTCCCCGCATTGCCGATCAGCTGGGAGTGTGCTTACCCCCATTGCCGATCAGCTGGGTGTGTGCTTCCCCCCATTGCCGATCAGTTGGGTGAGTCCTACCCCGCATTGCCGATCAGTTGGGTGTGTCCTTCCCCCCATTTCCGATCAGTTGGGTGTGTCCTTCCCCCCATTGCCGATCAGCTGGGTGTGTGTTTCCCCCATTGCCGATCAGCTGGGTCTGTGTTTCCCCCATTGCCGATCAGCTGGGTGTGTGAATCCCCCCATTGTCGATCAGCTGGGAGTGTGCTTCCCCACATTGCCGATCATATGGAAGTGTCTATCCCCCCATTGCCGATGAGCTGGGTGTGTCCTTCCCCCCATTGCCGATCAGCTGGGCGTGTGCTTCCCCCCATTGCCAATCAGCTGGGTCTGTCCTTTCTCCCCATTGCCAATCAGCTGGGTGTGTGCTTCCCCCCATTGCCGATCAGCTCGGTCTGTCCTTCCCCCCATTGCTGATCAGCTGGGTGTGTGCTTTCCCCGACTGCTGATTAGCTGGGTGTGTGTTTCCCCACATTGCTGATCAGCTGGGTGTGTGCATCCCCGCATTGCCGATCAGCTGGATGTGTGCTTCCCCCCATTGCCGATCAGCTGCGTGTGTCCATCCCCGCATTGCGAATCAGCTGGGTGTGTGCTTCCCCCCATTGCCGATCAGGTGGGTTTGTGCTTCCCCCCATTGCCGATCAGCAGGGTGTGCCCTTCCCCTCATTGCCGATCAGCTTGTTGTGTCCTTCCCCCATTGCCGATCAGCTGGGTGTGTGCTTCCCCGCATTGCCGATCAGCTGGGTGTGTCCTTCCCCGCATTGCTGATCAGCTGGGAGTTTCCTTCCCCCCATTGCCGATCAGCTGGGTGTGTGTCTCTCCCCATTGCAGATCATCTTGGAGTGTGCTTCCCCCCATTGCCGATCAGCTGGGAGTGTGCTTACCCCCATTGCCGATCAGCTGGGTGTGTGTTTCCCCCATTGCCGGTCAGCTGGGTGTGTGTTTCCCTCCATTGCCGATCACCTGGGTGTGTGCTTCCCCGCATTGCCGATCAGCTGGAAGTGTCCTTCCCCGCATTGCCGATCAGCTGGGTGTGTGCTTCCCCGCATTGCCGATCAGCTGGGTGTGTGCTTCCCCCCATTGCCCATCACCTGGGTGTGTGAATCCCCCCATTGCCGATCTGCTGGGAGTGTGCTTCCCCACATTGCCGATCAGCTGGCAGTGTCTATGCCCCCATTGCCGATGAGCTGGGTGTGTCCTTCCCCCCATTGCCGATCAGCTGGGTGGGTGCTTCCCCCCATTGCCGATCAGCTGGGTCTGTCCTTTCTCCCCATTGCCGATCAGCTGGGTGTGTGCTTCCCCCCATTGCCGATCAGCTCGGTCTGTCCTTCCCCCATTGCTGATCAGCTGGGTGTGTCCTTCCCCCCATTGCCGATCAGCTTGGTGTGTGTTTCCCCACATTGCTGATCAGCTTGGTGTGTGCATCCCCGCATTGCCGATCAGCTGGGTGTGTGCTTCCCCCCATTGCCGATCAGCTGGGTGTGTCCTTCCCCGCATTGCGAATCAGCTGGGTGTGTGCTTCCCCCCATTGACGATCAGGTGGGTGCGTGCTTTCCCACATTGCCGATCAGCTGGGAGTGTGCTTCCCCCCATTGCCGATCAGCTGGTTGTGTCCTTCCCCCCACTGCCGATCAGCTGGGTGTGTCCTTCCCCCCATTGCCGATCAGCTGGGTGTGTCTTTCCCCGCATTGCCGATCAGCTGTGTGTGTCCTTCCCCGCATTGCCGATCAGCTGGGTGTGTGCAACCCCCCATTGCCAATCAGCTGGGTCTGCCCTTCCCCCCATTGCCGATCAGCTGGGTGTGTGCTTCCCCCCATTGCCGATCAGCTGGGTATGTCGTTCCCCCCATTGCCGTTCAGCTGTGTGTGTCCTTCCCTGCATTGCCTTTCAGCTGGCTGTGTGCAACCCCCCATTGCCGATCAGCTGGGACTGCCCTTCCCCCCATTGCCGATCAGCTGGGTGTGTGCTTGCCCCCATTGCCGATCAGCTGGGTATGTGCTTCCCCACTTTGCCGATCAGCTGGGTGTCTCCTTCCCCCCATTGCCGATCAGCTGGGTGTGTGCCTTTCCCCATTGCCGATCAGCTGGGTGTGTGCTTCCCCGCATTGCCGATCAGCTGGGTGTGTGCTTCCCCGCATTGCCGATCTGCTGGGTGCGTTCTTCCCCACCATTGACGATCAGCTGGGAGTGTCCTTCCCCCCATTGCCGATCAGCTGGGTGTGTGCTTACCCCCATTGCCGATCAGCTGGGTATGTGCTTCCCCCCATTGCCGATCATCTGGGTGTGTCCTTCCCCCCATTGCCGATCAGCTGGGTGTGTGCCTTCCCCTCTTGCCGATCAGCTGGGTGTGTCCTTCCCCACCATTGCCGATCAGCTGGGAGTGTCCTTCCCCCCATTGCCGATCAGCTGGTTGTGTGCTTCCCCCCATTGCCGATCAGCTGGGTGTGTCCTTCCCCGCATTGCCGATCAGCTGGGTGTGTGCTTCCCGGCATTGCCGATCAGCTGGGTGTGTGCTTCCCCCCATTGCCGATCAGCTGGGTATGTCGTTCCCCCCATTGCCGTTCAGCTGTGTGTGTCCTTCCCTGCATTGCCTTTCAGCTGGGTGTGTGCAACCCCCCATTGCCGATCAGCTGGGACTGCCCTTCCCCCCATTGCCGATCAGCTGGGTGTGTGCTTGCCCCCATTGCCGATCAGCTGGGTATGTGCTTCCCCACTTTGCCGATCAGCTGGGTGTCTCCTTCCCCCCATTGCCGATCAGCTGGGTGTGTGCCTTTCCCCATTGCCGATCAGCTGGGTGTGTGCTTCCCCGCATTGCCGATCAGCTGGGTGTGTGCTTCCCCGCATTGCCGATCTGCTGGGTGCGTGCTTCCCCACCATTGACGATCAGCTGGGAGTGTCCTTCCCCCCATTGCCGATCAGCTGGGTGTGTGCTTACCCCCATTGCCGATCAGCTGGGTATGTGCTTCCCCCCATTGCCGATCATCTGGGTGTGTCCTTCCCCCCATTGCCGATCAGCTGGGTGTGTGCCTTCCCCTCTTGCCGATCAGCTGGGTGTGTCCTTCCCCACCATTGACGATCAGCTGGGAGTGTCCTTCCCCCCATTGCCGATCAGCTGGGTGTGTGCTTCCCCCCATTGCCGATCAGTTGGGTATGTGCTTCCCCCCATTGCCGATCATCTGGGTGTGTCCTTCCCCCCATTGCCGATCAGCTGGGTGTGTGCCTTCCACTCTTGCCGATCAGCTGGATGTGTCCTTTCCGGCATTGCCGATCAGCTGGGAGTGTGCTTCCCCCCATTGCCGATCAGCTGGGTGTATCCTTCCCCCATTGCCGATCAGCTGGGTGTGTGTTCCCCCGCATTGCCTATCAGCTGGGTGTGTGCTTCCCCCCATTGCCGATCAGCTTGGTCTGTCTTTCCCCCCCACTGCCGATAAAATGGGTGTGTGCTTCCTCCCTTTGCCGATCAGCTGGTTGTGTGCTTCCCCGCATTGCCGATCAGCTGAGTGTGTCCTTCCCCGCATTGCCGATCAGCTGGGTGTGTGCTTCCCGGTATTGCCGATCAGCTGGGTGTGTGCTTCCACCCATTGCCGAACAGCTGGGTGTGTACTTCCCGGCATTGCCGATCAGCTGGGTGTGTGCTTCCCCGCATAGCCGATCAGCTGGGTGTATGCTTCCCCCCATTGCCGATTAGCTGGGTGTGTGCTTCCCCACATTGCCGATCAGCTGGGTGTGTCCTTCCGCGCATTGCCGATCAGCTGGGTGTGTGCATGCCCCCATTGCCAAACAGCTGGCTGTTTGCTTCCCCCCATTGCCGATCAGCTGTGTGTGTGCTTCCTTCCATTGTCGATCAGCTGGGTGTGTGCTTCCCCCATTGCCGATACGCTGTATGTGTGCTTCCCCCCATTGCCGATCAGCTGGGTGTGTCCTTCCCCCCATTGCCGTTAAGTTGGGTGTGATCTTCCCCCCATTGCCGATCAGCTGGGTGTGCCTTTCCCCGCATTGCCGATCAGCTGGGAGTGTGCTTCCCCCCATTTCCGATCAGCTGGGTGTGTCGTTCCCCCCATTGCCGATCAGCTGGGTGTGTCCTTCCCCGCATTGCCGATCAGCTGCGTGTGTGCTTACCCCCATTGTCGATCAGCTGAGTCTGCACTTCCCCCCATTGCCGATCAGCTGGGTGTGTGATTCCCCCCATTGCCGATCAGCTGGGTGTGTGCTTCCCCCCATTGCCGATCAGCTGGGTGTGCCCTTACCCCCATTGCCGACCTGCTGGGTGTGTGCCTTCCCCCATTGCTGATCAGCTGGGTGTGTGCTTCCCCCCATTGCCGATGAGCTGGGTGTGTCTTTCCCCCCATTTCCATCAGCTGGGTGCGTGCTTCCCCGCATTGCCGATCAGCTGGGAGTGTGCTTCCCCCCATTGCCGATCAGCTGGGTGTGACCTTCCCCCCATTGCCCATCAGCTGGGTTTGTGCTTACCCCCATTTCAGATCAGCTAGTGTGCGTTTCCCCCATTGCCGATCAGCTGGGTGTGTGCTTCCCCCAATTGCCGATCAGTTGGGTGTGTCCTTCCCCCCATTGCCGATCAGCTGGGTGTGTGTTTCCCCCATTGCCGATCAGCTGGGTCTGTGTTTCCCCCATTGCCGATCAGCTGGGTGTGTGAATCCCCACATTGCCGATCAGCTGGGAGTGTGCTTCCCCACATTGCCGATCAGCTGGCAGTGTCTATCCCCCCATTGCCGATGAGCTGGGTGTGTCCTTCCCCCCATTGCCGATCAGCTGGGTGTGTGCTTCCCCCCATTGCCAATCAGCTGGGTCTGTCCTTTCTCCCCATTGCCGATCAGCTGGGTGTGTGCTTCCCCCCATTGCCGATTAGCTCGGTCTGTCCTTCCCCCCATTGCTGATCAGCTGGGTGTGTGCTTCCCTCCATTGCCGATTAGCTGGGTGTGTGTTTCCCCACATTGCCGATCAGCTGGGTTTGTGCTTCCCCCCATTGCCGATCAGCAGGTTGTGCCCTTCCCCCCATTGCCGATCAGCTGGGTGTGTGCTTCCCCGCATTGCCGATCAGCTGGGTGTGTCCTTCCCCGCATTGCTGATCAGCTGGGAGTTTCCTTCCCCCCATTGCCGATCAGCTGGGTGTGTGTCTCTCCGCATTGCAGATCATCTTGGAGTGTGCTTCCCCCCATTGCCGATCAGCTGGGAGTGTGCTTACCCCCATTGCCGATCAGCTGGGTGTGTGTTTCCCCCATTGCCGATCAGCTGGGTGTGTGTTTCCCTCCATTGCCGATCAGTTAGGTGTGTCCTTCCCCACATTGCCGATCAGTTGGGTGTGTCCTTCCCCCCATTGCCGATCAGCTGGGTGTGTGCTTCCCCGCATTGCCGATCAGCTGGAAGTGTCCTTCCCCGCATTGCCGATCAGCTGGGTGTGTGCTTCCCCGCATTGCCGATCAGCTGGGTGTGTGCTTCCCCCCATTGCCGATCACCTGGGTGTGTGAATCCCCCCATTGCCGATCTGCTGGGAGTGTGCTTCCCCACATTGCCGATCAGCTGGGTGTGTCCTTCCGCGCATTGACGATCAGCTGGGTGTGTGCATGCCCCCATTGCCAAACAGCTGGCTGTTTGCTTCCCCCCATTGCCGATCAGCTGTGTGTGTGCTTCCCCCCATTGTCGATCAGCTGGGTGTGCTTCCCCCATTGCCGATAAGCTGTATGTGTGCTTCCCCCCATTGCCGATCAGCTGGGTGTGTCCTTCCCCCCATTGCCGATCAGTTGGGTGTGATCTTCCCCCCATTGCCGATCAGCTGGATGTGCCTTTCCCCGCATTGCCGATCAGCTGGGAGTGTGCTTCCCCCCATTGCCGATCAGCTGGGTGTGTCGTTCCCCCCATTGCCGATCAGCTGGGTGTGTCCTTCCCCGCATTGCCGATCAGCTGGGTGTGTGCTTACCCCCATTGTCGATCAGCTGAGTCTGCACTTCCCCCCATTGCCGATCAGCTGGGTTTGTGATTCCCCCCATTGCTGATCAGCTGGGTGTGTGCCTTCCCCCATTGCTGATCAGCTGGGTGTGTGCTTCCCCCCATTGCCGATGAGCTGGGTGTGTCTTTCCCCCCATTGCCATCAGCTGGGCGCGTGCTTCCCCGCATTGCCGATCAGCTGGGTGTGACCTTCCCCCCATTGCCGATCAGCTGGGTGTGTGCTTCCCTCCATTGCCGATTAGCTGGGTGTGTGTTTCCCCACATTGCCGATCAGCTGGGTTTGTGCTTCCCCCCATTGCCGATCAGCAGGTTGTGCCCTTCCCCCCATTGCCGATCAGCTGGGTGTGTGCTTCCCCGCATTGCCGATCAGCTGGGTGTGTCCTTCCCCGCATTGCTGATCAGCTGGGAGTTTCCTTCCCCCCATTGCCGATCAGCTGGGTGTGTGTCTCTCCGCATTGCAGATCATCTTGGAGTGTGCTTCCCCCCATTACCGATCAGCTGGGAGTGTGCTTACCCCCATTGCCGATCAGCTGGGTGTGTGTTTCCCCCATTGCCGATCAGCTGGGTGTGTGTTTCCCTCCATTGCCGATCAGTTAGGTGTGTCCTTCCCCACATTGCCGATCAGTTGGGTGTGTCCTTCCCCCCATTGCCGATCAGCTGGGTGTGTGCTTCCCCGCATTGCCGATCAGCTGGAAGTGTCCTTCCCCGCATTGCCGATCAGCTGGGTGTGTGCTTCCCCGCATTGCCGATCAGCTGGGTGTGTGCTTCCCCCCATTGCCGATCACCTGGGTGTGTGAATCCCCCCATTGCCGATCTGCTGGGAGTGTGCTTCCCCACATTGCCGATCAGCTGGGTGTGTCCTTCCGCGCATTGCCGATCAGCTGGGTGTGTGCATGCCCCCATTGCCAAACAGCTGGCTGTTTGCTTCCCCCCATTGCCGATCAGCTGTGTGTGTGCTTCCCCCCATTGTCGATCAGCTGGGTGTGCTTCCCCCATTGCCGATAAGCTGTATGTGTGCTTCCCCCCATTGCCGATCAGCTGGGTGTGTCCTTCCCCCCATTGCCGATCAGTTGGGTGTGATCTTCCCCCCATTGCCGATCAGCTGGATGTGCCTTTCCCCGCATTGCCGATCAGCTGGGAGTGTGCTTCCCCCCATTGCCGATCAGCTGGGTGTGTCGTTCCCCCCATTGCCGATCAGCTGGGTGTGTCCTTCCCCGCATTGCCGATCAGCTGGGTGTGTGCTTACCCCCATTGTCGATCAGCTGAGTCTGCACTTCCCCCCATTGCCGATCAGCTGGGTTTGTGATTCCCCCCATTGCTGATCAGCTGGGTGTGTGCCTTCCCCCATTGCTGATCAGCTGGGTGTGTGCTTCCCCCCATTGCCGATGAGCTGGGTGTGTCTTTCCCCCCATTGCCATCAGCTGGGCGCGTGCTTCCCCGCATTGCCGATCAGCTGGGTGTGACCTTCCCCCCATTGCCGATCAGCTGGGTGTGTGCTTCCCTCCATTGCCGATTAGCTGGGTGTGTGTTTCCCCACATTGCCGATCAGCTGGGTTTGTGCTTCCCCCCATTGCCGATCAGCAGGTTGTGCCCTTCCCCCCATTGCCGATCAGCTGGGTGTGTGCTTCCCCGCATTGCCGATCAGCTGGGTGTGTCCTTCCCCGCATTGCTGATCAGCTGGGAGTTTCCTTCCCCCCATTGCCGATCAGCTGGGTGTGTGTCTCTCCGCATTGCAGATCATCTTGGAGTGTGCTTCCCCCCATTACCGATCAGCTGGGAGTGTGCTTACCCCCATTGCCGATCAGCTGGGTGTGTGTTTCCCCCATTGCCGATCAGCTGGGTGTGTGTTTCCCTCCATTGCCGATCAGTTAGGTGTGTCCTTCCCCACATTGCCGATCAGTTGGGTGTGTCCTTCCCCCCATTGCCGATCAGCTGGGTGTGTGCTTCCCCGCATTGCCGATCAGCTGGAAGTGTCCTTCCCCGCATTGCCGATCAGCTGGGTGTGTGCTTCCCCGCATTGCCGATCAGCTGGGTGTGTGCTTCCCCCCATTGCCGATCACCTGGGTGTGTGAATCCCCCCATTGCCGATCTGCTGGGAGTGTGCTTCCCCACATTGCCGATCAGCTGGGTGTGTCCTTCCGCGCATTGCCGATCAGCTGGGTGTGTGCATGCCCCCATTGCCAAACAGCTGGCTGTTTGCTTCCCCCCATTGCCGATCAGCTGTGTGTGTGCTTCCCCCCATTGTCGATCAGCTGGGTGTGCTTCCCCCATTGCCGATAAGCTGTATGTGTGCTTCCCCCCAATGCCGATCAGCTGGGTGTGTCCTTCCCCCCATTGCCGATCAGTTGGGTGTGATCTTCCCCCCATTGCCGATCAGCTGGATGTGCCTTTCCCCGCATTGCCGATCAGCTGGGAGTGTGCTTCCGCCCATTGCCGATCAGCTGGGTGTGTCGTTCCCCCCATTGCCGATCAGCTGGGTGTGTCCTTCCCCGCATTGCCGATCAGCTGGGTGTGTGCTTACCCCCATTGTCGATCAGCTGAGTCTGCACTTCCCCCCATTGCCGATCAGCTGGGTTTGTGATTCCCCCCATTGCTGATCAGCTGGGTGTGTGCCTTCCCCCATTGCTGATCAGCTGGGTGTGTGCTTCCCCCCATTGCCGATGAGCTGGGTGTGTCTTTCCCCCCATTGCCATCAGCTGGGCGCGTGCTTCCCCGCATTGCCGATCAGCTGGGTGTGACCTTCCCCCCATTGCCGATCAGCTGGGTGTGTGCTTACCCCCATTTCAGATCAGCTAGTGTGCGTTTCCCCCATTGCCGATCAGCTGGGTGTGTGCTTCCTCCCATTGCCGATCAGCTGGTTGTGTGCTTCCCCCCATTGCCGATCAGCTGGGTGTGTCCTTCCCCGCATTGCCGATCAGCTGGGTGTGTGCTTCCCGGTATTGCCGATCAGCTGGGTGTGTGCTTCCACCCATTGCCGAACAGCTGGGTGTGTACTTCCCGGCATTGCCGATCATCTGTGTGTGTGCTTCCCCGCATAGCCGATCAGCTGGGTGTATGCTTCCCCCCATTGCCGATTAGCTGGGTGTGTGCTTCCCCACATTGCCGATCAGCTGGGTGTGTCCTTCCGCGCATTGCCGATCAGCTGGGTGTGTGCATGCCCCCATTGCCAAACAGCTGGCTGTTTGCTTCCCCCCATTGCCGCTCAGCTGTGTGTGTGCTTCCTTCCATTGTCGATCAGCTGGGTGTGTGCTTCCCCCATTGCCGATACGCTGTATGTGTGCTTCCCCCCATTGCCGATCAGCTGGGTGTGTCCTTCCCCCCATTGTCGTTAAGTTGGGTGTGATCTTCCCCCCATTGCCGATCAGCTGGGTGTGCCTTTCCCCGCTTAGCCGATCAGCTGGGAGTGTGCTTCCCCCCATTGCCGATCAGCTGGGTGTGTCGTTCCCCCCATTGCCGATCAGCTGGGTGTGTCCTTCCCCGCATTGCCGATCAGCTGCGTGTGTGCTTACCCCCATTGTCGATCAGCTGAGTCTGCACTTCCCCCCATTGCCGATCAGCTGGGTGAGTGATTCCCCCCATTGCCGATCAGCTGGGTGTGTGCTTCCCCCCATTGCCGATCAGCTGGGTGTGCCCTTCCCCCCATTGCCGACCTGCTGGGTGTGTGCCTTCCCCCATTTCTGATCAGCTGGGTGTGTGCTTCCCCCCATTGCCAATGAGCTGGGTGTGTCTTTCCCCCATTGCCATTAGCTGGGTGCGTGCTTCCCCGCATTACCGATCAGCTGGGAGTGTGCTTCCCCCCATTGCCGATCAGCTGGGTGTGGCCTTCCCCCCATTGCCGATCAGCTGGGTGTGTGCTTACCCCCATTTCAGATCAGCTAGTGTGCGTTTCCCCCATTGCCGATCAGCTGGGTGTGTGCTTCCCCCAATTGCCGATCAGTTGGGTGTGTCCTTCCCCCCATTGCCGATCAGCTGGGTGTGTGTTTCCCCCATTGCCGATCAGCTGGGTCTGTGTTTCCCCCATTGCCGATCAGCTGGGTGTGTGAATCCCCACATTGCCGATCAGCTGGGAGTGTGCTTCCCCACATTGCCGATCAGCTGGCAGTGTCTATCCCCCCATTGCCGATAAGCTGGGTGTGTCCTTCCCCCCATTGCCGATCAGCTGGGTGTGTGCTTCCCCCCATTGCCAATCAGCTGGGTCTGTCCTTTCTCCCCATTGCCGATCAGCTGGGTGTGTGCTTCCCCCCATTGCCGATTAGCTCGGTCTGTCCTTCCCCCCATTGCTGATCAGCTGGGTGTGTGCTTCCCTCCATTGCCGATTAGTTGGGTGTGTGTTTCCCCACATTGCTGATCAGCTGGGTGTGTGCATCCCCGCATTGCCGATCAGCTGGGTGTGTGCTTCCCCCCATTGCCGATCAGCTGGGTTTGTGCTTCCCCCCATTGCCGATCAGCAGGTTGTGCCCTTCCCCTCATTGCCGATCAGCTAGGTGTGTCCTTCCCCCATTGCCGATCAGCTGGGTGTGTGCTTCACCGCATTGCCGATCAGCTGGGTGTGTCCTTCCCCGCATTGCTGATCAGCTGGGAGTTTCCTTCCCCCCATTGCCGATCAGCTGGGTGTGTGTCTCTCCCCTTTGCAGATCATCTTGGAGTGTGCTTCCCCCCATTGCCGATCAGCTGGGAGTGTGCTTACCCCCATTGCCGATCAGCTGGGTGTGTGTTTCCCCCATTGCCGATCAGCTGGGTGTGTGTTTCCCTCCATTGCCGATCAGTTAGGTGTGTCCTTCCCCGCATTGCCGATCAGTTGGGTGTGTCCTTCCCCCCATTGCCGATCACCTGGGTGTGTGAATCCCCCCATTGCCGATCTGCTGGGAGTGTGCTTCCCCACATTGCCGATCAGCTGGCAGTGTCTATCCCTCCATTGCCGATGAGCTGGGTGTGTCCTTCCCCCCATTGCCGATCAGCTGGGTGTGTGCTTCCCCCCATTGCCGATCAGCTGGGTCTGTCCTTTCTCCCCATTGCCGATCAGCTGGGTGTGTGCTTCCCCCCATTGCCGATCAGCTCGGTCTGTCCTTCCCCCATTGCTGATCAGCTGGGTGTGTGCTTCCCCCATTGCCGATTAGCTGGGTGTGTGTTTCCCCACATTGCTGATCAGCTTGGTGTGTGCATCCCCGCATTGTCGATCAGCTGGGTGTGTGCTTCCCCCCATTGCCGATCAGCTGGATTTGTCCTTCCCCGCATTGCGAATCAGCTGGGTGTGTGCTTCCCCCCATTGCCGATCAGGTGGGTGCGTGCTTTCCCACATTGCCGATCAGCTGGGAGTGTGCTTCCCCCCACTGCCGATCAGCTGGGTGTGTCCTTCCCCCCATTGCCGATCAGCTGGGTGTGTCTTTCCCCGCATTGCCGATCAGCTGTGTGTGTCCTTCCCCGCATTGCCGATCAGCTGGGTGTGTGCAACCCCCCATTGCCGATCAGCTGGGTCTGCCCTTCCCCCCATTGCCGATCAGCTGGGTGTGTGCTTCCCCCCATTGCCGATCAGCTGGGTATGTCGTTCCCCCCATTGCCATTCAGCTGTGTGTGTCCTTCCCTGCATTGACTTTCAGCTGGGTGTGTGCAACCCCCCATTGCCGATCAGCTGGGACTGCCCTTCCCCCCATTGCCGATCAGCTGGGTGTGTGCTTACCCCCATTGCCGATCAGCTGGGTATGTGCTTCCCCACATTGCCGATCAGCTGGGGGTCTCCTTCCCCCCATTGCCGATCAGCTGGGTGTGTGCCTTCCCCCATTGCCGATCAGCTTGGTGTGTGCTTCCCCGCATTGCCGATCAGCTGGGTCTGTGCTTTCCCGCATTGCCGATCTGCTGGGTGCGTGCTTCCCCACCATTGACGATCAGCTGGGAGTGTCCTTCCCCCCATTTCCGATCAGCTGGGTGTGTGCTTACCCCCATTGCCGATCAGCTGGGTATGTGCTTCCCCACATTGCCGATCAGCTGGGGGTCTCCTTCCCCCCATTGCCGATCAGGTGGGTGTGTGCCTTCCCCCATTGCCGATCAGCTTGGTGTGTGCTTCCCCGCATTGCCGATCAGCTGGGTGTGTGCTTTCCCGCATTGCCGATCTGCTGGGTGCGTGCTTCCCCACCATTGACGATCAGCTGGGAGTGTCCTTCCCCCCATTTCCGATCAGCTGGGTGTGTGCTTACCCCCATTGCCGATCAGCTGGGTATGTGCTTCCCCCCATTGCCGATCATCTGGGTGTGTCCTTCCCCCCATTGCCGATCAGCTGGGTGTGTGCCTTCCCCTCTTGCCGATCAGCTGGGTGTATCCTTCCCCACCATTGCCGATCAGCTGGGAGTGTCCTTCCCCCCATTGCCGATCAGCTGGGTGTGTGCTTCCCCCAATTGCCGATCAGCTGGGTATGTGCTTCCCCCCATTGCCGATCAGCTGGGTGTGTCCTTGCCCCCATTGCCGATCAGCCGGGTGTGTGCCTTCCCCTCTTGCCAATCAGCTGGGTGTGTCCTTCCCGGCATTGCCGATCAGCTGGGAGTGTGCTTACCCCCATTGCCGATCAGCTGAGTGTGTCCTTCCCCGCATTGCCGATCAGCTGTGTGTGTGCTTCCCCGCATTGCCGATCAGCTGGGTGTGTGCTTCCCCCCCCATTGCCGATCAGCTGGGAGTGTCCTTCCCCCCATTGCCGATCAGCTGGGTGTATCCTTCCCCCATTGCCGATCAGCTGGGTGTGTGTTCCCCCGCATTGCCTATCAGCTGGGTGTGTGCTTCCCCCCATTGCCGATCAGCTTGGTCTGTCTTTCCCCCCACTGCCGATCAAATGGGTGTGTGCTTCCTCCCATTGCCGATCAGCTGGTTGTGTGCTTCCCCCCATTGCCGATCAGCTGGGTGTGTCCTTCCCCGCATTGCCGATCAGCTGGGTGTGTGCTTCCCGGTATTGCCGATCAGCTGGGTGTGCTTCCACCCATTGCCGAACAGCTGGGTGTGTACTTCCCGGCATTGCCGATCAGCTGGGTGTGTGCTTCGCCGCATAGCCGATCAGCTGGGTGTATGCTTCCCCCCATTGCCGATTAGCTGGGTGTGTGCTTCCCCACATTGCCGATCAGCTGCGTGTGTCCTTCCGCGCATTGCCGATCAGCTGGGTGTGTGCATGCCCCCATTGCCAAACAGCTGGCTGTTTGCTTCCCCCCATTGCCGATCAGCTGTGTGTGTGCTTCCCCCCATTGTCGATCAGCTGGGTGTGTGCTTTCCCCATTGCCGATAAGCTGTATCTGTCCTTCCCCCCATTGCCGATCAGTTGGGTGTGATCTTCCCCCCATTGCCGATCAGCTGGGTGTGCCTTTCCCCGCATTGCCGATCAGCTGGGAGTGTGCATCCCCCCATTGCCGATCAGCTGGGTGTGTCGTTCCCCCCATTGCCGATCAGCTGGGTGTGTCCTTCCCCGCATTGCCGATCAGCTGGGTGTGTGCTTACCCCCATTGTCGATCAGCTGAGTCTGCACTTCCCCCCATTGCCGATCAGCTGGGTTTGAGATTCCCCCCATTGCCGATCAGCTGGGTGTGTGCTTCCCCCCATTGCCGATCAGCTGGGTGTGCCCTTCCCCCCATTGCCGACCTGCTGGGTGTGTGCCTTCCCCCATTGCTGATCAGCTGGGTGTGTGCTTTCCCCCATTGCCGATGAGCTGGGTGTGTCTTTCCCCCCATTGCCATCAGCTGGGCGCGTGCTTCCCCGCATTGCCGATCAGCTGGGAGTGTGCTTCCCCCCATTGCCGATCAGCTGGGTGTGACCTTCCCCCCATTGCCGATCAGCTGGGTGTGTGCTTCCCCGCATTGCCGATCAGCTGGGAGTGTGCTTCCCCCCATTGCCGATCAGCTGGGTGTGACCTTCCCCCCATTGCCGATCAGCTGGGTGTGTGCTTACCCCCATTTCAGATCAGCTAGTGTGCGTTTCCCCCATTGCCGATCAGCTGGGTGTGTGCTTCCCCCAATTGCCGATCAGTTGGGTGAGTCCTACCCCGTATTGCCGATCAGTTGGGTGTGTCCTTCCCCCCATTGCCGATCAGCTGGGTGTGTGATTCCCCCATTGCCGATCAGCTGGGTCTGTGTTTCCCCCATTGCCGATCAGCTGGGTGTGTGAATCCCCACATTGCCGATCAGCTGGGAGTGTGCTTCCCCACATTGCCGATCAGCTGGCAGTGTCTATCCCCCCATTGCCGATGAGCTGGGTGTGTCCTTCCCCCCATTGCCGATCAGCTGGGTGTGTGCTTCCCCCCATTGCCAATCAGCTGGGTCTGTCCTTTCTCCCCATTGCCGATCAGCTGGGTGTGTCCTTCCCCGCATTGCCGATCAGCTGGGTGTGTGCTTCCCCGCATAGCCGATCAGCTGGGTGTATGCTTCCCCCCATTGCCGATTAGCTGGGTGTGTGCTTCCCCACATTGCCGATCAGCTGGGTGTGTCCTTCCGCGCATTGCCGATCAGCTGGGTGTGTGCATGCCCCCATTGCCAAACAGCTGGCTGTTTGCTTCCCCCCATTGCCGATCAGCTGTGTGTGTGCTTCCCCCCATTGTCGATCAGCTGGGTGTGTGCTTGCCCCATTGCCGATAAGCTGTATGTGTGCTTCCCCCCATTGCCGATCAGCTGGGTGTGTCCTTCCCCCCATTGCCGATCAGTTGGGTGTGATCTTCCCCCCATTGCCGATCAGCTGGGTGTGCCTTTCCCCGCATTGCCGATCAGCTGGGAGTGTGCTTCCCCCCATTGCCGATCAGCTGGGTGTGTCGTTCCCCCCATTGCCGATCAGCTGGGTGTGTCCTTCCCCGCATTGCCGATCAGCTGGGTGTGTGCTTACCCCCATTGTCGATCAGCTGAGTCTGCACTTCCCCCCATTGCCGATCAGCTGGGTTTGTGATTCCCCCCATTGCCGATCAGCTGGGTGAGTGCGTCCCCCCATTGCCGATCAGCTGGGTGTGCCCTTCCCCCCATTGCCGACCTGCTGGGTGTGTGCCTTCCCCCATTGCTGATCAGCTGGGTGTGTGCTTCCCCCCATTGCCGATGAGCTGGGTGTGTCTTTCCCCCCATTGCCATCAGCTGGGCGCGTGCTTCCCCGCATTGCCGATCAGCTGGGAGTGTGCTTCCCCCCATTGCCGATCAGCTGGGTGTGACCTTCCCCCCATTGCCGATCAGCTGGGTGTGTGCTTACCCCCATTTCAGATCAGCTAGTGTGCGTTTCCCCCATTGCCGATCAGCTGGGTGTGTGCTTCCCCCAATTGCCGATCAGTTGGGTGAGTCCTACCCCGTATTGCCGATCAGTTGGGTGTGTCCTTCCCCCCATTGCCGATCAGCTGGGTGTGTGTTTCCCCCATTGCCGATCAGCTGGGTCTGTGTTTCCCCCATTGCCGATCAGCTGGGTGTGTGAATCCCCACATTGCCGATCAGCTGGGAGTGTGCTTCCCCACATTGCCGATCAGCTGGCAGTGTCTATCCCCCCATTGCCGATGAGCTGGGTGTGTCCTTCCCCCCATTGCCGATCAGCTGGGTGTGTGCTTCCCCCCATTGCCAATCAGCTGGGTCTGTCCTTTCTCCACATTGCCGATCAGCTGGGTGTGTGCTTCCCCCCATTGCCGATTAGCTCGGTCTGTCCTTCCCCCCATTGCTGATCAGCTGGGTGTGTGCATCCCTCCATTGCCGATTAGCTGGGTGTGTGTTTCCCCACATTGCTGATCAGCTGGGTGTGTGCATCCCCGCATTGCCGATCAGCTGGGTGTGTGCTTCCCCCCATTGCCGATCAGCTGGGTGTGTCCTTCCCCGCATTGCGAATCAGCTGGGTGTGTGCCTCCCCCATTGCCGATCAGGTGGTTTGTGCTTCCCCCCATTGCCGATCAGCAGGGTGTGTCCTTCCCCTCATTGCCGATCAGCTAGGTGTCTCCTTCCCCCATTGCCGGTCAGCTGGGTGTGTGCTTCCCCGCATTGCCGATCAGCTGGGTGTGTCCTTCCCCGCATTGCCGATCAGCTGGGAGTTTCCTTCCCCCCATTACCGATCAGCTGGGTGTGTGTCTCTCCCCATTGCAGATCATCTTGGAGTGTGCTACCCCTCATTGCCGATCAGCTTGGAGTGTGCTTACCCCCATTGCCGATCAGCTGGGTGTGTGTTTCCCCCATTGCCGATCAGCTGGGTGTGTGTTTCCCACCATTGCCGATCAGTTAGGTGTGTCCTTCCCCGCATTGCCGATCAGTTGGGTGTGTCCTTCCCCCCATTGCCGATCAGCTGGGTGTGTGCTTCCCCGCATTGCCGATCAGCTGGAAGTGTCCTTCCCCGCATTGCCGATCAGCTGGGTGTGTGCTTCCCCCCATTGCCGATCAGCTGGGTGTGTGAATCCCCCCATTGCCGATCAGCTGGGAGTGTGCTTCCCCACATTGCCGATCAGCTGGCAGTGTCTATCCCCCCATTGCCGATGAGCTGGGTGTGTCATTCCCCCCATTGCCGATCAGTTGGTTGTGTGCTTCCCCCCATTGCCGATCACCTGGGTCTGTCCTTTCTCCCCATTGCCGATCAGCTGGGTGTGTGCTTCCCCCCCATTGCCGATCAGGTGGGTTTGTGCTTCCCCATATTGCCGATTAGCTGGGTGTGTGTTTCCCCACATTGCTGATCAGCTGGGTGTGTGCATCCCCGCATTGCCAATCAGCTGGGTGTGTGCTTCTCCCCATTGCCGATCAGCTGGATGTGTCCTTCCCCGCATTGCGAATCAGCTGGGTGTGTGCTTCCCCCCATTGCCGATCAGGTGGGTTTGTGCTTCCCCCCATTGCCGCTCTGGAGGGTGTGTCCTTCCCCTCATTGACGAACAGCTAGGTGTGTCCTCCACCATTGCCGATCAGCTGGGTGTGTGCTTCCCCGCATTGCCGATCAGCTGGGTGTGTCCTTCCCCGCATTGCCGATCAGCTGGGAGTTTCCTTCCCCCCATTGCCGATCAGCTGGGTGTGTGCCTCTCCCCATTGCAGATCATCTTGGAGTGTGCTTCCCCCCATTGCCGATCAGCTGGGAGTGTGCTTACCCCCATTGCCGATCAGCTGGGTGTGTGTTTCCCCCATTGCCGATCAGCTGGGTGTGTGTTTCCCTCCATTGCCGATCAGTTAGGTGTGTCCTTCCCCGCATTGCCGATCAGTTGGGTGTGTCCTTCCCCCCATTGCCGATCAGCTGGGTGTGTGCTTCCCCGCTTTGCCGATCAGCTGGAAGTGTCCTTCCCCGCATTGCCGATCAGCTGGGTGTGTGCTTCCCCGCATTGCCGATCAGCTGGGTGTGTGCATCCCCCCATTGCCGATCAGCTGGGTGTGTGAATCTCCCCATTGCCGATCAGCTGGGAGTGTGCTTCCCCACATTGCCGATCAGCTGGCAGTGTCTAACCCCCCCATTGCCGATGAGCTGGGTGTGTCCTTCCCCCCATTGCCGATCAGCTGGGTGTGTGCTTCCCCCCATTGCCGATCAGCTGGGTCTGTCCTTTCTCCCCATTGCCGATCAGCTGGGTGTGTGCTTCCCCCCATTGTCGATCAGCTCGGTCTGTCCTTCCCCCCATTGCTGATCAGCTGGGTGTTAGCTTCCCCCATTGCCGATTAGCTGGGTGTGTGTTTCCCCACATTGCTGATCAGCTGGGTGTGTGCATCCCCGCATTGCCGATCAGCTGGGTGTGTGCTTCCCCCCATTGCCGATCAGCTGGGTGTGTCCTTCCCCGTATTGCGAATCAGCTGGGTGTGTGCTTCCCCCATTGCCGATCAGGTGCGTTTGTGCTTCCCCCCATTGCCGATCAGGAGGGTGTGTCCTTCCCCTCATTGCCGAACAGCTAGGTTTGTCCTCAAGCATTGCCGATCAGCTAGGTGTCTGCTTCCCCGCATTGCCGATCAGCTGGGTGTGTCCTTCCCTGCATTGCCGATCATCTGGGAGTTTCCTTCCCCCCATTGCCGATCAGCTAGGTGTGTGCCTCTCCCCATTGCAGATCATCTTGGAGTGTGCTTCCCCCCATTGCCGATCAGCTGGGAGTGTGCTTACCCCCATTGCCGATCAGCTGGGTGTGTGTTTCCCCCATTGCCGATCAGCTGGGTGTGTGTTTCCCTCCATTGCCGATCAGTTAGGTGTGTCATTCCCCGCATTGCCGATCAGTTGGGTGTGTCCTTCCCCCCATTGCCGATCAGCTGGGTGTGTGCTTCCCCGCATTGCCGATCTGCTGGAAGTGTCCTTCCCAGCATTGCCGATCAGCTGGGTGTGTGCTTCCCCGCATTGCCGATCAGCTGGGTGCGTGCTTCCCCCCATTGCCGATCAGCTGGCTGTGTCCTTCCCCGCATTGCCGATCAGCTGGGTGTGTGCTATCCCGCATTGCCGATCAGCTGGATGTGCGCTTCCCCCCTTTGCCGATCAGCTGGATGTGCACTTCCCCCCATTGCCGATCATCTGGGAGTATGCTTCCCCCCCATTGCCGATCAGCTGGGAGTGTGCTTCCCCAATTGCTGATCAGCTGGGTGTGTGCTTCCCCGCATTACCGTTCAGCTGTGTGTGTCCTTCCCCACATTGCCGATCAGCTGGGTGTATGCTTCCCCGCATTGCCGAACAGCTGGGTGTGTGCTTATCCCCATTGCCGATCAGCTAGTGTGTGTTTCCCCCATTGCCGATCAGCTGGGTGTGTGCTTCCCCCCATTGCCGATCAGTTGGGTGTGTACTACCCCGCATTGCCGATCAGTTGGGTGTGTCCTTCCCCCCATTGCCGATCAGTTGGGTGTGTGTTTCCCCCATTGCCGATCAGCTGGGTCTGTGTTTCCCCCATTGCCGATCAGCTGGGTGTGTGAATCCCCCCATTGCCGATCAGCTAGGAGAATGCATCCCCACATTGCCGATCAGCTGGCAGTGTCCTTCCCCCCATTGCCGATCAGCTGGGTGTGTCCTTCACCACATTGCCGATCAGCTGGGTGTGTGCGTCCCCCCATTGCCGGTCAGCTGGGAGTGTGCTTCCCCGCATTGCCGATCAGCTGGGTGTATGCATCACCCCATTGCCGATCAGCTGGGTGTGTGCTTCCCCCCATTACCGATTAGCTGGGTGTGTCCTTCCCCCCATTGCCGATCAGCTGGGTGTGTCCTTCACCACATTGCCGATCAGCTGGGTGTGTGCGTCCCCCCATTGCCGGTCAGCTGGGAGTGTGCTTCCCCGCATTGCCGATCAGCTGGGTGTGTGCATCCCCGCATTGCCGATCAGCTGGTTGTGTGCTTCCCCCTTTTGCCAATCAGGTGGGTGTGTGCTTCCCCCCATTGCCGATCAACTGGGTGTGTGCTTCCCCCCATTGCCGATCAGCTGGGTGTGTCCTTCCCCCCATTGCCGATTAGCTGGGTGCGTGCTTTTCTGCATTGCCGATCAGCTGGGATTGTGCTTCCCCCCATTGCCGATCAGCTGGGTGTGTCCTTCCCCCCATTGCCAATCAGCTGGGTGTGTCCTTCCCACCATTGACGATCAGCTGGCTGTGTGCTTCCCCCCATTGCCGATTAGCTCGGTCTGTCCTTCCCCCCATTGCTGATCAGCTGGGTGTGTGCTTCCCTCCATTGCCGATTAGCTGGGTGTGTGTTTCCCCACATTGCTGATCAGCTGGGTGTGTGCATCCCCGCATTGCCGATCAGCTGGGAGTGTGCTACCCCCCATTGCCGATCAGCTGGGTGTGTCCTTCCCCCCATTGTCGTTCAGCTGGGTGTGTCCTTCCCCGCATTGCAGATCAGCTGGGTGTGTGCATCCCCCCATTGCCGATCAGCTGGGTCTGCCCTTCCCCCCATTGCCAATCAGCTGGGTGTGTGCTTCCCCCCATTGCCGATCAGCTGGGTATGTGCTTCCCCCCATTGCCGATAAGCTGGGTGTGTCCTTCCCCCCATTGCCGATCAGCTGGGTGTGTGCCTTCGCCCATTGCCGATCAGCTCGGTGTGTGCTTCCCCGCATTGCCGATCAGCTGGGTGTGTGCTTCCCCGCATTGCCGATCAGCTGGGTGTGTGCTTCCCCACCATTGCCGATCAGCTGGGTGTGTGCTTCCCCGCATTGCCGATCAGATGGGTGTATCCTTCCCCCATTGCCGATGAGCTGGGTGTGTGCTTCCCCGCATTGCCGATCAGCTGCGTGTGTGCTTCCTCACGTTGCCGATCAGCTGGGTGTGTGCTTCCCCCCATTGCCGATCAGCTGGATTTGTCCTTTCCCCCCACTGCCGATCATGTGGGTATGTGCTCCCTCCTATTGCCGATCAGCTGGGTGTGTGCTTCCCCCCATTACAGATCAGCTGGGTGTGTCCTTCCGCGCATTGCCGATCAGCTGGGTGTGTGCTTCCCGGCATTGCCGATCAGCTGGGTGTGTGCTTCCACCAAATGCCGATCAGCTGGGTGTGTCCTTCCCCGCATTGTCGATCAGCTGGGTGTGTGCTTCCCCGCATTGCCGATCATCTGGGGGTGTGCTTCCCCCCATTGCCGATTAGCTGGGTGTGCGCTTCCCCCCATTGCCGATCAGCTGGGTGTGCCCTTCCGCGCATTGCCGATCAGATGGGTGTGTGCATCCCCCCATTGCCAATCAGCTGGATGTGTGCTTCCCCCCATTGCCGATCAGCTGTGTGTGTGCTTCCCCCCATTGTCTATCAGCTGGGTGTGTGCTTCCCCCCATTGCCGATCAGCTGGGTGTGTGCTTCCCCCCATTGCCGATCAGCTGGGTGTGTCCTTCCCCCCATTGCCGATCAGTTGGGTGTGTCCTTCCCCCCATTGCCGATCAGCTGGGAGTGTGCTTTCCCCCCATTGCCTATCAGCTGGGTGTGTCGTGCCCCCCATTGCCGATCAGCTGGGTGTGTCCTTCCCCGCATTGCCGATCAGCTGGGTGTGTGCATCCCCCCATTGCCGATCAGCTCGGTCTGTCCTTCCCCCCATTGCTGATCAGCTGCGTGTGTGCTTCCCCCCATTGCCGATTGGCTGGGTGTGTGTTTCCCCACATTGCCGATCAGCTATGTGTGTGCATCCCCGCATTGCCGATCAGCTGGGTGTGTGCTTCCCCCCATTGCCGATCAGCTTGGTGTGTGCATCCCCCCATTGCCAATCAGATGGATGTGTGCTTCCCTCCATTGCCGATCAGCTGTGTGTGTGCTTCCCCCCATTGTCGATCAGCTGGGTGTGTGCTTCCCCCCATTGCCGATCAGCTGGGTGTGTGCTTCCCCCCATTGCCGATCAGCTGGGTGTGTCCTTCCCCCCATTGCCGATCAGTTGGGTGTGTCCTTCCCCCCATTGCCGATCAGCTGGGAGGGTGCTTTCCCCCCATTGCCGATCAGCTGGGTGTGTCGTGCCCCCCATTGCCGATCAGCTGGGTGTGTCCTTCCCCGCATTGCCGATCAGCTGGGTGTGTGCATCCCCCCATTGCCGATCAGCTCGGTCTGTCCTTCCCCCCATTGCTGATCAGCTGCGTGTGTGCTTCCCCCCATTGCCGATTGGCTGGGTGTGTGTTTCCCCACATTGCCGATCAGCTATGTGTGTGCTTCCCCCCATTGCCGATCAGCTTGGTGTGTGCTTCCCCGCATTGCCGATCAGGTGGGTGTGTGCGTCCCCACATTGCCGGTCAGCTGGGAGTGTGCTTCCCCGCATTGCCGATCAGCTGGGTGTATGCATCACCCCATTGCCGATCAGCTGGGTGTGTGCTTCCCCCCATTACCGATCAGCTGGGTCTCTCCTTCACCCCATTGCCGATCAGCTGGGTGTCTCCTTCCCCACATTGCCGATCAGCTGGGTCTGTCCTTTCTCCCCATTGCCGATCAGCTGGGTGTGTGTTTCCCCCCATTGCCGATCAGCTCGGTCTGTCCTTCCCCCCATTGCTGATCAGCTGGGTGTGTGCTTCCCCCCATTGCCGATTAGCTGGGTGTGTGTTTCCCCACATTGCCGATAAGCTGGGTGTGTGCATCCCCGCATTGCCGATCAGCTGGTTGTGTGCTTCACCCCATTGCCGATCAGGTGGGTGTGTGCTTCCCCCCCATTGCCGATCAACAGGGTGTGTGCTTCCCCCCATTGCCGATCAGCTGGGTGTGTCCTTCCCCCCATTGCCGATCAGCTGGGTGCGTGCTTTCCCGCATTGCCGATCAGCTGGGAGTGTGTTTCCACACATTGCCGATAAGCTGGGTGTGTGCATCCCCGCATTGCCGATCAGCTGGTTGTGTGCTTCCCCCCATTGCCGATCAGGTGGGTGTGTGCTTCCCCCCCATTGCCGATCAACAGGGTGTGTGCTTCCCCCCATTGCCGATCAGCTGGGTGTGTCTTTCCCCCCATTGCCGATCAGCTGGGTGCGTGCTTTCCCGCATTGCCGAACAGCTGGGAGTGTGCTTCACCCCATTGCCGATCAGCTGGGTGTGTCCTTCCCCCCATTGCCAATCAGCTGGGTGTGTCCTTACCCACCATTGCCGATCAGCTGGGTGTGTCTTTCCCAGCATTGCCGATCAGCTGGGAGTGTGCTTCCCCCCATTGCCGATCAGCTGGGTGTGTCGTTCCCCCCATTGCCGATCAGCTGGGTGTGTGCTTCCCCCCATTGCCGATCAGCTGGGTATTGGCTTCCCCCCCATTGCCGATCAGCTGGGTGTGTCCTTCCCCCCATTGCCGATCAGCTGGGTGTGTGCCTTCCCCCATTGCCGATCAGCTGGGTGTGTGCTTCCCCGCATTGCCGATCAGCTGGGTTTGTGCTTCCCCAAATTGCCGATCAGCTGGGTGTGTGCTTCCCCACCATTGCCGATCAGCTGGGAGTGTCCTTCCCCCCATTGCCGATCAGTTGGGTGTATCCTTCCCCCATTGCCGATCAGCTGGGTGTGTGCTTCCCGGCATTGCTGATCAGCTGGGTGTATCCTTCCCCCATTGCCGATCAGCTGGGTGTGTCCTTCCCCGCATTGCCGATCAGCTGCGTGTGTGCTTCCCCACGTTGCCGATCAGCTGGGTGTGTGCTTCCCCCCATTGCCGATCAGCTGGATCTGTCCTTCCCCCCCACTGCCGATCATGTGGGTGTGTGCTTCCTCCCATTGCCGATCAGCTGGGTGTGTGCTTCCCCCCATTACTGATCAGCTGGGTGTGTCCTTCCCCACATTGCCGATCAGCTGGGTGTGTGCTTCACGGCATTGCCGATCAGCTGGGTGTGTGCTTCCACCCATTGCCGATCAGCTGGGTGTGTGCTTCCCCGCATTGCCGATCAGCTGGGGGTGTGCTTCCCCCCATTGCCGATTAGCTGGGTGTGCGCTTCCCCCCATTGCCGATCAGCTGGGTGTGTCCTTCCGCGCATTGCCGATCAGATTGGTGTGTGCATCCCCCCATTGCCAATCAGCTGGATGTGTGCTTCCCCCCATTGCCGATCAGCTGTGTGTGTGCTTCCCCCCATTGTCGATCAGCTGGGTGTGTGCTTCCCCCCATTGCCGATCAGCTGGGTGTGTCCTTCCCCCCATTGCCGATCAGTTGGGTGTGTCCTTCCCCCCATTGCGATCAGCTGGGAGTGTGCTTCCCCCCCATTGCCGATCAGCTTGGTGTGTCGTGCCCCCCATTGCCGATCAGCTGGCTGTGTGCATCCCCCCATTGCCGATCAGATGGGTCTGCCCTTCCCCCCAATGCCGATCAGCTGGGTGTATGCTTCCCCCCATTGCCGATCAGCTGTGTATGTGCTTCCCCCCATTTCCGATCAGCTGGGTGTGTCCTTCCCCCTATTGCCGATCAGCTGGGTGTGTGCCTTCCCCCATTGCCGATCAGCTGGGTGTGTCCTTCCCGGCATTGCCGATCAGCTGGGAGTGTGCTTCCCCCCATTGCCGATCAGCTGAGTGTGTCCTTCCCCGCATTGACGATCAGCTGGGTGTTTGCTTCCCCGCATTGCCGATCAGCTGGGTGTGTGCTTCCCCCCCCCCATTGCCGATCAGCTGGGAGTGTCCTTCCCCCCATTGCCGATCAGCTGGGTGTATCCTTCCCCCATTGCCGATCAGCTGGGTGTGTGTTCCCCCGCATTACCGATCAGCTGGGTGTGTGCTTCCCCCCATTGCCGATCAGCTTGGTCTGTCCTTCCCCCAAATGCCGATCATGTGGGTGTGTGCTTCCTCCCATTGCCGATCAGCTGGGTGTGTGCTTCCCCCCATTGCCGATCAGCTGGGTGTGTCCTTCCCCGCATTGCCGATCAGCTGGGTGTGTGCTTCCCGGCATTGCCGATCAGCTGGGTGTGCTTCCACCCATTGCCGATCTGCTGGGTGTGTCCTTCCCCGCATTGCCGATCAGCTGGGTGTGCTTCCCCGCATTGCCGATCAGCTTGGTGTATGCTTCCCCCCATTGCCGATTAGCTGGGTGTGTGCTTCCACCCATTGCCGATCAGCTGGATGTGTCCTTCCGCGCATTGCCGATCAGCTGGGTGTGTGCATCCCCCCATTGCCAATCAGCTGGCTGTTTTCTTCCCCCCATTGCCGATCAGCTGTGTGTGTGCTTCCCCCCATTGTCGAACAGCTGGATGTGTGCTTCCCCACCATTGTCGATAAGCTGTGTCTGTGCTTCCCCCCATTGCCGATCAGCTGGGTGTGTCCTTCCCCCTATTGCCGATCAGTTGGGTGTGTCCTTCCCCCCATTGCCGATCAGCTGGGTGTGTCTTTCCCCGCATTGCCGATCAGCTGGGAGTGTGCTTCCCCCCATTGCCGATCAGCTGGGTGTGTCGTTCCCCCCATTCCCGATCAGATGGGTGTGTCCTTCCCCGCATTGCCGATCAGCTGGGAGTGTGCTTCCCCGCATTGCCGATCAGCTGGGCCTGTCCTTTCTCCCCATTGCCGATCAGCTGGGTGTGTGCTTCCCCCCATTGCCGATCAGCTCGGTCTGTCCTTCCCCCCATTGCTGATCAGCTGGGTGTGTGCTTCCCCCCATTGCCGATTAGCTGGGTGTGTGTTTCCCCACATTGCCGATCAGCTGGGTGTGTGCATCCCCGCATTGCCGATCAGCTGGTTGTGTGCTTCCCCCCATTGCCAATCAGGTGGGTGTGTGCTTCCCCCCCATTGCCGAACAACAGGGTGTGTGCTTCCCCCCATTGCCGATCAGCTGGGTGTGTCCTTCCCCCCATTGCCGATCAGCTGGGAGCATGCTATCCCGCATTGCCAATCATCTGGGAGTGTGCTTCCCCCCATTGCCGATCAGCTGGGTGTGTGCTTCCCCCCATTGCCGATCAGCTGGGTATTGGCTTCCCCCCATTGCCGATCAGCTGGGTGTGTCCTTCCCCCCATTGCCGATCAGCTGGGTGTGTGCCTTCCCCCATTGCCGATCAGCTGGGTGTGTGCTTCCCCGCATTGCCGATCAGCTGGGTTTGTGCTTCCCCACATTGCCGATCAGCTGGGTGTGTGCTTCCCCACCATTGCCGATCAGCTGGGAGTGTCCTTCCCCCCATTGCCGATCAGTTGGGTGTATCCTTCCCCCATTGCCGATCAGCTGGGTGTGTGCTTCCCGGCATTGCCGATCAGCTGGGTGTATCCTTCCCCCATTGCCGATCAGCTGGGTGTGTACTTCCCCGCATTGCCGATCAGCTGCGTGTGTGCTTCCCCACGTTGCCGATCAGCTGGGTGTGTGCTTCCCCCCATTGCCGATCAGCTGGATCTATCCTTCCCCCCCACTGCCGATCATGTGGGTGTGTGCTTCCTCCCATTGCCGATCAGCTGGGTGTGTGCTTCCCCCCATTACTGATCAGCTGGGTGTGTCCTTCCCCGCATTGCCGATCAGCTGGGTGTGTGCTTCACGGCATTGCCGATCAGCTGGGTGTGTGCTTCCACCCATTGCCGATCAGCTGGGTGTGTGCTTCCCCGCATTGCCGATCAGCTGGGGGTGTGCTTCCCCCCATTGCCGATTAGCTGGGTGTGCGCTTCCCCCCATTGCCGATCAGCTGGGTGTGTCCTTCCGCGCATTGCCGATCAGATTGGTGTGTGCATCCCCCCATTGCCAATCAGCTTGATGTGTGCTTCCCCCCATTGCCGATCAGCTGTGTGTGTGCTTCCCCCCATTGTCGATCAGCTGGGTGTGTGCTTCCCCCCATTGCCGATCAGCTGGGTGTGTCCTTCCCCCCATTGCCGATCAGTTGGGTGTGTCCATCCCCACATTGCCGATCAGCTGGGAGTGTGCTTCCCCCCCATTGCCGATCAGCTTGGTGTGTCGTGCCCCCCATTGCCGATCAGCTGGGTGTGTCCTTCACCGCATTGCCGATCAGCTGGCTGTGTGCATCCCCCCATTGCCGATCAGATGGGTCTGCCCTTCCCCCCAATGCCGATCAGCTGGGTGTGTGCTTCCCCCCATTGCCGATCAGCTGTGTATGTGCTTCCCCCCATTTCCGATCAGCTGGGTGTCTCCTTCCCCCTATTGCCGATCAGCTGGGTGTGTGCCTTCCCCCATTGCCGATCAGCTGGGTGTGTCCTTCCCGGCATTGCCGATCAGCTGCGAGTGTGCTTCCCCCCATTGCCGATCAGCTGAGTGTGTCCTTCCCCGCATTGCCGATCAGCTGGGTGTTTGCTTCCCCGCATTGCCGATCAGCTGGGTGTGTGCTTCCCCCCCCCATTGCCGATCAGCTGGGTGTGTGCTTCCCCCCATTGCCGATCAGCTGGGTATTGGCTTCCCCCCATTGCCGATCAGCTGGGTGTGTCCTTCCCCCCATTGCCGATCAGCTGGGTGTGTGCCTTCCCCCATTGCCGATCAGCTGGGTGTGTGCTTCCCCGCATTGCCGATCAGCTGGGTTTGTGCTTCCCCACATTGCCGATCAGCTGGGTGTGTGCTTCCCCACCATTGCCGATCAGCTGGGAGTGTCCTTCCCCCCATTGCCGATCAGTTGGGTGTATCCTTCCCCCATTGCCGATCAGCTGGGTGTGTGCTTCCCGGCATTGCCGATCAGCTGGGTGTATCCTTCCCCCATTGCCGATCAGCTGGGTGTGTCCTTCCCCGCATTGCCGATCAGCTGCGTGTGTGCTTCCCCACGTTGCCGATCAGCTGGGTGTGTGCTTCCCCCCATTGCCGATCAGCTGGATCTGTCCTTCCCCCCCACTGCCGATCATGTGGGTGTGTGCTTCCTCCCATTGCCGATCAGCTGGGTGTGTGCTTCCCCCCATTACTGATCAGCTGGGTGTGTCCTTCCCCGCATTGCCGATCAGCTGGGTGTGTGCTTCACGGCATTGCCGATCAGCTGGGTGTGTGCTTCCACCCATTGCCGATCAGCTGGGTGTGTGCTTCCCCGCATTGCCGATCAGCTGGGGGTGTGCTTCCCCCCATTGCCGATTAGCTGGGTGTGTGCATCCCCCCATTGCCAATCAGCTGGATGTGTGCTTCCCCCCATTGCCGATCAGCTGTGTGTGTGCTTCCCCCCATTGTCGATCAGCTGGGTGTGTGCTTCCCCCCATTGCCGATCAGCTGGGTGTGTCCTTCCCCCCATTGCCGATCAGTTGGGTGTGTCCTTCCCCCCATTGCCGATCAGCTGGGAGTGTGCTTCCCCCCCATTGCCGATCAGCTTGGTGTGTCGTGCCCCCCATTGCCGATCAGCTGGGTGTGTCCTTCACCGCATTGCCGATCAGCTGGCTGTGTGCATCCCCCCATTGCCGATCAGATGGGTCTGCCCTTCCCCCCAATGCCGATCAGCTGGGTGTGTGCTTCCCCCCATTGCCGATCAGCTGTGTATGTGCTTCCCCCCATTTCCGATCAGCTGGGTGTGTCCTTCCCCCTATTGCCGATCAGCTGGGTGTGTGCCTTCCCCCATTGCCGATCAGCTGGGTGTGTCCTTCCCGGCATTGCCGATCAGCTGCGAGTGTGCTTCCCCCCATTGCCGATCAGCTGAGTGTGTCCTTCCCCGCATTGCCGATCAGCTGGGTGTTTGCTTCCCCGCATTGCCGATCAGCTGGGTGTGTGCTTCCCCCCCCCATTGCCGATCAGCTGGGAGTGTCCTTCCCCCCATTGCCGATCAGCTGGGTGTATCCATCCCCCATTGCCGATCAGCTGGGTGTGTGTTCCCCCGCATTGCCGATCAGCTGGGTGTGTGCTTCCCCCCATTGCCGATCAGCTTGGTCTGTCCTTCCCCCAAATGCCGATCATGTGGGTGTGTGCTTCCTCCCATTGCCGATCAGCTGGGTGTGTGCTTCCCCCCATTGCCGATCAGCTGGGTGTGTCCTTCCCCGCATTGCCGATCAGCTGGGTGTGTGCTTCCCGGCATTGCCGATCAGCTGGGTGTGCTTCCCCCCATTGCCGATCAGCTGGGAGCATGCTATCCCGCATTGCCAATCATCTGGGAGTGTGCTTCCCCCCATTGCCGATCAGCTGGGTGTGTGCTTCCCCCCATTGCCGATCAGCTGGGTATTGGCTTCTCCCCATTGCCGATCAGCTGGGTGTGTCCTTCCCCCCATTGCCGATCAGCTGGGTGTGTGCCTTCCCCCATTGCCGATCAGCTGGGTGTGTGCTTCCCCGCATTGCCGATCAGCTGGGTTTGTGCTTCCCCACATTGCCGATCAGCTGGGTGTGTGCTTCCCCACCATTGCCGATCAGCTGGGAGTGTCCTTCCCCCCATTGCCGATCAGTTGGGTGTATCCTTCCCCCATTGCCGATCAGCTGGGTGTGTGCTTCCCGGCATTGCCGATCAGCTGGGTGTATCCTTCCCCCATTGCCGATCAGCTGGCTGTGTCCTTCCCCGCATTGCCGATCAGCTGCGTGTGTGCTTCCCCACGTTGCCGATCAGCTGGGTGTGTGCTTCCCCCCATTGCCGATCAGCTGGATCTGTCCTTCCCCCCCACTGCCGATCATGTGGGTGTGTGCTTCCTCCCATTGCCGATCAGCTGGGTGTGTGCTTCCCCCCATTACTGATCAGCTGGGTGTGTCCTTCCCCGCATTGCCGATCAGCTGGGTGTGTGCTTCACGGCATTGCCGATCAGCTGGGTGTGTGCTTCCACCCATTGCCGATCAGCTGGGTGTGTGCTTCCCCGCATTGCCGATCAGCTGGGGGTGTGCTTCCCCCCATTGCCGATTAGCTGGGTGTGCGCTTCCCCCCCATTGCCGATCAGCTGGGTGTGTCCTTCCGCGCATTGCCGATCAGATTGGTGTGTGCATCCCCCCATTGCCAATCAGCTGGATGTGTGCTTCCCCCCCATTGCCGATCAGCTGTGTGTGTGCTTCCCCCCATTGTCGATCAGATGGGTGTGTGCTTCCCCCCATTGCCGATCAGCTGGGTGTGTCCTTCCCCCCATTGCCGATCAGTTGGGTGTGCCCTTCCCCCCATTGCCGATCAGCTGGGAGTGTGCTTCCCCCCCATTGCCGATCAGCTTGGTGTGTCGTGCCCCCCATTGCCGATCAGCTGGGTGTGTCCTTCCCCGCATTGCCGATCAGCTGGCTGTGTGCATCCCCCCATTGCCGATCAGATGGGTCTGCCCTTCCCCCCAATGCCGATCAGCTGGGTGTGTGCTTCCCCCCATTGCCGATCAGCTGTGTATGTGCTTCCCCCCATTTCCGATCAGCTGGGTGTGTCCTTCCCCCTATTGCCGATCAGCTGGGTGTGTGCCTTCCCCCATTGCCGATCAGCTGGGTGTGTCCTTCCCGGCATTGCCGATCAGCTGCGAGTGTGCTTCCCCCCATTGCCGATCAGCTGAGTGTGTCCTTCCCCGCATTGCCGATCAGCTGGGTGTTTGCTTCCCCGCATTGCCGATCAGCTGGGTGTGTGCTTCCCCCCCCCCATTGCCGATCAGCTGGGAGTGTCCTTCCCCCCATTGCCGATCAGCTGGGTGTATCCTTCCCCCATTGCCGATCAGCTGGGTGTGTGTTCCCCCGCATTGCCGATCAGCTGGGTGTGTGCTTCCCCCCATTGCCGATCAGCTTGGTCTGTCCTTCCCCCAAATGCCGATCATGTGGGTGTGTGCTTCCTCCCATTGCCGATCAGCTGGGTGTGTGCTTCCCCCCATTGCCGATCAGCTGGGTGTGTCCTTCCCCGCATTGCCGATCAGCTGGGTGTGTGCTTCCCGGCATTGCCGATCAGCTGGGTGTGCTTCCACCCATTGCCGATCTGCTGGGTGTGTCCTTCCCCGCATTGCCGATCAGCTGGGTGTGCTTCCCCGCATTGCCGATCAGCTGGGTGTATGCTTCCCCCCATTGCCGATTAGCTGGGTGTGTGCTTCCACCCATTGCCGATCAGCTGGATGTGTCCTTCCGCGCATTGCCGATCAGCTGGGTGTGTGCATCCCCCCATTGCCAATCAGCTGGCTGTTTTCTTCCCCCCATTGCCGATCAGCTATGTGTGTGCTTCCCCCCATTGTCGAACAGCTGGATGTGTGCTTCCCCACCATTGTCGATAAGCTGTGTCTGTGCTTCCCCCCATTGCCGATCAGCTGGGTGTGTCCTTCCCCCTATTGCCGATCAGTTGGGTGTGTCCTTCCCCCCATTGCCGATCAGCTGGGTGTGTCTTTCCCCGCATTGCCGATCAGCTGGGAGTGTGCTTCCCCCCATTGCCGATCAGCTGGGTGTGTCGTTCCCCCCATTCCCGATCAGATGGGTGTGTCCTTCCCCGCATTGCCGATCAGCTGGGAGTGTGCTTCCCCGCATTGCCGATCAGCTGGGCCTGTCCTTTCTCCCCATTGCCGATCAGCTGGGTGTGTGCTTCCCCCCATTGCCGATCAGCTCGGTCTGTCCTTCCCCCCATTGCTGATCAGCTGGGTGTGTGCTTCCCCCCATTGCCGATTAGCTGGGTGTGTGTTTCCCTACATTGCCGATCAGCTGGGTGTGTGCATCCCCGCATTGCCGATCAGCTGGTTGTGTGCTTCCCCCCATTGCCGATCAGGTGGATGTGTGCTTCCCCCCCATTGCCGATCAACAGGGTGTGTGCTTCCCCCCATTGCCGATCAGCTGGGTGTGTCCTTCCCCCCATTGCCGATCAGCTGGGAGCATGCTTTCCCGCATTGCCGATCAGCTTGGAGTGTGCTTCCCCCCATTGCCGATCAGCTGGGTGTGTCCTTCCCCCCATTGCCAATCAGCTGAGTGTGTCCTTCCCCCCATTGCCGATCAGCTGGGTGTGTCTTTCCCAGCATTGCCGATCAGCTGGGAGTGTGCTTCCCCCCATTGCCGATCAGCTGTGTGTGTCGTTCCCCCCATTGTCGTTCAGCTGGGTGTGTACATCCCCGCATTGCAGATCAGCTGGGTGTGTGCTTCCCCCCATTGCCGATCAGCTGGGTATGTGCTTCCCCCCATTGTCGAACAGCTGGGTGAGTCCTTCCCCCCATTGCCGATCAGCTGGGTGTGTGCCTTCCCCCATTGCCGATGAGCTGGGTGTGTGCTTCCCCTCATTGCCGATCAGCTGGGTGTGTGCTTCCCCGCATTGCCGATCAGCTGGGTGTGTGCTTCCCCACCATTGCCGATCAGCTGGGAGTGTCCTTCCCCCCATTGCCGATCAGTTGGGTGTATCCTTCCCCCATTGCCGATCAACTGGGTGTGTGCTTCCCCGCATTGCCGATCAGCTGCGTTTGTGCTTCCCCACGTTGCCGATCAGCTGGGTGTGTGCTTCCCCCCATTGCCGATCAGCTGGATCGGTCCTTCCACCCCACTGCCGATCATGTGGGTGTGTGCTTCCTCCCATTGCCGATCAGCTGGGTGTGTGCTTCCCCCCATTACCGATCAGCTGGGTGTGTCCTTCCCCGCATTGCCGATCAGCTGGGTGTGTGCTTCCCGGCATTGCCGATCAGCTGGGTGTGTGCTTCCACCCATTGCCGATCAGCTGGGTGTGTCCTTCCCCGCATTGCCGATCAGCTGGGTGTGTGCTTCCCCGCATTGCCGATCAGCTGGGTGTGTGCTTCCCCGCATTGCCGATCAGCTGGGGGTGTGCTTCCCCCCATTGCCGATTAGCTGGCTGTGCGCTTCCCCCCATTGCAGATCAGCTGGTTGTGTCCTTCCGCGCATTGCCGATCAGATGGGTGTGTGCATCCCCCCATTGCCAATCAGCTGGATGTGTGCTTCCCCCTATTGCCGATCAGCTGTGTGTGTGCTTCCCCTCATTGTCGATCAGCTGGGTGTGTGCTTCCCCCCATTGCCGATCAGATGGGTGTGTGCTTCCCCCCATTGCCGATCAGCTGGGTGTGTCCTTCCACCCATTGCCGATCAGTTGGGTGTGTCCTTCCCCCCATTGCCAATGAGCTGGGAGTGTGCTTCCCCCCCATTGCCGATCAGCTGGGTGTGTGCTTCCCCGCATTGCCGATCAGCTGCGTTTGTGCTTACCCACGTTGCCGATCAGCTGGGTGTGTGCTTCCCCCCATTGCCGATCAGCTCGATCGGTCCTTCCCCCCCACTGCCGATCATGTGGGTGTGTGCTTCCTCCCATTGCCGATCAGCTGGGTGTGTGCTTCCCCCCATTACCGATCAGCTGGGTGTGTCCTTCCCCGCATTGCCGATCAGCTGGGTGTGTGCTTCCCCGCATTGCCGATCAGCTGGGGGTGTGCTTCCCCCCATTGCCGATTAGCTGGCTGTGCGCTTCCCCCCATTGCCGATCAGCTGGTTGTGTCCTTCCGCGCATTGCCGATCAGATGGGTGTGTGAATCCCCCCATTGCCAATCAGCTGGATGTGTGCTTCCCCCCATTGCCGATCAGCTCTGTGTGTGCTTCCCCTCATTGTCGATCAGCTGGGAGTGTCCTTCCCCCCATTGCCGATCAGTTGGGTGTATCCTTCCCCCATTGCCGATCAGCTGGGTGTGTGCTTCCCCGCATTGCCGATCAGCTGCGTTTGTGATTCCCCACGTTGCCGATCAGCTGGGTGTGTGCTTCCCCCCATTGCCGATCAGCTGGATCGGTCCTTCCCCCCCACTGCCGATCATGTGGGTGTGTGCTTCCTCCCATTGCCGATCAGCTGGGTGTGTGCTTCCCCCCATTACCGATCAGCTGGGTGTGTCCTTCCCCGCATTGCCGATCAGCTGGGTGTGTGCTTCCCGGCATTGCCGATCAGCTGGGTGTGTGCTTCCACCCATTGCCGATCAGCTGGGTGTGTCCTTCCCCGCATTGCCGATCAGCTGGGTGTGTGCTTCCCCGCATTGCCGATCAGCTGGGTGTGTGCTTCCCCGCATTGCCGATCAGCTGGGGGTGTGCTTCCCCCCATTGCCGATTAGCTGGCTGTGCGCTTCCCCCCATTGCAGATCAGCTGGTTGTGTCCTTCCGCGCATTGCCGATCAGATGGGTGTGTGCATCCCCCCATTGCCAATCAGCTGGATGTGTGCTTCCCCCTATTGCCGATCAGCTGTGTGTGTGCTTCCCCTCATTGTCGATCAGCTGGGTGTGTGCTTCCCCCCATTGCCGATCAGATGGGTGTGTGCTTCCCCCCATTGCCGATCAGCTGGGTGTGTCCTTCCACCCATTGCCGATCAGTTGGGTGTGTCCTTCCCCCCATTGCCAATGAGCTGGGAGTGTGCTTCCCCCCCATTGCCGATCAGCTGGGTGTGTGCTTCCCCGCATTGCCGATCAGCTGCGTTTGTGCTTCCCCACGTTGCCGATCAGCTGGGTGTGTGCTTCCCCCCATTGCCGATCAGCTGGATCGGTCCTTCCCCCCCACTGCCGATCATGTGGGTGTGTGCTTCCTCCCATTGCCGATCAGCTGGGTGTGTGCTTCCCCCCATTACCGATCAGCTGGGTGTGTCCTTCCCCGCATTGCCGATCAGCTGGGTGTGTGCTTCCCGGCATTGCCGATCAGCTGGGTGTGTGCTACCACCCATTGCCGATCAGCTGGGTGTGTCCTTCCCCGCATTGCCGATCAGCTGGGTGTGTGCTTCCCCGCATTGCCGATCAGCTGGGGGTGTGCTTCCCCCCATTGCCGATTAGCTGGCTGTGCGCTTCCCCCCATTGCCGATCAGCTGGTTGTGTCCTTCCGCGCATTGCCGATCAGATGGGTGTGTGCATCCCCCCATTGCCAATCAGCTGGATGTGTGCTTCCCCCCATTGCCGATCAGCTCTGTGTGTGCTTCCCCTCATTGTCGATCAGCTGGGTTTGTGCTTCCCCCCATTGCCGATCAGATGGGTGTGTGCTTCCCCCCATTGCCGATCAGCTGGGTGTGTCCTTCCACCCATTGCCGATCAGTTGGGTGTGTCCTTCCCCGCATTGCCGATCAGCTGGGTGTGTGCATCCCCCCATTGCCGATCAGCTAGGTCTGCCCTTCCCCCCATTGCCGATCAGCTGGGTGTGTGGTTCCCCCCCATTGCTGATCAGCTGGGTGTGTCGTGCCCCCCATTGCCGATCAGCTGGGTGTGTCCTTCCCCGCATTGCCGATCAGCTGGGTGTGTGCATCCCCCCATTGCCGATCTGCTAGGTCTGCCCTTCCCCCCATTGCCGATCAGCTGGGTGTGTGCTTCCCCCCATTGCCGATCAGCTGTGTTTGTGCTTCCCCCCATTGCCGATCAGCTGGGTGTGTCCTTCCCCCCATTGCCGATCAGCTCGGTGTGTGCCTTCCCCCATTGCCGATCAGCTGGCTGTGTCCTTCCCGGCATTGCCGATCAGCTGGGAGTGTGCTTCCCCCCAGTGCCGATCAGCTGAGTGTGTTCCCCGCATTGCCGATCAGCTGGGTGTGTGCTTCCCCGCATTGCCGATCAACTGGGTATGTGCTTCCCCCCCCCATTGCCGATCAGCTGGGAGTGTCCTTCCCCCCATTGCCGATCAGCTGGGTGTATCCTTCCCCCATTGCCAATCAGCTGGATGTGTGCTTCCCCCTATTGCCGATCAGCTGTGTGTGTGCTTCCCCTCATTGTCGATCAGCTGGGTGTGTGCTTCCCCCCATTGCCGATCAGATGGGTGTGTGCTTCCCCCCATTGCCGATCAGCTGGGTGTGTTCTTCCACCCATTGCCGATCAGTTGGGTGTGTCCTTCCCCCCATTGCCAATGAGCTGGGAGTGTGCTTCCCCCCCATTGCCGATCAGCTGGGTGTGTGCTTCCCCGCATTGCCGATCAGCTGCGTTTGTGCTTCCCCACGTTGCCGATCTGCTGGGTGTGTGCTTCCCCCCATTGCCGATCAGCTGGATCGGTCCTTCCCCCCCACTGCCGATCATGTGGGTGTGTGCTTCCTCCCATTGCCGATCAGCTGGGTGTGTGCTTCCCCCCATTACCGATCAGCTGGGTGTGTCCTTCCCCGCATTGCCGATCAGCTGGGTGTGTGCTTCCCGGCATTGCCGATCAGCTGGGTGTGTGCTTCCACCCATTGCCGATCAGTTGGGTGTGTCCTTCCTCCCATTGCCAATCAGCTGGGAGTGTGCTTCCCCCCCATTGCTGATCAGCTGGGTGTGTCGTGCCCCCCATTGCCGATCAGCTGGGTGTGTCCTTCCCCGCATTGCCGATCAGCTGGGTGTGTGCATCCCTCCATTGCCGATCACCTAGGTCTGCCCTTCCCCCCATTGCCGATCAGCTGGGTGTGTGCTTCCCCCCATTGCCGATCAGCTGTGTTTGTGCTTCCCCCCATTGCCGATCAGCTGGGTGTGTCCTTCCCCCCATTGCCGATCAGCTCGGTGTGTGCCTTCCCCCATTGCCGATCAGCTGGCTGTGTCCTTCCCGGCATTGCCGATCAGCTGGGAGTGTGCTTCCCCCCAGTGCCGATCAGCTGAGTGTGTTCCCCGCATTGCCGATCAACTGGGTGTGTGCTTCCCCGCATTGTCGATCAACTGGGTGTGTGCTTCCCCCCCCCATTGCCGATCAGCTGTGAGTGTCCTTCCCCCCATTGCCGATCAGCTGGGTGTATCCTTCCCCCATTGCCGATCAGCTGGGTGTGTGTTCCCCCGCATTGCCGATCAGCTGGGTGTGTGCTTCATACCATTGCCGATCAGCTTGGTCAGTCCTTCCCCCCACTGCCGATCATGTGGGTGTGTGCTTCCTCCCATTGCCGATCAGCTGGGTGTGTGCTTCCCCCCATTGCCGATTAGCTGGTTGTGTCCTTCCCCTCATTGCCGATCAGCTGGGTGTGTGCTTACCGGCATTGCCGATCAGCTGGGCGTGTGCTTCCACCCATTGCTGATCAGCTGGGTGTGTCCTTCCCCGCATTGCCGATCAGCTGGGTGTGTGCTTTCCCGCATTGCCGATCAGCTGGGTGTATGCTTCCCCCCATTGACGATTAGCTGGGCGTGTGCTTCCCCCCATTGCCGATCAGCTGGGTGTGTCCTTCCGCGCATTGCCGATCAGCTGGGTGTGTGCATCCCCCCATTGCCAATCAGCTGGCTGTTTGCTTCCCCCCATTGCCGATCAGCTGTGTGTGTGCTTCCCCCCATTGTCGATCAGCTGGGTGTGTGCTTCCCCCCATTGCCGATAAGCTGTGTGTGTGCTTCCCCCCATTGCCGATCAGCTGGGTGTGTCCTTCCCCCCATTGCCGATCAGTTGGGTGTGTCCTTTCCCCATTGCCGATCAGCTGGGTGTGTCTTTCCCCGCATTGCCAATGAGCTGGGAGTGTGCTTCCCCCCCATTGCCGATCAGCTTGGTGTGTGCTTCCCCGCATTGCCGATCAGCTGCGTTTGTGCTTCCCCACTTTGCCGATCAGCTGGGTGTGTGCTTCCCCCCATTGCCGATCAGCTGGATCGGTCCTTCCCCCCCATTACCGATCATGTGGGTGTGTGCTTCATCCCATTGACGATCAGCTGGGTGTGTGCTTCCCCCCATTACCGATCAGCTGGTTGTGTCCTTCCCCCCATTGCTGATCAGCTGGGTGTGTCGTGCCCCCCATTGCCGATCAGCTGGGTGTGTCCATCCCCGCATTGCCGATCAGCTGGGTGTGTGCATCCCCCCATTGCCGATCAGCTAGGTCTGCCCTTCCCCCCATTGCCGATCAGCTGGGTGTGTGCTTCCCCCCATTGCCGATCAGCTGTGTTTGTGCTTCCCCCCATTGCCGATCAGCTGGGTGTGTCCTTCCCCCCATTGCCAATCAGCTGGGTGTGTGCCTTCCCCCATTGCCGATCAGCTGGATGTGTGCTTCCCCCCATTGCCGATCAGCTGTGTGTGTGCTTCCCCTCATTGTCGATCAGCTGGGTTTGTGCTTCCCTCCATTGCCGATCAGATGGGTGTGTGCTTCCCCCCATTGCCGATCAGTTGGGGTTGTCCTTCCCCCCATTGCCAATCAGCTGGGAGTGTGCTTCCCCCCCATTGCTGATCAGCTGGGTGTGTCGTGCCCCCCATTGCCGATCAGCTGGGTGTGTCCTTCCCCGCATTGCCGATCAGCTGGGTGTGTGCATCCCCCCATTGCCGATCAGCTAGGTCTGCCCTTCCCCCCATTGCCGATCAGCTGGGTGTGTGCTTCCCCCCATTGCCGATCAGCTGTGTTTGTGCTTCCCCCCATTGCCGATCAGATGGGTCTGTCCTTCCCCCCATTGCTGATCAGCTGGGTGTGTGCCTTCCCCCATTGCCGATCAGCTGGGTGTGTCCTTCCCGGCATTGCCGATCAGCTGGGAGTGTGCTTCCCCCCAGTGCCGATCAGCTGAGTGTGTTCCCCGCATTGCCGATCAGCTGGGTGTGTGCTTCCCCGCATTGCCGATCAACTGGGTGTGTGCTTCCCCCCCCATTGCCGATCAGCTGGGAGTGTCCTTCCCCCCATTGCCGATCAGCTGGGTGTATCCTTCCCCCATTGCCGATCAGCTGGGTGTGTGTTCCCCCGCATTGCCGATCAGCTGGGTGTGTGCTTCATACCATTGCCGATCAGCTTGGTCTGTCCTTCCCCCCACTGCCGATCATGTGGGTGTGTGCTTCCTCCCATTGCCGATCAGCTGGGTGTGTGCTTCCCCCCATTGCCGATTAGCTGGTTGTGTCCTTCCCCTCATTGCCGATCAGCTGGGTGTGTGCTTCCCGGCATTGCCGATCAGCTGGGCGTGTGCTTCCACCCATTGCCGATCAGCTGGGTGTGTCCTTCCCCGCATTGCCGATCAGCTGGGTGTGTGCTTTCCCGCATTGCCGATCAGCTGGGTGTATGCTTCCCCCCATTGCCGATTAGCTGGGCGTGTGCTTCCCCCCATTGCCGATCAGCTGGGTGTGTCCTTCCGCGCATTGCCGATCAGCTGGGTGTGTGCATCCCCCCATTGCCAATCATCTGGCTGTTTGCTTCCCCCCATTGCCGATCAGCTGTGTGTGTGCTTCCCCCCATTGTCGATCAGCTGGGTGTGTGCTTCCCCCCATTGCCGATAAGCTGTGTGTGTGTTTCCCCCCATTGCCGATCAGCTGGGTGTGTCCTTCCCCCCATTGCCGATCAGTTGGGTGTGTCCTTTCCCCATTGCCGATCAGCTGGGTGTGTCCTTCCACCGATTGCCGATCAGTTGGGGGTTGTCCTTCCCCCCATTGCCAATCAGCTGGGAGTGTGCTTCCCCCCCATTGCTGATCAGCTGGGTGTGTCGTGCCCCCCATTGCCGATCAGCTGGGTGTGTCCATCCCCGCATTGCCGATCAGCTGGGTGTGTGCATCCCCCCATTGCCGATCAGCTAGGTCTGCCCTTCCCCCCATTGCCGATCAGCTGGGTGTGTGCTTCCCCCCATTGCCGATCAGCTGTGTTTGTGCTTCCCCCCATTGCCGATCAGCTGGGTGTGTCCTTCCCCCCATTGCCGATAAGCTGTGTGTGTGCTTCCCCCCATTGCCGATCAGCTGGGTGTGTCCTTCCCCCCATTGCCGATCAGTTGGGTGTGTCCTTTCCCCATTGCCGATCAGCTGGGTGTGTCTTTCCCCGCATTGCCAATGAGCTGGGAGTGTGCTTCCCCCCCATTGCCGATCAGCTGGGTGTGTGCTTCCCCGCATTGCCGATCAGCTGCGTTTGTGCTTCCCCACGTTGCCGATCAGCTGGGTGTGTGCTTTCCCCCCATTGCCGATCAGCTGGATCGGTCCTTCCCCCCCATTACCGATCATGTGGGTGTGTGCTTCATCCCATTGCCGATCAGCTGGGTGTGTGCTTCCCCCCATTACCGATCAGCTGGTTGTGTCCTTCCCCGCATTGCCGATCAGCTGGGTGTGTGCTTCCCGGCATTGCCGATCAGCTGGGTGTGTGCTTCCACCCATTGCCGATCAGCTGGGTGTGTCCTTCCCCGCATTGCCGATCAGCTGGGTGTGTGCTTCCCCGCATTGCCGATCAGCTGGGGGTGTGCTTCCCCCCATTGCCGATTAGCTGGCTGTGCGCTTCCCCCCATTGCCGATCAGCTGGTTGTGTCCTTCCGCGCATTGCCGATCAGATGGGTGTGTGCATCCCCCCATTGCCAATCAGCTGGATGTGTGCTTCCCCCCATTGCCGATCAGCTGTGTGTGTGCTTCCCCTCATTGTCGATCAGCTGGGTTTGTGCTTCCCCCCATTGCCGATCAGATGGGTGTGTGCTTCCTCCCATTGCCGATCAGCTGGGTGTGTCCTTCCACCGATTGCCGATCAGTTGGGGTTGTCCTTCCCCCCATTGCCAATCAGCTGGGAGTGTGCTTCCCCCCCATTGCTGATCAGCTGGGTGTGTCGTGCCCCCCATTGCCGATCAGCTGGGTGTGTCCATCCCCGCATTGCCGATCAGCTGGGTGTGTGCATCCCCCCATTGCCGATCAGCTAGGTCTGCCCTTCCCCCCATTGCCGATCAGCTGGGTGTGTGCTTCCCCCCATTGCCGATCAGCTGTGTTTGTGCTTCCCCCCATTGCCGATCAGCTGGGTGTGTCCTTCCCCCCATTGCCGATCAGCTGGGTGTGTGCCTTCCCCCATTGCCGATCAGCTGGATGTGTGCTTCCCCCCATTGCCGATCAGCTGTGTGTGTGCTTCCCCTCATTGTCGATCAGCTGGGTTTGTGCTTCCCTCCATTGCCGATCAGATGGGTGTGTGCTTCCCCCCATTGCCGATCAGTTGGGGTTGTCCTTCCCCCCATTGCCAATCAGCTGGGAGTGTGCTTCCCCCCCATTGCTGATCAGCTGGGTGTGTCGTGCCCCCCATTGCCGATCAGCTGGGTGTGTCCTTCCCCGCATTGCCGATCAGCTGGGTGTGTGCATCCCCCCATTGCCGATCAGCTAGGTCTGCCCTTCCCCCCATTGCCGATCAGCTGGGTGTGTGCTTCCCCCCATTGCCGATCAGCTGTGTTTGTGCTTCCCCCCATTGCCGATCAGCTGGGTCTGTCCTTCCCCCCATTGCTGATCAGCTGGGTGTGTGCCTTCCCCCATTGCCGATCAGCTGGGTGTGTCCTTCCCGGCATTGCCGATCAGCTGGGAGTGTGCTTCCCCCCAGTGCCGATCAGCTGAGTGTGTTCCCCGCATTGCCGATCAGCTGGGTGTGTGCTTCCCCGCATTGCCGATCAACTGGGTGTGTGCTTCCCCCCCCATTGCCGATCAGCTGGGAGTGTCCTTCCCCCCATTGCCGATCAGCTGGGTGTATCCTTCCCCCATTGCCGATCAGCTGGGTGTGTGTTCCCCCGCATTGCCGATCAGCTGGGTGTGTGCTTCATACCATTGCCGATCAGCTTGGTCTGTCCTTCCCCCCACTGCCGATCATGTGGGTGTGTGCTTCCTCCCATTGCCGATCAGCTGGGTGTGTGCTTCCCCCCATTGCCGATTAGCTGGTTGTGTCCTTCCCCTCATTGCCGATCAGCTGGGTGTGTGCTTCCCGGCATTGCCGATCAGCTGGGCGTGTGCTTCCACCCATTGCCGATCAGCTGGGTGTGTCCTTCCCCGCATTGCCGATCAGCTGGGTGTGTGCTTTCCCGCATTGCCGATCAGCTGGGTGTATGCTTCCCCCCATTGCCGATTAGCTGGGCGTGTGCTTCCCCCCATTGCCGATCAGCTGGGTGTGTCCTTCCGCGCATTGCCGATCAGCTGGGTGTGTGCATCCCCCCATTGCCAATCATCTGGCTGTTTGCTTCCCCCCATTGCCGATCAGCTGTGTGTGTGCTTCCCCCCATTGTCGATCAGCTGGGTGTGTGCTTCCCCCCATTGCCGATAAGCTGTGTGTGTGTTTCCCCCCATTGCCGATCAGCTGGGTGTGTCCTTCCCCCCATTGCCGATCAGTTGGGTGTGTCCTTTCCCCATTGCCGATCAGCTGGGTGTGTCCTTCCACCGATTGCCGATCAGTTGGGGTTGTCCTTCCCCCCATTGCCAATCAGCTGGGAGTGTGCTTCCCCCCATTGCTGATCAGCTGGGTGTGTCGTGCCCCCCATTGCCGATCAGCTGGGTGTGTCCATCCCCGCATTGCCGATCAGCTGGGTGTGTGCATCCCCCCATTGCCGATCAGCTAGGTCTGCCCTTCCCCCCATTGCCGATCAGCTGGGTGTGTGCTTCCCCCCATTGCCGATCAGCTGTGTTTGTGCTTCCCCCCATTGCCGATCAGCTGGGTGTGTCCTTCCCCCCATTGCCGATAAGCTGTGTGTGTGCTTCCCCCCATTGCCGATCAGCTGGGTGTGTCCTTCCCCCCATTGCCGATCAGTTGGGTGTGTCCTTTCCCCATTGCCGATCAGCTGGGTGTGTCTTTCCCCGCATTGCCAATGAGCTGGGAGTGTGCTTCCCCCCCATTGCCGATCAGCTGGGTGTGTGCTTCCCCGCATTGCCGATCAGCTGCGTTTGTGCTTCCCCACGTTGCCGATCAGCTGGGTGTGTGCTTTCCCCCCATTGCCGATCAGCTGGATCGGTCCTTCCCCCCCATTACCGATCATGTGGGTGTGTGCTTCATCCCATTGCCGATCAGCTGGGTGTGTGCTTCCCCCCATTACCGATCAGCTGGTTGTGTCCTTCCCCGCATTGCCGATCAGCTGGGTGTGTGCTTCCCGGCATTGCCGATCAGCTGGGTGTGTGCTTCCACCCATTGCCGATCAGCTGGGTGTGTCCTTCCCCGCATTGCCGATCAGCTGGGTGTGTGCTTCCCCGCATTGCCGATCAGCTGGGGGTGTGCTTCCCCCCATTGCCGATTAGCTGGCTGTGCGCTTCCCCCCATTGCCGATCAGCTGGTTGTGTCCTTCCGCGCATTGCCGATCAGATGGGTGTGTGCATCCCCCCATTGCCAATCAGCTGGATGTGTGCTTCCCCCCATTGCCGATCAGCTGTGTGTGTGCTTCCCCTCATTGTCGATCAGCTGGGTTTGTGCTTCCCCCCATTGCCGATCAGATGGGTGTGTGCTTCCCCCCATTGCCGATCAGCTGGGTGTGTCCTTCCACCGATTGCCGATCAGTTGGGGTTGTCCTTCCCCCCATTGCCAATCAGCTGGGAGTGTGCTTCCCCCCCATTGCTGATCAGCTGGGTGTGTCGTGCCCCCCATTGCCGATCAGCTGGGTGTGTCCATCCCCGCATTGCCGATCAGCTGGGTGTGTGCATCCCCCCATTGCCGATCAGCTAGGTCTGCCCTTCCCCCCATTGCCGATCAGCTGGGTGTGTGCTTCCCCCCATTGCCGATCAGCTGTGTTTGTGCTTCCCCCCATTGCCGATCAGCTGGGTGTGTCCTTCCCCCCATTGCCGATCAGCTGGGTGTGTGCCTTCCCCCATTGCCGATCAGCTGGATGTGTGCTTCCCCCCATTGCCGATCAGCTGTGTGTGTGCTTCCCCTCATTGTCGATCAGCTGGGTTTGTGCTTCCCTCCATTGCCGATCAGATGGGTGTGTGCTTCCCCCCATTGCCGATCAGTTGGGGTTGTCCTTCCCCCCATTGCCAATCAGCTGGGAGTGTGCTTCCCCCCCATTGCTGATCAGCTGGGTGTGTCGTGCCCCCCATTGCCGATCAGCTGGGTGTGTCCTTCCCCGCATTGCCGATCAGCTGGGTGTGTGCATCCCCCCATTGCCGATCAGCTAGGTCTGCCCTTCCCCCCATTGCCGATCAGCTGGGTGTGTGCTTCCCCCCATTGCCGATCAGCTGTGTTTGTGCTTCCCCCCATTGCCGATCAGCTGGGTCTGTCCTTCCCCCCATTGCTGATCAGCTGGGTGTGTGCCTTCCCCCATTGCCGATCAGCTGGGTGTGTCCTTCCCGGCATTGCCGATCAGCTGGGAGTGTGCTTCCCCCCAGTGCCGATCAGCTGAGTGTGTTCCCCGCATTGCCGATCAGCTGGGTGTGTGCTTCCCCGCATTGCCGATCAACTGGGTGTGTGCTTCCCCCCCCATTGCCGATCAGCTGGGAGTGTCCTTCCCCCCATTGCCGATCAGCTGGGTGTATCCTTCCCCCATTGCCGATCAGCTGGGTGTGTGTTCCCCCGCATTGCCGATCAGCTGGGTGTGTGCTTCATACCATTGCCGATCAGCTTGGTCTGTCCTTCCCCCCACTGCCGATCATGTGGGTGTGTGCTTCCTCCCATTGCCGATCAGCTGGGTGTGTGCTTCCCCCCATTGCCGATTAGCTGGTTGTGTCCTTCCCCTCATTGCCGATCAGCTGGGTGTGTGCTTCCCGGCATTGCCGATCAGCTGGGCGTGTGCTTCCACCCATTGCCGATCAGCTGGGTGTGTCCTTCCCCGCATTGCCGATCAGCTGGGTGTGTGCTTTCCCGCATTGCCGATCAGCTGGGTGTATGCTTCCCCCCATTGCCGATTAGCTGGGCGTGTGCTTCCCCCCATTGCCGATCAGCTGGGTGTGTCCTTCCGCGCATTGCCGATCAGCTGGGTGTGTGCATCCCCCCATTGCCAATCATCTGGCTGTTTGCTTCCCCCCATTGCCGATCAGCTGTGTGTGTGCTTCCCCCCATTGTCGATCAGCTGGGTGTGTGCTTCCCCCCATTGCCGATAAGCTGTGTGTGTGTTTCCCCCCATTGCCGATCAGCTGGGTGTGTCCTTCCCCCCATTGCCGATCAGTTGGGTGTGTCCTTTCCCCATTGCCGATCAGCTGGGTGTGTCTTTCCCCGCATTGCCGATCAGCTGGGAGTGTGCTTCCCCCCATTGCCGATCAGCTGGGTGTGTTTTTACCCCCATTGCCGATAAGCTGGGTGTGTGCTTCCCGCACTGCCGATCAGCTGGGTGTGTGCTTACCCCCATTGCAGATCAGCTGAGTCTGAACTTCCCCCCATTGCCGATCAGCTGGGAGTGTGATTCCCCCCATTGCCGATCAGCTGGGTGTGTGCTTCCCCCCATTGCCGATCAGCTGGGTGTGTCCTTCCCCCCATTGCCGACCAGCTTGGTGTGTGCCTTCCCCCATTGCCGATCAGCTGGGTGTGTCCTTCCCCGCATTGCCGATCAGCTGGGTGTGTGCTTCCCCCCATTGCCGATCAGCTGGGAGTATGCTTCCCCCCATTGCCGATCAGCTGGGTGTGTCGTTCCCCCCATTCCCGATCAGATGGGTGTGTCCTTCCCCGCATTGCCGATCAGCTGGGAGTGTGCTTCCCCGCATTGCCGATCAGCTGGGCCTGTCCTTTCTCCCCATTGCCGATCAGCTGGGTGTGTGCTTCCCCCCATTGCCGATCTGTTCGGTCTGTCCTTCCCCCCATTGCTGATCAGCTGGGTGTGTGCTTCCCCCCATTGCCGATTAGCTGGGTGTGTGTTTCCCCACATTGCCGATCAGCTGGGTGTGTGCATCCCCGCATTGCCGATCAGCTGGTTGTGTGCTTCCCCCCATTGCCGATCAGGTGGGTGTGTGCTTCCCCCCCATTGCCGATCAACAGGGTGTGTGCTTCCCCCCATTGTCGATCAGCTGGGTGTGTGCCTTCCCCCATTGCCGATCAGCTGGGTGTGTCCTTCCCGGCATTGCCGATCAGCTGGGAGTGTGCTTCCCCCCAGTGCCGATCAGCTGAGTGTGTTCCCCGCATTGCCGATCAGCTGGGTGTGTGCTTCCCCGCATTGCCGATCAACTGGGTGTGTGCTTCCCCCCCCATTGCCGATCAGCTGGGAGTGTCCTTCCCCCCATTGCCGATCAGCTGGGTGTATCCTTCCCCCATTGCCGATCAGCTGGGTGTGTGCATCCCCCCATTGCCGATCAGCTAGGTCTGCCCTTCCCCCCATTGCCGATCAGCTGGGTGTGTGCTTCCCCCCATTGCCGATCAGCTGTGTTTGTGCTTCCCCCCATTGCCGATCAGCTGGGTCTGTCCTTCCCCCCATTGCTGATCAGCTGGGTGTGTGCCTTCCCCCATTGCCGATCAGCTGGGTGTGTCCTTCCCGGCATTGCCGATCAGCTGGGAGTGTGCTTCCCCCCAGTGCCGATCAGCTGAGTGTGTTCCCCGCATTGCCGATCAGCTGGGTGTGTGCTTCCCCGCATTGCCGATCAACTGGGTGTGTGCTTCCCCCCCCATTGCCGATCAGCTGGGAGTGTCCTTCCCCCCATTGCCGATCAGCTGGGTGTATCCTTCCCCCATTGCCGATCAGCTGGGTGTGTGTTCCCCCGCATTGCCGATCAGCTGGGTGTGTGCTTCATACCATTGCCGATCAGCTTGGTCTGTCCTTCCCCCCACTGCCGATCATGTGGGTGTGTGCTTCCTCCCATTGCCGATCAGCTGGGTGTGTGCTTCCCCCCATTGCCGATTAGCTGGTTGTGTCCTTCCCCTCATTGCCGATCAGCTGGGTGTGTGCTTCCCGGCATTGCCGATCAGCTGGGCGTGTGCTTCCACCCATTGCCGATCAGCTGGGTGTGTCCTTCCCCGCATTGCCGATCAGCTGGGTGTGTGCTTTCCCGCATTGCCGATCAGCTGGGTGTATGCTTCCCCCCATTGCCGATTAGCTGGGCGTGTGCTTCCCCCCATTGCCGATCAGCTGGGTGTGTCCTTCCGCGCATTGTCGATCAGCTGGGTGTGTGCATCCCCCCATTGCCAATCATCTGGCTGTTTGCTTCCCCCCATTGCCGATCAGCTGTGTGTGTGCTTCCCCCCATTGTCGATCAGCTGGGTGTGTGCTTCCCCCCATTGCCGATAAGCTGTGTGTGTGTTTCCCCCCATTGCCGATCAGCTGGGTGTGTCCTTCCCCCCATTGCCGATCAGTTGGGTGTGTCCTTTCCCCATTGCCGATCAGCTGGGTGTGTCCTTCCACCGATTGCCGATCAGTTGGGGTTGTCCTTCCCCCCATTGCCAATCAGCTGGCAGTGTGCTTCCCCCCCATTGCTGATCAGCTGGGTGTGTCGTGCCCCCCATTGCCGATCAGCTGGGTGTGTCCATCCCCGCATTGCCGATCAGCTGGGTGTGTGCATCCCCCCATTGCTGATCAGCTAGGTCTGCCCTTCCCCCCATTGCCGATCAGCTGGGTGTGTGCTTCCCCCCATTGCCGATCAGCTGTGTTTGTGCTTCCCCCCATTGCCGATCAGCTGGGTGTGTCCTTCCCCCCATTGCCGATAAGCTGTGTGTGTGCTTCCCCCCATTGCCGATCAGCTGGGTGTGTCCTTCCCCCCATTGCCGATCAGTTGGGTGTGTCCTTTCCCCATTGCCGATCAGCTGGGTGTGTCTTTCCCCGCATTGCCAATGAGCTGGGAGTGTGCTTCCCCCCCATTGCCGATCAGCTGGGTGTGTGCTTCCCCGCATTGCCGATCAGCTGCGTTTGTGCTTCCCCACGTTGCCGATCAGCTGGGTGTGTGCTTTCCCCCCATTGCCGATCAGCTGGATCGGTCCTTCCCCCCCATTACCGATCATGTGGGTGTGTGCTTCATCCCATTGCCGATCAGCTGGGTGTGTGCTTCCCCCCATTACCGATCAGCTGGTTGTGTCCTTCCCCGCATTGCCGATCAGCTGGGTGTGTGCTTCCCGGCATTGCCGATCAGCTGGGTGTGTGCTTCCACCCATTGCCGATCAGCTGGGTGTGTCCTTCCCCGCATTGCGGATCAGCTGGGTGTGTGCTTCCCCGCATTGCCGATCAGCTGGGGGTGTGCTTCCCCCCATTGCCGATTAGCTGGCTGTGCGCTTCCCCCCATTGCCGATCAGCTGGTTGTGTCCTTCCGCGCATTGCCGATCAGATGGGTGTGTGCATCCCCCCATTGCCAATCAGCTGGATGTGTGCTTCCCCCCATTGCCGATCAGCTGTGTGTGTGCTTCCCCTCATTGTCGATCAGCTGGGTTTGTGCTTCCCCCCATTGCCGATCAGATGGGTGTGTGCTTCCCCCCATTGCCGATCAGCTGGGTGTGTCCTTCCACCGATTGCCGATCAGTTGGGGTTGTCCTTCCCCCCATTGCCAATCAGCTGGGAGTGTGCTTCCCGGCATTGCCGATCAGCTGGGCGTGTGCTTCCACCCATTGCCGATCAGCTGGGTGTGTCCTTCCCCGCATTGCCGATCAGCTGGGTGTGTGCTTTCCCGCATTGCCGATCAGCTGGGTGTATGCTTCCCCCCATTGCCGATTAGCTGGGCGTGTGCTTCCCCCCATTGCCGATCAGCTGGGTGTGTCCTTCCGCGCATTGTCGATCAGCTGGGTGTGTGCATCCCCCCATTGCCAATCATCTGGCTGTTTGCTTCCCCCCATTGCCGATCAGCTGTGTGTGTGCTTCCCCCCATTGTCGATCAGCTGGGTGTGTGCTTCCCCCCATTGCCGATAAGCTGTGTGTGTGTTTCCCCCCATTGCCGATCAGCTGGGTGTGTCCTTCCCCCCATTGCCGATCAGTTGGGTGTGTCCTTTCCCCATTGCCGATCAGCTGGGTGTGTCCTTCCACCGATTGCCGATCAGTTGGGGTTGTCCTTCCCCCCATTGCCAATCAGCTGGCAGTGTGCTTCCCCCCCATTGCTGATCAGCTGGGTGTGTCGTGCCCCCCATTGCCGATCAGCTGGGTGTGTCCATCCCCGCATTGCCGATCAGCTGGGTGTGTGCATCCCCCCATTGCTGATCAGCTAGGTCTGCCCTTCCCCCCATTGCCGATCAGCTGGGTGTGTGCTTCCCCCCATTGCCGATCAGCTGTGTTTGTGCTTCCCCCCATTGCCGATCAGCTGGGTGTGTCCTTCCCCCCATTGCCGATAAGCTGTGTGTGTGCTTCCCCCCATTGCCGATCAGCTGGGTGTGTCCTTCCCCCCATTGCCGATCAGTTGGGTGTGTCCTTTCCCCATTGCCGATCAGCTGGGTGTGTCTTTCCCCGCATTGCCAATGAGCTGGGAGTGTGCTTCCCCCCCATTGCCGATCAGCTGGGTGTGTGCTTCCCCGCATTGCCGATCAGCTGCGTTTGTGCTTCCCCACGTTGCCGATCAGCTGGGTGTGTGCTTTCCCCCCATTGCCGATCAGCTGGATCGGTCCTTCCCCCCCATTACCGATCATGTGGGTGTGTGCTTCATCCCATTGCCGATCAGCTGGGTGTGTGCTTCCCCCCATTACCGATCAGCTGGTTGTGTCCTTCCCCGCATTGCCGATCAGCTGGGTGTGTGCTTCCCGGCATTGCCGATCAGCTGGGTGTGTGCTTCCACCCATTGCCGATCAGCTGGGTGTGTCCTTCCCCGCATTGCGGATCAGCTGGGTGTGTGCTTCCCCGCATTGCCGATCAGCTGGGGGTGTGCTTCCCCCCATTGCCGATTAGCTGGCTGTGCGCTTCCCCCCATTGCCGATCAGCTGGTTGTGTCCTTCCGCGCATTGCCGATCAGATGGGTGTGTGCATCCCCCCATTGCCAATCAGCTGGATGTGTGCTTCCCCCCATTGCCGATCAGCTGTGTGTGTGCTTCCCCTCATTGTCGATCAGCTGGGTTTGTGCTTCCCCCCATTGCCGATCAGATGGGTGTGTGCTTCCCCCCATTGCCGATCAGCTGGGTGTGTCCTTCCACCGATTGCCGATCAGTTGGGGTTGTCCTTCCCCCCATTGCCAATCAGCTGGGAGTGTGCTTCCCCCCCATTGCTGATCAGCTGGGTGTGTCGTGCCCCCCATTGCCGATCAGCTGGGTGTGTCCATCCCCGCATTGCCGATCAGCTGGGTGTGTGCATCCCCCCATTGCCGATCAGCTAGGTCTGCCCTTCCCCCCATTGCCGATCAGCTGGGTGTGTGCTTCCCCCCATTGCCGATCAGCTGTGTTTGTGCTTCCCCCCATTGCCGATCAGCTGGGTGTGTCCTTCCCCCCATTGCCGATCAGCTGGGTGTGTGCCTTCCCCCATTGCCGATCAGCTGGATGTGTGCTTCCCCCCATTGCCGATCAGCTGTGTGTGTGCTTCCCCTCATTGTCGATCAGCTGGGTTTGTGCTTCCCTCCATTGCCGATCAGATGGGTGTGTGCTTCCCCCCATTGCCGATCAGTTGGGGTTGTCCTTCCCCCCATTGCCAATCAGCTGGGAGTGTGCTTCCCCCCCATTGCTGATCAGCTGGGTGTGTCGTGCCCCCCATTGCCGATCAGCTGGGTGTGTCCTTCCCCGCATTGCCGATCAGCTGGGTGTGTGCATCCCCCCATTGCCGATCAGCTAGGTCTGCCCTTCCCCCCATTGCCGATCAGCTGGGTGTGTGCTTCCCCCCATTGCCGATCAGCTGTGTTTGTGCTTCCCCCCATTGCCGATCAGCTGGGTCTGTCCTTCCCCCCATTGCTGATCAGCTGGGTGTGTGCCTTCCCCCATTGCCGATCAGCTGGGTGTGTCCTTCCCGGCATTGCCGATCAGCTGGGAGTGTGCTTCCCCCCAGTGCCGATCAGCTGAGTGTGTTCCCCGCATTGCCGATCAGCTGGGTGTGTGCTTCCCCGCATTGCCGATCAACTGGGTGTGTGCTTCCCCCCCCATTGCCGATCAGCTGGGAGTGTCCTTCCCCCCATTGCCGATCAGCTGGGTGTATCCTTCCCCCATTGCCGATCAGCTGGGTGTGTGTTCCCCCGCATTGCCGATCAGCTGGGTGTGTGCTTCATACCATTGCCGATCAGCTTGGTCTGTCCTTCCCCCCACTGCCGATCATGTGGGTGTGTGCTTCCCCCCATTGTCGATCAGCTGGGTGTGTGCTTCCCCCCATTGCCGATAAGCTGTGTGTGTGTTTCCCCCCATTGCCGATCAGCTGGGTGTGTCCTTCCCCCCATTGCCGATCAGTTGGGTGTGTCCTTTCCCCATTGCCGATCAGCTGGGTGTGTCTTTCCCCGCATTGCCGATCAGCTGGGAGTGTGCTTCCCCCCATTGCCGATCAGCTGGGTGTGTTTTTACCCCCATTGCCGATCAGCTGGGTGTGTGCTTCCCGCACTGCCGATCAGCTGGGTGTGTGCTTACCCCCATTGCAGATCAGCTGAGTCTGAACTTCCCCCCATTGCCGATCAGCTGGGAGTGTGATTCCCCCCATTGCCGATCAGCTGGGTGTGTGCTTCCCCCCATTGCCGATCAGCTGGGTGTGTCCTTCCCCCCATTGCCGACCAGCTTGGTGTGTGCCTTCCCCCATTGCCGATTAGCTGGGTGTGTCCTTCCCCGCATTGCCGATCAGCTGGGTGTGTGCTTCCCCCCATTGCCGATCAGCTGGGAGTATGCTTCCCCCCATTGCCGATCAGCTGGGTGTGTCGTTCCCCCCATTCCCGATCAGATGGGTGTGTCCTTCCCCGCATTGCCGATCAGCTGGGAGTGTGCTTCCCCGCATTGCCGATCAGCTGGGCCTGTCCTTTCTCCCCATTGCCGATCAGCTGGGTGTGTGCTTCCCCCCATTGCCGATCTGTTCGGTCTGTCCTTCCCCCCATTGCTGATCAGCTGGGTGTGTGCTTCCCCCCATTGCCGATTAGCTGGGTGTGTGTTTCCCCACATTGCCGATCAGCTGGGTGTGTGCATCCCCGCATTGCCGATCAGCTGGTTGTGTGCTTCCCCCCATTGCCGATCAGGTGGGTGTGTGCTTCCCCCCCATTGCCGATCAACAGGGTGTGTGCTTCCCCCCATTGTCGATCAGCTGGGTGTGTGCCTTCCCCCATTGCCGATCAGCTGGGTGTGTCCTTCCCGGCATTGCCGATCAGCTGGGAGTGTGCTTCCCCCCAGTGCCGATCAGCTGAGTGTGTTCCCCGCATTGCCGATCAGCTGGCTGTGTGCTTCCCCCCATTGCTGATCAGCTGGGTGTATCCTTCCCCCATTGCCGATCAGCTGGGTGTGTGCATCCCCCCATTGCCGATCAGCTAGGTCTGCCCTTCCCCCCATTGCCGATCAGCTGGGTGTGTGCTTCCCCCCATTGCCGATCAGCTGTGTTTGTGCTTCCCCCCATTGCCGATCAGCTGGGTCTGTCCTTCCCCCCATTGCTGATCAGCTGGGTGTGTGCCTTCCCCCATTGCCGATCAGCTGGGTGTGTCCTTCCCGGCATTGCCGATCAGCTGGGAGTGTGCTTCCCCCCAGTGCCGATCAGCTGAGTGTGTTCCCCGCATTGCCGATCAGCTGGGTGTGTGCTTCCCCGCATTGCCGATCAACTGGGTGTGTGCTTCCCCCCCCATTGCCGATCAGCTGGGAGTGTCCTTCCCCCCATTGCCGATCAGCTGGGTGTATCCTTCCCCCATTGCCGATCAGCTGGGTGTGTGTTCCCCCGCATTGCCGATCAGCTGGGTGTGTGCTTCATACCATTGCCGATCAGCTTGGTCTGTCCTTCCCCCCACTGCCGATCATGTGGGTGTGTGCTTCCTCCCATTGCCGATCAGCTGGGTGTGTGCTTCCCCCCATTGCCGATTAGCTGGTTGTGTCCTTCCCCTCATTGCCGATCAGCTGGGTGTGTGCTTCCCGGCATTGCCGATCAGCTGGGCGTGTGCTTCCACCCATTGCCGATCAGCTGGGTGTGTCCTTCCCCGCATTGCCGATCAGCTGGGTGTGTGCTTTCCCGCATTGCCGATCAGCTGGGTGTATGCTTCCCCCCATTGCCGATTAGCTGGGCGTGTGCTTCCCCCCATTGCCGATCAGCTGGGTGTGTCCTTCCGCGCATTGTCGATCAGCTGGGTGTGTGCATCCCCCCATTGCCAATCATCTGGCTGTTTGCTTCCCCCCATTGCCGATCAGCTGTGTGTGTGCTTCCCCCCATTGTCGATCAGCTGGGTGTGTGCTTCCCCCCATTGCCGATAAGCTGTGTGTGTGTTTCCCCCCATTGCCGATCAGCTGGGTGTGTCCTTCCCCCCATTGCCGATCAGTTGGGTGTGTCCTTTCCCCATTGCCGATCAGCTGGGTGTGTCCTTCCACCGATTGCCGATCAGTTGGGGTTGTCCTTCCCCCCATTGCCAATCAGCTGGCAGTGTGCTTCCCCCCCATTGCTGATCAGCTGGGTGTGTCGTGCCCCCCATTGCCGATCAGCTGGGTGTGTCCATCCCCGCATTGCCGATCAGCTGGGTGTGTGCATCCCCCCATTGCCGATCAGCTAGGTCTGCCCTTCCCCCCATTGCCGATCAGCTGGGTGTGTGCTTCCCCCCATTGCCGATCAGCTGTGTTTGTGCTTCCCCCCATTGCCGATCAGCTGGGTGTGTCCTTCCCCCCATTGCCGATAAGCTGTGTGTGTGCTTCCCCCCATTGCCGATCAGCTGGGTGTGTCCTTCCCCCCATTGCCGATCAGTTGGGTGTGTCCTTTCCCCATTGCCGATCAGCTGGGTGTGTCTTTCCCCGCATTGCCAATGAGCTGGGAGTGTGCTTCCCCCCCATTGCCGATCAGCTGGGTGTGTGCTTCCCCGCATTGCCGATCAGCTGCGTTTGTGCTTCCCCACGTTGCCGATCAGCTGGGTGTGTGCTTTCCCCCCTTTGCCGATCAGCTGGATCGGTCCTTCCCCCCCATTACCGATCATGTGGGTGTGTGCTTCATCCCATTGCCGATCAGCTGGGTGTGTGCTTCCCCCCATTACCGATCAGCTGGTTGTGTCCTTCCCCGCATTGCCGATCAGCTGGGTGTGTGCTTCCCGGCATTGCCGATCAGCTGGGTGTGTGCTTCCACCCATTGCCGATCAGCTGGGTGTGTCCTTCCCCGCATTGCGGATCAGCTGGGTGTGTGCTTCCCCGCATTGCCGATCAGCTGGGGGTGTGCTTCCCCCCATTGCCGATTAGCTGGCTGTGCGCTTCCCCCCATTGCCGATCAGCTGGTTGTGTCCTTCCGCGCATTGCCGATCAGATGGGTGTGTGCATCCCCCCATTGCCAATCAGCTGAATGTGTGCTTCCCCCCATTGCCGATCAGCTGTGTGTGTGCTTCCCCTCATTGTCGATCAGCTGGGTTTGTGCTTCCCCCCATTGCCGATCAGATGGGTGTGTGCTTCCCCCCATTGCCGATCAGCTGGGTGTGTCCTTCCACCGATTGCCGATCAGTTGGGGTTGTCCTTCCCCCCATTGCCAATCAGCTGGGAGTGTGCTTCCCCCCCATTGCTGATCAGCTGGGTGTGTCGTGCCCCCCATTGCCGATCAGCTGGGTGTGTCCATCCCCGCATTGCCGATCAGCTGGGTGTGTGCATCCCCCCATTGCCGATCAGCTAGGTCTGCCCTTCCCCCCATTGCCGATCAGCTGGGTGTGTGCTTCCCCCCATTGCCGATCAGCTGTGTTTGTGCTTCCCCCCATTGCCGATCAGCTGGGTGTGTCCTTCCCCCCATTGCCGATCAGCTGGGTGTGTGCCTTCCCCCATTGCCGATCAGCTGGATGTGTGCTTCCCCCCATTGCCGATCAGCTGTGTGTGTGCTTCCCCTCATTGTCGATCAGCTGGGTTTGTGCTTCCCTCCATTGCCGATCAGATGGGTGTGTGCTTCCCCCCATTGCCGATCAGTTGGGGTTGTCCTTCCCCCCATTGCCAATCAGCTGGGAGTGTGCTTCCCCCCCATTGCTGATCAGCTGGGTGTGTCGTGCCCCCCATTGCCGATCAGCTGGGTGTGTCCTTCCCCGCATTGCCGATCAGCTGGGTGTGTGCATCCCCCCATTGCCGATCAGCTAGGTCTGCCCTTCCCCCCATTGCCGATCAGCTGGGTGTGTGCTTCCCCCCATTGCCGATCAGCTGTGTTTGTGCTTCCCCCCATTGCCGATCAGCTGGGTCTGTCCTTCCCCCCATTGCTGATCAGCTGGGTGTGTGCCTTCCCCCATTGCCGATCAGCTGGGTGTGTCCTTCCCGGCATTGCCGATCAGCTGGGAGTGTGCTTCCCCCCAGTGCCGATCAGCTGAGTGTGTTCCCCGCATTGCCGATCAGCTGGGTGTGTGCTTCCCCGCATTGCCGATCAACTGGGTGTGTGCTTCCCCCCCCATTGCCGATCAGCTGGGAGTGTCCTTCCCCCCATTGCCGATCAGCTGGGTGTATCCTTCCCCCATTGCCGATCAGCTGGGTGTGTGTTCCCCCGCATTGCCGATCAGCTGGGTGTGTGCTTCATACCATTGCCGATCAGCTTGGTCTGTCCTTCCCCCCACTGCCGATCATGTGGGTGTGTGCTTCCTCCCATTGCCGATCAGCTGGGTGTGTGCTTCCCCCCATTGCCGATTAGCTGGTTGTGTCCTTCCCCTCATTGCCGATCAGCTGGGTGTGTGCTTCCCGGCATTGCCGATCAGCTGGGCGTGTGCTTCCACCCATTGCCGATCAGCTGGGTGTGTCCTTCCCCGCATTGCCGATCAGCTGGGTGTGTGCTTTCCCGCATTGCCGATCAGCTGGGTGTATGCTTCCCCCCATTGCCGATTAGCTGGGCGTGTGCTTCCCCCCATTGCCGATCAGCTGGGTGTGTCCTTCCGCGCATTGCCGATCAGCTGGGTGTGTGCATCCCCCCATTGCCAATCATCTGGCTGTTTGCTTCCCCCCATTGCCGATCAGCTGTGTGTGTGCTTCCCCCCATTGTCGATCAGCTGGGTGTGTGCTTCCCCCCATTGCCGATAAGCTGTGTGTGTGTTTCCCCCCATTGCCGATCAGCTGGGTGTGTCCTTCCCCCCATTGCCGATCAGTTGGGTGTGTCCTTTCCCCATTGCCGATCAGCTGGGTGTGTCTTTCCCCGCATTGCCGATCAGCTGGGAGTGTGCTTCCCCCCATTGCCGATCAGCTGGGTGTGTTTTTACCCCCATTGCCGATCAGCTGGGTGTCTCCTTCCCGCACTGCCGATCAGCTGGGTGTGTGCTTACCCCCATTGCAGATCAGCTCAGTCTGAACTTCCCCCCATTGCCGATCAGCTGGGAGTGTGATTCCCCCCATTGCCGATCAGCTGTGTGTGTGTTTCCCCCCATTGCCGATCAGCTGGGTGTGTCCTTCCCCCCATTGCCGATCAGTTGGGTGTGTCCTTTCCCCATTGCCGATCAGCTGGGTGTGTCCTTCCACCGATTGCCGATCAGTTGGGGTTGTCCTTCCCCCCATTGCCAATCAGCTGGCAGTGTGCTTCCCCCCCATTGCTGATCAGCTGGGTGTGTCGTGCCCCCCATTGCCGATCAGCTGGGTGTGTCCATCCCCGCATTGCCGATCAGCTGGGTGTGTGCATCCCCCCATTGCCGATCAGCTAGGTCTGCCCTTCCCCCCATTGCCGATCAGCTGGGTGTGTGCTTCCCCCCATTGCCGATCAGCTGTGTTTGTGCTTCCCCCCATTGCCGATCAGCTGGGTGTGTCCTTCCCCCCATTGCCGATAAGCTGTGTGTGTGCTTCCCCCCATTGCCGATCAGCTGGGTGTGTCCTTCCCCCCATTGCCGATCAGTTGGGTGTGTCCTTTCCCCATTGCCGATCAGCTGGGTGTGTCTTTCCCCGCATTGCCAATGAGCTGGGAGTGTGCTTCCCCCCCATTGCCGATCAGCTGGGTGTGTGCTTCCCCGCATTGCCGATCAGCTGCGTTTGTGCTTCCCCACGTTGCCGATCAGCTGGGTGTGTGCTTTCCCCCCTTTGCCGATCAGCTGGATCGGTCCTTCCCCCCCATTACCGATCATGTGGGTGTGTGCTTCATCCCATTGCCGATCAGCTGGGTGTGTGCTTCCCCCCATTACCGATCAGCTGGTTGTGTCCTTCCCCGCATTGCCGATCAGCTGGGTGTGTGCTTCCCGGCATTGCCGATCAGCTGGGTGTGTGCTTCCACCCATTGCCGATCAGCTGGGTGTGTCCTTCCCCGCATTGCGGATCAGCTGGGTGTGTGCTTCCCCGCATTGCCGATCAGCTGGGGGTGTGCTTCCCCCCATTGCCGATTAGCTGGCTGTGCGCTTCCCCCCATTGCCGATCAGCTGGTTGTGTCCTTCCGCGCATTGCCGATCAGATGGGTGTGTGCATCCCCCCATTGCCAATCAGCTGGATGTGTGCTTCCCCCCATTGCCGATCAGCTGTGTGTGTGCTTCCCCTCATTGTCGATCAGCTGGGTTTGTGCTTCCCCCCATTGCCGATCAGATGGGTGTGTGCTTCCCCCCATTGCCGATCAGCTGGGTGTGTCCTTCCACCGATTGCCGATCAGTTGGGGTTGTCCTTCCCCCCATTGCCAATCAGCTGGGAGTGTGCTTCCCCCCCATTGCTGATCAGCTGGGTGTGTCGTGCCCCCCATTGCCGATCAGCTGGGTGTGTCCATCCCCGCATTGCCGATCAGCTGGGTTTGTGCATCCCCCCATTGCCGATCAGCTAGGTCTGCCCTTCCCCCCATTGCCGATCAGCTGGGTGTGTGCTTCCCCCCATTGCCGATCAGCTGTGTTTGTGCTTCCCCCCATTGCCGATCAGCTGGGTGTGTCCTTCCCCCCATTGCCGATCAGCTGGGTGTGTGCCTTCCCCCATTGCCGATCAGCTGGATGTGTGCTTCCCCCCATTGCCGATCAGCTGTGTGTGTGCTTCCCCTCATTGTCGATCAGCTGGGTTTGTGCTTCCCTCCATTGCCGATCAGATGGGTGTGTGCTTCCCCCCATTGCCGATCAGTTGGGGTTGTCCTTCCCCCCATTGCCAATCAGCTGGGAGTGTGCTTCCCCCCCATTGCTGATCAGCTGGGTGTGTCGTGCCCCCCATTGCCGATCAGCTGGGTGTGTCCTTCCCCGCATTGCCGATCAGCTGGGTGTGTGCATCCCCCCATTGCCGATCAGCTAGGTCTGCCCTTCCCCCCATTGCCGATCAGCTGGGTGTGTGCTTCCCCCCATTGCCGATCAGCTGTGTTTGTGCTTCCCCCCATTGCCGATCAGCTGGGTCTGTCCTTCCCCCCATTGCTGATCAGCTGGGTGTGTGCCTTCCCCCATTGCCGATCAGCTGGGTGTGTCCTTCCCGGCATTGCCGATCAGCTGGGAGTGTGCTTCCCCCCAGTGCCGATCAGCTGAGTGTGTTCCCCGCATTGCCGATCAGCTGGGTGTGTGCTTCCCCGCATTGCCGATCAACTGGGTGTGTGCTTCCCCCCCATTGCCGATCAGCTGGGAGTGTCCTTCCCCCCATTGCCGATCAGCTGGGTGTATCCTTCCCCCATTGCCGATCAGCTGGGTGTGTGTTCCCCCGCATTGCCGATCAGCTGGGTGTGTGCTTCATACCATTGCCGATCAGCTTGGTCTGTCCTTCCCCCCACTGCCGATCATGTGGGTGTGTGCTTCCTCCCATTGCCGATCAGCTGGGTGTGTGCTTCCCCCCATTGCCGATTAGCTGGTTGTGTCCTTCCCCTCATTGCCGATCAGCTGGGTGTGTGCTTCCCGGCATTGCCGATCAGCTGGGCGTGTGCTTCCACCCATTGCCGATCAGCTGGGTGTGTCCTTCCCCGCATTGCCGATCAGCTGGGTGTGTGCTTTCCCGCATTGCCGATCAGCTGGGTGTATGCTTCCCCCCAATGCCGATTAGCTGGGCGTGTGCTTCCCCCCATTGCCGATCAGCTGGGTGTGTCCTTCCGCGCATTGCCGATCAGCTGGGTGTGTGCATCCCCCCATTGCCAATCATCTGGCTGTTTGCTTCCCCCCATTGCCGATCAGCTGTGTGTGTGCTTCCCCCCATTGTCGATCAGCTGGGTGTGTGCTTCCCCCCATTGCCGATAAGCTGTGTGTGTGTTTCCCCCCATTGCCGATCAGCTGGGTGTGTCCTTCCCCCCATTGCCGATCAGTTGGGTGTGTCCTTTCCCCATTGCCGATCAGCTGGGTGTGTCTTTCCCCGCATTGCCGATCAGCTGGGAGTGTGCTTCCCCCCATTGCCGATCAGCTGGGTGTGTTTTTACCCCCATTGCCGATCAGCTGGGTGTGTCCTTCCCGCACTGCCGATCAGCTGGGTGTGTGCTTACCCCCATTGCAGATCAGCTGAGTCTGAACTTCCCCCCATTGCCGATCAGCTGGGAGTGTGATTCCCCCCATTGCCGATCAGCTGGGTGTGTGCTTCCCCCCATTGCCGATCAGCTGGGTGTGTCCTTCCCCCCATTGCCGACCAGCTTGGTGTGTGCCTTCCCCCATTGCCGATCAGCTGGGTGTGTCCTTCCCCGCATTGCCGATCAGCTGGGTGTGTGCTTCCCCCCATTGCCGATCAGCTGGGAGTGTGCTTCCCCCCATTGCCGATCAGCTGGGTGTGTCGTTCCCCCCATTCCCGATCAGATGGGTGTGTCCTTCCCCGCATTGCCGATCAGCTGGGAGTGTGCTTCCCCGCATTGCCGATCAGCTGGGCCTGTCCTTTCTCCCCATTGCCGATCAGCTGGGTGTGTGCTTCCCCCCATTGCCGATCTGTTCGGTCTGTCCTTCCCCCCATTGCTGATCAGCTGGGTGTGTGCTTCCCCCCATTGCCGATTAGCTGGGTGTGTGTTTCCCCACATTGCCGATCAGCTGGGTGTGTGCATCCCCGCATTGCCGATCAGCTGGTTGTGTGCTTCCCCCCATTGCCGATCAGGTGGGTGTGTGCTTCCCCCCCATTGCCGATCAACAGGGTGTGTTCTTCCCCCCATTGTCGATCAGCTGGGTGTGTGCCTTCCCCCATTGCCGATCAGCTGGGTGTGTCCTTCCCGGCATTGCCGATCAGCTGGGAGTGTGCTTCCCCCCAGTGCCGATCAGCTGAGTGTGTTCCCCGCATTGCCGATCAGCTGGGTGTGTGCTTCCCCGCATTGCCGATCAACTGGGTGTGTGCTTCCCCCCCCATTGCCGATCAGCTGGGAGTGTCCTTCCCCCCATTGCCGATCAGCTGGGTGTATCCTTCCCCCATTGCCGATCAGCTGGGTGTGTGTTCCCCCGCATTGCCGATCAGCTGGGTGTGTGCTTCATACCATTGCCGATCAGCTTGGTCTGTCCTTCCCCCCACTGCCGATCATGTGGGTGTGTGCTTCCTCCCATTGCCGATCAGCTGGGTGTGTGCTTCCCCCCATT